>NC_053499.1:102331134-102635717 GCF_905171775.1 Rana temporaria
ACCTCTCCCAATAACTGTAATTGGAGTGCAACAAAGAGCCACGTGCAAAGTATTGCATCAAAAATTGTTATTAGAGTGTTCATGCGCGCGGCGCGGAGGACGGTCATGAGCTGATCGAGCTCCGCACAGCCGCGGCCCTTCTAGCTATAATCAGCACCTGAGCGGGCGGATCGGACCCTGGCCAGCACACCCCACTACTGGGACCCGGACCATGCAGCGGAGGACCGCCGGCAACAAATTCAATCAGCGCCGACCCTCACAGCATTCCCACAAGACGCGCTCTCAGGCCCAGCAGCAATCTCCCCAGCCTAAGATGGCGCCGGGCAGGGGAGACACTACACGTGGCGGCTCCCGGGACAGGCCGGAGGATCGAGCGGAGGAGGGGAGGGGGAGACGCGGAGCGGGACACTCTGCAGATAAGGGCAAAATCGCCCTGGGGACAGATACAGCCTGGCCATACAGCTGGAGGAGGGGATGGCTCTCCCTTGCATCAGGCCCCCCTACGTGTGATGGCGCTGGGTGGCAAGGTAGCGCTGACAGGCGGAGGCCTAGACTCAGAGACTGACACTCATGGCCCTGGCAATATAATGTCCATCCAGGCTGAAGTACATAGAGACCCCTTCTCTTCACAGTCACAAGTTGAGACCCCCTCCCCATGCTCTGACCTGGGCCTAGGGCCTCACCATCCCACCTTGCCTGGTTCCCCTGATGGAGCACCACTGCTGTTTACCTCATCCCCAGCCTCGTCCACAGACAGACAAATGGCTGAATTAGCTGAGATCACATTCAGCCAGGGAAGCTCCGCGCTCCTGATGTCCCCTGCCCATGCCCCTGCCCCTGCTTCCTCAAATTCTGGAGACACCGTGCTTCTGGCCAGATTCTCAGCCCAAGCATGTACAATGATTACTTCTGGGATAAAGTCTGATTTCCAAAATATTGGAGCACGGCTGGACAGCATTGAAACCAAAATGGACGGCACGGTTAGACGCGTTAATCAAAACTCCAAAATGATCATGTCCTTACAGGACCAATTGGATGACGCTAACGCAAAGATTGAAGATTTGGAGAATAGATCTCGCAGGTACAATTTCCGGGTGAGGGGCCTCCCAGAAACGGTCCTGAACCTGGAGGAGACAGTCCATGCCTTGATGACACAGTTAATCCCGGACGTTTCTCCCCACCAGCTAGAACTCGATAGAGTGCATCGCGCTTTAACGGCCCCCAGGCCGGACGGCCTGCCACGGGATGTTATAGTCAAGCCACACTACTACAGGATTAAGGAGAAAGTGATGCTGGAGGCCAGGCAGCTGGGCAACATAACTGTTATGGAACACCCGGCCCAAATTTTTGCGGACATTTCGCAATCCACGATCCAGAAGAAAAGAGCGCTTAAACCCCTCTTGAATCATCTTATTAATCGTCATATCAAGTATCGCTGGTCTTTTCCATTCAGGCTCTCGTTCTCCTATAAAGGCAGATCCTACTCTTTCAATTCGTTTCAATCTGGAGAAGCATTACTCCAAGAATTGGGACTGATCACTATGGATCCCCAGGCTCCCACCAGTGCCCCGGGGGGTGGAGACAGGCCTGTGTCCCCCCTATGGTCCCAGCAGGGCCGCTCCAGGGCCAGAAGGCCCCCTCCGAATACTTGATGATTGGACATAGTCCGTGCCTACCTCTTTACCTAACTATTCCCCTGCTGTGCCCCCTCACAGATTTCCGGGGCTGACCCCTCCAGAAGTGGGGGTTGCAATAACGGGGACGAATAGTTCTGACGTGTCTGTTTTTGTTATGCTCATTTCGTTATGTTATCTGCATACAAGTTGCCACGAGAAGGGCCTTATTCAAAAAATTTTCTTTTTTTTTTTTCACGTTCGTTTTTTATCCTCATGGTCACTTTTGTTTCGCGTTTTAAATTTTTTCCGCTGCTACGCGATAAGACCATGTAATCAGCTTATGTGCTGAGTTGGTCCGGTCCGGACTGGAAATTAGAAATTGCTTTATACACTACGGGTGTGCGGTTGGCGGGGGTGGCTCCGCCTGCTCGTATCGGGTTGCGAGGGTGAAGGGCCGGGGTGGTAACGCATGCCACGAATAGCGAACTTGCCTCTCCTGGTTGGGCATTTTTGTTCTCTTTATGCCCATGACTACGCGGCGTTTTTCGGCGGACCCGGGGGGGGGGGGGGAGCATTTATTTCTCGCTCTCCCCTCTTCCTTCCCCTTCTTTCTATTTCGTCATTTTTTGCGCTATGGTTTATTTTGAATTTTTCCTCATTTTTGTTTTGGCAACGATCGTCTTTTGGGCGGTTTTTGTTGAACTGTAATGTACTGAACTCAGATTTACTTCTTCCATGCCTTTTCTTCTTTAACCAGACTTTTCTCTCTCCTGGACTTGTCTTCCTTTTGGTGCATTTCCATCCCGAGATCAGATTCCCCTACAAGGTCCGAGACCCTCGGGGACTGAACCCCTGTTTCTCCAGAACCGTGAGTACAGACTACCGAACCGACATGGCGAATAGGTCCCTCACTAAATACACTATCCTAACACACAATGTGCAGGGTATTAATTCCCCTACAAAACGAGCGAAGGCCTTCCAACAGTACCGCAAAATGGGGGTTGATGTTCTGCTCCTACAGGAAACGCATTTCTCAAAGACCTCGGCCCCCAGGTATTTAAACGCTAGATACACAACGGTCTTTCTATCTAATGGGCCTGATAAAAAGAGAGGGGTAGCTATATGTTTCGCCAAAAAGGTCCCATTCACGCCCGCCACCGTCATTAGAGATAAGGAGGGTAGATACATCATGGTAGTGGGGAAAATCAACGAGAGCGAGGTCACTTTCCTATCGTATTATGCCCCTAATGTGGGTCAATTGGCTTTCTTTCGCTCTATGCTGGAGGTCATAATGCCCCACGTGGCGGGCCATGTGATCCTCGGCGGGGATAGTAATACTTCTCTTGATCGGGTTCTAGATAGATCTAATCCCGGGAAAGCAATACTGAAACATGCTACTAGACGAAGCGGAGCAATGGCGCGTCTTCTACATAGCTATGATCTGGTAGACGTGTGGAGAGACGCCCACTCTACTGATAGGGATTTCACGTTCTATTCCCATGTGCATAAGACATATTCACGCATAGATCATGTGTTCACGTTCTCTCCCCTGCTTTCATTTGTTTCGTCTGCTACGATAATCCCCATGTCTTGGTCGGATCACTCTTCGGTACAAATTGTGTTGACTGACCTCTGGGCAAAGTCAGGCCCACCATTGTGGCGTTTGAACGAGTCTTTACTGAATGACCCTGCCTTCAAAAAAGAAATTGAGCGAGCCATGAAACAGTTTTTTGAGGAAAACTCCTCGTCGGTCTCCTCTCCGGTGACACTGTGGGCGGCCCATAAGGCTACCATGCGGGGAGCGCTTATACAGCTTTCCTCTAAGGTTAAGAGGGAGCGTGAACACACGATTCGGCAGCAGGAAGATGAATTGCGTCGGGTAATGCGTGAACAGAAGTCTAACCCACACCTCGATTTTAGAACCCAAATAGACGAGGCGCGTACGGCTCTGAATCTGAGCCTTACTACAAAGGCGGAGAAATATCTTAGGTGGTCACACCATAGATTTTATTCTTTGGGCGATAAGCCGAATAAACTACTGGCGAGAAGGTTGACCCCTAGGCCGTTTAACCCCCGCTCTTCCCAAACAGAGACTGAAGAATGGCCAGGTTACCCAGAATCCCCACAAGATCCTCCAAGAGTTTGCCGATTTCTATTCTAAACTGTACGAATCTCCGGGGGACTTTAGCAGGACTCAGGCAGAGGCTTTTTTGGGTAATCTTTCTATCCCCAAGTTATCTAGCGACCACGTGGAATTGATGGAGGCAGAATTCACAACTGAGGAAATTGTGGCGGCCATTAAGTCTCTGAACCCTTCTAAATCACCGTGCCCGGACGGGTTCACGGGCCACTACTACCGTAAATATGCGGAAATCCTAGCTCCGCATTTATGTGCCCTCTTCAATGGTTTACGCGGAGGCTCCCCCCTCGCGCCACATGAGAATAGGGCGTTGTAACGGCTACCCAAGTTGTGTGAGGGTCTCAGCCGTTGGGGACGCCCTTTTCCCTGGCAAGCTGCGATAGGCAAGTACCGCCGGTATATCCCATCGAACGCCCTTCCAAGAAACGAGACGTGCTACGTTTGCAGAGTCAAGCAGACTGACTTTATTTGGCATATTTCACCTGCTTATATCTGCTTACAACTGTACAGAAACAAATGACACTTCCCCCCCCCAGGGGGGACTTCAATACACACACTTTGAAACAATGACACTCCCTTGAGCCAATCAGTCGCTAGCCGTTTTGGCTCCTTAACTTGATCAGACAATAGAATTCAATTAACCTTTAAAACAATTATCACTCACACATAATCCCATCAGCAGACACCTCACAGGAGGCTGTTACCTCCACAAAAGAGTTCATTAGCTATGCGAAGAGTACATTAGCATTCAGCAGTGAAAGAGACTCTTTGTCCAGTTAACCCTTTGAGCTCAGAATACAATGCGGTACATCCAATTGTGACAAGCCATGCAGTTCCTTGTAGTCCCCCTGCATGAAGATTATCGATGTCCCGGCAGCAGGCATATGTCCGTTACACTACTCCCCTTTTGTGGAACACTCCGGCAGACCCGGATTGATCCTTTTCGGATCAACTTGGGGATGTCCGGTCTGCTGTTAGGGTAAAAGTTCCGTTTGCCTGGACAGTCCGTCGGCCTTCCCATTGGCTTACCAGGTCGGTAGCTGATGGTGACGGTGAAGAATAGAATTCAATTCTGGAACAGTCACTTGCTTTGCTCTCTCAATGGCTCCCAAAACCTGTTGCTGATGCTCTTGGGACAGATACGGCACCACCTGGATGCAAATCCCATTTAATCTTTTGACAATTTCCGCCTGTTTGTGCATTTCAATGTTCAAGCCACGGGACATCTCATAATACATGACATAGTGTCGTTGCATCTCTGATTTCTCACTGGCCAACTTGTCACATTCCCATTTTAGACTGTGATATTGTGCCGGATCTACAGTACATGTCGGGGAAGGTAGTCTTACCCGGGTTCTCAGCAGCAAGCGGGTTGATTCCAGCAACGCGGGTGGTGACGGGACAAGCAGCAGCAGGTGTAGGTAAATAAGCCGAAGTCAGAGGGCCAATGTCGTTGCCCAGCACCACCTCGGCAGGTAGGTTGTCCATGATACCAACTGTGGTCTTTCCTGACCCGGCTCCCCAGTCTAAGTGCACCCGGGTGGTGGGTACGCGAAATACAGCACCCCCTGCGACCCAGACGGCAACTGTGCGAGTGGACACGTTCTCTGGCTTTACCAGATGTTTTTGAATCAGAGTGATAGTAGTCCCGGAATCTCTTAGGCCTTGTGATATTTGTCCATTCACTCGTACCTCCTGACGGTGATGCTGACGGTTATCCGGAGAGGCCGCTTGTATTGGGTCTGCCTCATACCAAATTCCCAGACATTCCTCAGGGCCCCCCTCGGTCTCCAGGCAGTGGGCCGCAGAGGGACGTGATGGAGTGACCTCTGTGTTGGGTGTTGTGCGTCTACAATTGTTATTGGTAGCTCTCAAAGGGCAATAACGAGCAATATGTCCCGTGTCGCTGCAGTGATGGCACGTCACCCTAGGCGAATCCCGGGGGTAGTTGCTAGGCCCCTGAGGATGTGGTGGGACTGGAGCCCGAAACTCTGGGCGTGGGGTGACGGTTGGAGTATGCGGTTCTACCTTATGAGCCAGCCGTGTAGTACCCTGGCTTACTTTCCTTGTTTCCGCGTACTCATCTGCTAGCCGAGCCGCCTCGTTTAAGTTAGCGGGACGGCGATCTCGTACCCAGTCTTGTATGTCTGCGGCCAGGTCTTGGAAGAAATGTTCCATTAGGAACAGCTGCAATACTTCCTCCCCGGTGTTGGCCTTGCACCCTTGGACCCAAAGGGATGCCACCCTTTGTAACTGGTTGGCCCATTCCATGTGGGAGTCCACAGCCATCTTCTTGGACTCCCGGAAGCGCCGGCGGTAGGCTTCTGGCGTTACGGCATATCGGGTTAGCAGCGCCTTTTTAACTTGCTGATATTGTAAAATATCCTCTGGAGCGAGAGCCCGAAAGGCTTCATTGGCTTTGCCCGACAATTTCCCCGACAAAATAGTGACCCATTGGTCTGGTGGTACCTGATGTAGTGAGCACTGCCTCTCAAAGTCCGCCAAATATCCATCGATTTCCTCCTCACTTTCTACAAAAGCTTTAAATGCAGTGAATGGTATTTTCTTTCCTGTAGCAGCAGGTGGGGGGGTAGGAACTGCAGGTGTAATGGGCTGTCTCGCTCTTACCAGTTCCAGTTCTTGTCCCCTCTTCGTTTGTATCTCTTCCCTTGCTTCCCGAAACAGCTGGTTGATTAGTTCCACGGACGTTTCTGGATACAAGGATAATCTCCGCTGTACAATCCCAGTAATTACATCTTCTTTGCTGACCGGTGCAAGGGGCTCAGTTCCTTCCATGGATCCATCCATTTCGTCCAGCTCCAGCAGTTCAGCTATCGGCTCCCTCCGTGGTCTGTTGCTGGCGCTCCTACCACGACTCTCTAATAAATCTTTCAGTGTGGATCTTTTCAGCCTGGCGTACTGCGACTCCATTCAGCACTTGCTCTTTGGATAAAAGGACCATCCTACCGCTGCCAACCAATGTAACGGCTACCCAAGTTGTGTGAGGGTCTCAGCCGTTGGGGACGTCCTTTTCCCTGGCAAGCTGCGATATGCAAGTACCGCCGGTATATCCCATTGAACGCCCTTCCAAGAAACGAGACGTGCTACGTTTGCAGAGTCAAGCAGACTGACTTTATTTGGCATATTTCACCTGCTTATATCTGCTTACAACTGTACAGAAACAAATGACACTTCCCCCCCCCCCCAGGGGGGACTTCAATACACACACTTTGAAACAATGACACTCCCTTGAGCCAATCAGTCGCTAGCCGTTTTGGCTCCTTAA
Source organism: Rana temporaria (assembly GCF_905171775.1). Lineage (NCBI taxonomy): Eukaryota > Metazoa > Chordata > Amphibia > Anura > Ranidae > Rana > Rana temporaria. The sequence goes on from NC_053499.1 coordinate 102,338,177, forward strand.
CTTGATCAGACAATAGAATTCAATTAACCTTTAAAACAATTATCACTCACACATAATCCCATCAGCAGACACCTCACAGGAGGCTGTTACCTCCACAAAAGAGTTCATTAGCTATGCGAAGAGTACATTAGCATTCAGCAGTGAAAGAGACTCTTTGTCCAGTTAACCCTTTGAGCTCAGAATACAATGCGGTACATCCAATTGTGACAAGCCATGCAGTTCCTTGTAGTCCCCCTGCATGAAGATTATCGATGTCCCGGCAGCAGGCATATGTCCGTTACAGGCGTTTATACATGTAATCCCTAAGCCCAACAAGGACCATAGCGATTGCTCAAACTACCGCCCGATCTCGCTGATCAATGTCAACCTTAAGCTCCTGACGAAAATATTGACCACCCGAGTGAACTCATTCTTAGCACGATACATACACCCTGACCAAGTGGGATTTGTACCCCATAGACAGGCCCCAGACCAGACTAGAAGAATCATAGACATCATATCTGCGCTAAACTCGGGCTGGGATGGGGGAGGACAGAGAGGAGCTTTACTACTAGGGCTAGATCTGCAGAAGGCGTTCGACTCACTATCCTGGGATTACCTTTTTTTTATTTTAGAGAGATATGGGTTTGGGTCACATTTTCTGATGACACTTAGAACAATGTACAACGCTCCCATTGCCAACTTGGTGGTCAGGGGCTATAAGTCTCAAGACATCCCTATACATAGAGGTACCCGACAAGGCTGCCCACTGTCCCCAGTGTTGTTTATCTTGGCTTTGGAGCCCTTGGCGACCAAGATTAGAGCACATCCGGACATATTGGGGGTCTGTTGTGGGGGACGGGAGCATAAGTGTGCGCTGTTCGCGGACGACATACTGATGCTCCTCTCCTCTCCGGTTACCTCCTTGCCAATCCTGAAGGGGGTACTGGGACATTTTGCGACGTTTACGGGTTTGCGGGTAAATCATTCCAAATCCCAGGCTCTCGGCGTCTCCCCGAGGCCCCACATAGTCCGAGCCTTGCGAGGTCAGTACACTTTTAGATGGCAAGAGGAAGCCCTCCCTTACCTGGGTATTTATTTAACACCTACTCTTACTACACTATATAGGAAGAACTATCCCCCCCTGTTCCGCAAGTTATTAGAGGACCTTCAGAGGTGGTCAACTAAACCCCCGTCATGGTTCGGTAGGCTGTATTCGGTCAAGATGATCATCTTGCCTAAGGTGTTGTACCTATTCAGAACTCTCCCATTAGCTGTTGTGAGTGCGGATCTTAGGAAGTTTCAGGCCAAACTACTCGATTACATATGGGACCATAAGAGGCCTAGGGTGAACAGGAAAACATTATACACACCCAAATCGGGAGGAGGATTAAGTATGCCGGACCTTCTTAAGTATTACCACTCAGCCCAGTTGGCTCAGCTGATCCGTTTTCACACGGGTCGATCCAAACCGCTTTGGATGGGATTGGAGTCTTCCCTGATTCCAGACAGAGAGATCAGCCACCTGATGTGGCTGAGGGGACGAGATAGGCCGTCTGTGATGTGTCCGTCTCTGTCATTCTCCCTGAGCCTCTGGGATCGCCTAGCAAAAACATATCGATTTAAATCGCCACACACCCCGATGGCTTCAATATTCCACAACCCCGTGTTCACCCCGGGTCTCCGGCCCCAGGACTTTAATTGGTGGATCAATAAGGGTCTACTGAGGATAGCAGATTTATGCGACCACAAGGGGGCTTTGTCAAAATCGGTTCTACAGGAGAGGTATGATCTTCCAAAAGCTGAATACTTTCGATACGCTCAGATTGCTCACTTTTTGGGGACTTTGAACCGCACTTCGGACCTCTCCACATCAACGGCTATGGAACAACTTTGTAGAACCTTTGACAAACACTCCGGTCACATATCAATAATCTACAGCTTGTTGTCCTCTAATACTCAAAAGTTGGTTTATATGCAAAAGTGGGAACAGGATCTTGGCACGGCGCTTGAAATGGCGGAATGGAGCAAGCTGGTACAGGGGGCGTCTAGATCCTATATTAACACCTCTTTATTTGAGGCCAATTACAAAGTGTTGTTACGGTGGTACATGGTCCCTGCGCGAATAGCCACCTTTGTCCCAGGGGCGTCTCCGCGGTGCTTTAGAGGGTGCAATGAGGACGGCTCCATGTACCACACTTGGTGGATATGTCAAAAGGTGAGACGATTCTGGATACGCACCTACAATTTTATCTATTCTATAACCCAGGTGAACCTCGTTAAGTCGCCTCTGCATGCACTGCTGGGACGCCCGGTGGAGGGTACGTCAAAGTACTTGAGAAAACTGATAGCTTTTATTTTTGTGGCAGCTAGAATTTCCATCGCCAAGTCATGGAGATCCCCCACTGTCCCTTTTTACCTCTTGAAGTCTAAGTTGTCATGGATTATGGTGAACGAGAGGTTGTCAGCCATTCTGAATGACAAAGTCAAGGTTTTTGATAAGGTGTGGGATCCCTGGATCACTTACCTCACAAATGTACACTGATCCAACTCAATGCTGGTGGATGGGGATGCTCCATCCCTCCCTTTTTTCTTTCTCTCGCTCTCCTTTCCTTTCTCCTCTTCTATCCTTTTTCCTCCTCTTCTTCCTTCCTCTCTGCTTTACTACTGATATGTTACCAATTCAGAGGTAGTGGGCTGGGGTATGTTGGCCCTTTGGGCCTGGATAGCGCCACAACTGGGTGATCCCGGGCGAAGTTGACGATTATCTCTGTTAAGAGATGGTTCTGGGGGGAACGCTTATGGATACTGGATACTAGATATGTAACTGTTATGTGTAAATATGCAATAATCTGTATTGGATTGATGGCCCCCCAGATGTGGACTGTGGGTGCATATCTTCCCTCCCCCCACTCCTAATTTTCTTTGTATACCCCTCTCCCTGATTTTTTTCTCTTTGAAAACTTAATAAAAATATTGGAAATAAAAATTGTTATTAGGCGCCCCTGTTAAACAGGGGCAGAAAAATTGGGCCTTAAGGTTCGTACACACGGTCGGACATCCAACAAAATTTCCCTTGGATTTTTGACTTAATTGATTTGTCCGATCACACCCATAGCATACACACACTCGGACTTTTTTGGCAACCAACACGAACGTAGTGACGTTTTAACGTACTGCCACGCAATTCAAAGAGGAAGTTAAATTTTCATAGGTCACGCGTTGCGTTCCATCAGCTACTATATAGTTAGTTGACGTTTCGTGTGAGTGCTTTCCCGATTTCCATTTCCGTGCCTTTTTGGTCGTTACTTTGCGTGCGTTCGCTCGATAACGATATGTTGCGGAATCCAGCGAGAGAACGGGCTGTTTATGGGCTTGGAGTTCTGGCTATTGCTCAAGCCCGGACCAGGACCAGGAAGAGGAGGACTGTTTGGACCAAAAATTGGTTGCTTCAGCGGGACCAATTTTCCCATATGTCATTGCTCAGGGAGCTGCAAGAAAACAATCCGAATGATTTTCGGAACTATCTTCGGATGTCAGATGCCTGCTTCCAGCGTCTTCTAAACTTGCTGTCCCCATATATTAGCAAGAAGGACACCTGTATGAGACCTGCTATTCCTGCAGAGCAACGGCTCATAGCCACTTTGCGTTATTTGGCCACAGGAAGAAGTCTCCAGGACATCAAGTTCACCACTGGGATCTCTCCCCATGCTCTGGGACACATAATTCCGGACACTTGCTGTGCCATTATTTAAGTCCTGCAGAAGGACTATATTCGGGTAAGTTATTTTCTTTGTTTTCACATTTGATACACTTCATGATTTCTCTAAAATATTTTATTTGTACTTTGTCTTATTTGTATATATTATGTTATTGTCTACCCTCTGGTGTGTCAATCACAAAAACCCAAGTCGGTTGCAACCTGATCCTTCATTGGTTCACCATATTGGTCCCATGGAAAAGGAGAGAGTTCTTAACACTTGCCAAACTTTAAGCATTCAACATTATCTCCCCAAAATGTATTTAATCTGCCACCAGAGAGAGTCAGGAAGCATATTAGTAGCTCTGCTTGTTAATTTGTATTCAACAAATGTTTGGATATATTTTAGTGTTCTCTTGCCCCTATAATGTATGTGTTAAAATTGCTGCTAATATTTTGTGCTCAAGTATTAACAAATTTTTCTTTGCTTGACTCCACAGTTTCCTTCAAACCCTGAGGAATGGCAGGATGTTGCGGCCCAGTTTGCCAATCAGTGGAATTTTCCCAACTGTGGGGGTGCCATTGATGGCAAACATGTCCGAATTGTTCCTCCACCGGCCTCAGGCTCTTATTTTTATAATTATAAGGGCTTTAACAGCATAGTTCTGCTTGCTATTGTTTCTGCCAATTATGAGTTTTTATATGTTGATGTCGGTATGAATGGTCGTCATTCTGATGGAGGTGTCATGGCTCATACCGAATTCTATCAGCGTCTTACGTCTGGCACCTTACATTTGCCACCTGCGCAGGACAACGTGGAGGGCCTCAACTTTGTTTTTGTGGCAGATGAGGCGTTTGCTCTTGGCGAACATCTTTTGAAGCCCTTTCCAATGAGGAACCTCACCCCTAAGCAACGGATCTATAACTATAGACTATCTCGTGCCAGAAGGGTGGTTGAAAACGCCTTTGGCATTTTGTCCTGTCGTTTTCGGCTTTTTCTGACTGCCATTCACTTGGCGGAATACAAAATTAATCATGTGGTGTTGTGCTGCTGCATCCTCCATAATTTTCTACGGAGGAATGCTGCTAACTACATTGGTTCCGGCCATACTGATGACCCCTCAGGTGGACGGCCAGCTGAAGACGCAGTGATGCCAGCCCTGCAACTAACTAGACCTGCTGTCTCCTCCCAGAATGCCCGTCTGGTGTGGGAGCAATATATGGACTATTTTGTGGGTAGAGGGGCAGTGCCTTGGCAGCAAGATCTCCTGTAGTTTTTTGAGAAGCTTTCTCATGTTCCTTTTGAAAACCCAAATTTCAATTTCAAGATGCTGTTATCTGTGTTTATTAATATTTTTTTACTGATTTCTGAAATGTTGCTGTGATTAGCATTAAATATTTTGAACCAAGCAAATGTTGAATTAGCCTTTCTAAATTTTGAAACAGCTATGTGTAGTATTATTATGCCTTTTGGTTCTGCTACACCCCTTTTCCACTAATACACTATCACTTTCCCAAGACAAATATGCAAATATACTGTTAGTAGTGATCAGATAAATAAGAAGCCACAAATTTTTAGAAAAAATATAATTGTTCAATCCTGCACAATCCAATGTCACTTTTTGGCAGTTTACAAAATACAAAACATTGGTAGTTCAGGAATAACACAATTGTGTATGTTTTTTTAAACGCTAAACATGCATCTTTTAAAACCCAGCCCTAGACATTGCCAAGTGTTTTGAGAAGAAATTTAAACATTTTCAGCTTTCTTCACGCACCAAATTCAAATTTACTAATGTAAATGTCTGTCCAGATGCACTTTTGTTCATTCTGTGTTCCATTTTTGGGTGGGGCAAAAAGGCATGCACAGTGGTCTCCATGCGCTCCGTGGGTTCTGGTTGGCTGTAGCTCACAACATGTAGTCATCCTTATCACCGGAAACGGACTACCATGTTGTGAGCTAGAGCCGACCGGAACCATAATGGAGTGCATGTCAAACACTGTGCCTGCATCTTTGTCGCATACAAAAATGCACACCAAAATGAATGGAACTGCGTCTGATGTGAACTGACCCTTAGCACAGTCTCTCAACTCTCCTTCTCCTGGTGCAATCCCAGGGTCAGAATGACAAGTTGTTCCACTTTTGTCCTCGATACATTGGGCATTTTTGTATGTGCATTTTTGTCTGATTTTAAGGTCTAGCCCTTAAAAAATAACAAAATTACATTTGTAGGCACCAGGAGAAGAAGAGTGGATAAACACTCAGCTGAGACCCAGAAATCACACATAAAGATTGTCATTTTGTGGTAATGACCAACCAATTAAAGTATTGTATTGGCGAAAAAAGTCACATGGTCAAAAATGTGCGTAGTGCAAAGAGAAGTAGTGCAAATTCTTTGAATTCTCACAAACTGAGCATGTGCAAACAAGGCTAATTGCAAATATTTCCAGGATAAAACAATGAACACGAGGGAACATTTGAAATTAGAAATGTACGATAGAAAACAACTAAAATTTTGCTAACAGGTCGTAATAATCCCTGATTCGTCTCTGAACACCAGTGGCAGCCTCCTTGAGATTTTCCAGCTCTGTCATTGCCTGCAGCATATCAGCACTGATCCGACCAATAGTGCATCCTGGTAGTTGGTGGCCTTGGAAGAAGAAAAAAAATTTGAATGGGTTTGATGGTCAAGTGACTGAGGCAATCCAAAATAAATAAAAATAAACAATCTGGTCTATTTTCATGAAATACTTACCTAAACCTAGACACTCAATTAGTCCTAACAACCTTTTTCATCTTCATAATACACCTACACTACTAGTGAATGTACACACTACAGATAATACTCTGTAAATCTTGGGCCAGGTGCATATCCATGTGTTTTCACATGCATCTACCTAAACACCACTGCCACCTCTCCCTTCTACATGCTCAAATGTTGAATACACTAAATAATTTGCTATTGTGGTGTAGGCGTGTGTGGTGTGGACATCGAAACAAGAAACAGGTGTTGATTTTGCAAGGCACATGTTCCAAAAACTTACTGGGGCAAACAACAACCTCCGAAGGCTCATCTTGCATTTCTTGCACTCCTTCACACTCAGCATATCTGGTGTCTGGGGATGTGCTGTCGACTGGTGGCTCTTTGCTGGGTCCGGCACTATCCTCCAAATCCTGCAAAGGTTGGTGCTGAGCACACTCACAATCCTCTAAAATGAAAGAATAAATCTATGAATCCTCGCCAAAATTATATTAACATAATCACATGTGCTGCTTTTAAAGTACACCAACCTTGCCCTGGTGAACCAGTTTGCTCCACACTAGTGCACTACACTATGCATTATTAAAATAAACGCAATGCTAGGGAACAGGAGTATGATGTCATTAAAAATGTGTGAATACATGTCTATATATTGGCCACATTAAACAACTCAGGCAGATGACACCCATCACTCTTGTTTCCTATGGCAATATGGTTTATATGATGTGAAATCTACCAGGTGTGACTCTGCGTGACTCTGATCCCCAGGGCCTCTCCTCTACCCATGTCTACCCTGCAAATGTGTCATTAATGGTCAGTGATGAGCCACGCATCTAACATAAAGTGTAATGTACCCCTTAAGTTCTGCCCTGAGCCCATGGCCTTTGTCCTACCTATAAACACCCCTGTCACTGACAAAAGCACATTAGGATTTTTATTAACTTACGTTTTGGGGCAGATTTTGGGCATGTTGTCTCCCCTGTTGGAGCCCGGCCAAGGGAAGCCTCCCTTTGTCCCCTGTGGTGTCTTTCTCTGTGCCTTTGTCCTGTGGAAAACATTAGAATACAGTATATTAAGGATTTGACAAAAGTAGCCAAGACATAAGAAAAACTTTACAATTATAATGAACTGCTTGTAAACTTGCATTAACTTCTTCTGTAGGCCCCACCAGAAAAAAAACACATTAAATTTCATCCATCTATAAGGTACAGACAAATAATTCTCTAATTACATGTACTTACTTCTTTTGATAATGGTGCGGTGAATGGCTTCAAAATTTTCTTGCTCTCTGTGCTTCAAATCTGACCATCGTTTGCGGATTTGGTCTTTCGTTCGTTGGACACCATAATCTCCTTCCAATACCGCGATGACCTTCTCCAGAACCCAGTCTTTATGGCTGTTGGGCCTATCATAATTTTCGAGTTTACAATCGTAATTGTACTTCTCAAAGATGCGAACCATCTCCACCATCTCCCCCTTGCTCATGGGGGTGGCCTTGTGTTTTCTATAAACGCCTCCTGTGCTGTCACGCAGCTTTTACTGTCTAGCAGTTATTACATGTTATGTTATTTGGTATGATCCTTACCCCCCTGCTGTTCTGACTAGTTTGGTTGCTCCCACCCACCATTTCCTGCTCTAAACCCCATCTTTGCTTAGTTGCTTGAAAAGTCTGCAGAGTGTGAGAGCTGTGTAACTTCATTGGAAATTTACCTATGGAAAAGCCTCTATGTTTATATCCTTGTTACCTTGAAGCATAAAGAAGCATTGGAAAACACCTCTGGAGTCTTTATTCATTGAGTAAGCTGTCTGTTAAAGTCATCATTCAACCTGCTGCATACATCCTTACAGACTGGGTCTACAAGAAGCTTGTCACAGGTACAACCGATGCTGATACAGAACAGTAAATTTCCAGTAAATTTCCAGAAGAATCCATCACACAGCTATCTCTGCAGCTTCAGAAACGTGAGTAACCACGTGTGTGTGTGTGAAGAACAAACATCCTAACACAGGATACCATCTGCAGGCTGTGCACTGAGAGTTAGGCCTGTGTGTGACTGCTGCAGCCACCATTACTCTGTGTATGAAGCCAGCCTTCTACTGAATGCTCCATAACTGTTCACTGCCAGGGACTTTTGCCTTTATTGGAGAGCAATAAGTACCTTTTGAACTGCTCAAAGACTGTATCATAGCTTCATCAAGTCCCTAGGATTTATCATTGTCAAGCTGTTTTGGTTGTGAATCCAATACCTGAATCTACTGAAATAACTGTGTATTCTTGCCTGTATAAAGTGATAGTGAGCTGAGCCATCCAGTCTGAAACAGTTGCAGCACTAGATGTCACAAATATCCAGCTCCTCAGTTCAATCTGCCTAATATCAGAAGTCACTACAGAGCTCAGCTCTGGCAGATTTGTAACAAGACACCAAAACTACAGCACTTGTCATTATGTATGACAGAGATCCCACAGTCACCTGCATTTAATCAAGATAAAGCAGACTCCTTACTTCATTCTGCTCGTCCCGCTAGAGGCCCTCATCCATCCTTGAAGGCAAGAGAGGTTTATGAAGCAAGTAAGGAAGAAACATCTAGTAACCTGACTGCATTATGGCATAAGACTTTAAGTTGTATAAATACCGCTAATGAAACTAGCAACAATCCTGAGCAATTGAACACTGCTCTCTCAAGGGTTAAGAAGGCATTTGAGAATTATGAAAGACTTTCTGAAAAGTTCTATTCCCTATTGTCACATTCCAGCATGGAGGAAGCCGCAGTGGAATTAAAGGACTTTACTTCTACTGACCAGCAGAGGCATAGCACATATCTTGAAGCAAAGGCACAGATAGAAGGTAGATTAGCACAGCTACATGAAACTACATCCTGTAAATCTGCTTCTTCCAGACACTCAGGAAAATCTTCTAGATCCACCCGCTCCTATCATAAATCCTCTTCTAAGTCACTGCGGTCCTGCTCTGTAAGGTCAACACTGAGCGACCAAATACTCAAAGCTCGCCAGAAGGTCGCAGCAGCCCAGGTTCAAGCCGCCTGCTCTGAAAGAGAAGCAGCCATCAAAGCTCAGCTAGAAATCCTTCAGAAGAGTAAAGAAAAGGAAGTAGCATTGGCGGAATTATCTGTCTTGGAACAAGCCCTATTGGAAGAAGAAGGAGCAGCTTGTCCCAGCTTGGCTGCTTGTCAAGACCCCATTGAAAGGACCCTACAGTTCGTCTTAAGCCAGAACCACGACATTACAGTCCCACCTACAGTTGGAGACTTTTCTCATAATCATCCAGCATGTGGACCAGAAGGCAACGTGTCACAAAATCAAGCTGGTCAACTAGACACACCTGCTAACAGAGACACTCCGCAACTACCGCATGTCACAAAATCAAGTGAGTCAACCTACGCGGCTCACGTGCCACCGCAACTCTATGCGAATAGAGATTACAAGGGTACGGTAAAAGACTACAGGATGAACTCTATGACCCCTGTGATACAGTTCTCTTCAACTTCAAATGCTCAGAGACCTTCAGACGCCGGACCCTTACCCAGATTGAACCCATCTGCAACACTTTTCGCTCCACCAACCAGCCAACTTCAGATACCAACCATGGCTCAAGTCGGCGCACCATCAGTATCCCCGGTGGCTATAAAAACTGAAAGCATCAACGCTACGGAGCTCAGCAAGAGTATGGCTTTACAAGAATTGATCACAACTGGACTGTATAAATTTGATGACCGCCCAGAGAACTACAGGAGTTGGAGATCTACATTTAAGGCGGTAATCAAGAGCTTGCCCGTTGAACCTCAAGCAGAACTCGATTTACTAATAAGGTATTCGGGGCGACAATCTTCAGAACAAGTAAAGAGACTTAAATCTGTTTACATCTATAACTTTAACGCAGGCCTTGATGCTGCCTGGGAACGTCTAGATCAAGACTATGGGAGTCCCGAAGTCATTGAATCTGCCTTATTCCAGAGACTAAACGACTTTCCTAAGATCTCTGTTAAGGACAATCATAAGCTTAGAGAGTTAGACGACCTCCTTCATGAACTTGAAATTGCTAAGCTAGATCCTAGTTTACCAGGTCTTAGCTATTTAGACACTGCTCAGGGCGTGAATCCTATTGTAGCAAGGTTGCCTAGTTATCTTCAGGGAAAGTGGACTAGTGTAGGATCAAAATATAAGTATGAACATCATGTTTCCTTCCCTCCCTTTTCTTATTTTGCAGAGTTTGTGCGGAAGGTTGCAAAATCCAAGAATGACCCAAGCTTCTTCTATCCAGATACAACCACCACTCCTTTAACCACTTCAAGGGGTATTGCCACCAACAGTATGTTCAAGGATTTAAAGTATCCTATTGCCGTGAGGAAGACAGAGGTAGCATCCAACGTCTTGGCTACAGGCATTAAGGCAAGCAATCTCAATCAACAGTGTCCTATCCATAATGCCCCACATTCTCTCTCCAAATGCCGTGCATTTAAGGATAAGCCTATTGAAGAACGCAAGTCATTTCTCAAAGAGCATAATATCTGTTTCAAGTGTTGTGCATCCTCCGATCATTTAGCAAGAGACTGTAAGATCACCATCAGATGTTCTCTGTGTAACAGTGCCAAACATGTGGACGCTCTTCATTCAGACCTGTTCAAAAGGAAACCTTCACCCGGCAGCAACCCCAAGCCTACATCAGATGATGGCGGGGAGAGAACTGAGCAACATGCCAACCCCGTAACAACAAGGTGTACAGAGGTATGTGGAGAAGGGCTTCATAGCAAGTCTTGTAGCAAGATATGTCTTGTAAGGGTTTTTCCTGAAGGATGCCCACAAAATACCATAAAAATGTATAAAATGTATGCCATACTCGACGATCAGAGCAATCGCTCATTGGCTACACTAGTGTAGGATCAAAATATAAGTATGAACATCATGTTTCCTTCCCTCCCTTTTCTTATTTTGCAGAGTTTGTGCGGAAGGTTGCAAAATCCAAGAATGACCCAAGCTTCTTCTATCCAGATACAACCACCACTCCTTTAACCACTTCAAGGGGTATTGCCACCAACAGTATGTTCAAGGATTTAAAGTATCCTATTGCCGTGAGGAAGACAGAGGTAGCATCCAACGTCTTGGCTACAGGCATTAAGGCAAGCAATCTCAATCAACAGTGTCCTATCCATAATGCCCCACATTCTCTCTCCAAATGCCGTGCATTTAAGGATAAGCCTATTGAAGAACGCAAGTCATTTCTCAAAGAGCATAATATCTGTTTCAAGTGTTGTGCATCCTCCGATCATTTAGCAAGAGACTGTAAGATCACCATCAGATGTTCTCTGTGTAACAGTGCCAAACATGTGGACGCTCTTCATTCAGACCTGTTCAAAAGGAAACCTTCACCCGGCAGCAACCCCACGCCTACATCAGATGATGGCGGGGAGAGAACTGAGCAACATGCCAACCCCGTAACAACAAGGTGTACAGAGGTATGTGGAGAAGGGCTTCATAGCAAGTCTTGTAGCAAGATATGTCTTGTAAGGGTTTTTCCTGAAGGATGCCCACAAAATACCATAAAAATGTATGCCATACTCGACGATCAGAGCAATCGCTCATTGGCCAGTCCAGAATTCTTTGACCTATTCAACATTCATGGAGAGGCCTGGTCCTATACCTTGCAGACATGTGTCCCGGAAAGATCAATACTTCTGGAAGAAGAGCCCATGGCTTCATAGTGGCATCAGAATATGAGGACATAGAGTTTCCTCTTCCAACTCTAATCGAATGTGATCAGCTACCGAACAACAGAGAAGAAATCCCCACACCAGAGGCTGCACATCATTACCCCCATTTAAGCCACATTGCTGACTACATTCCACCACTTAACAAGGATGTTAAGATCTTGATTCTACTAGGCAGAGACGTTCCTAGAGTCCATAAAATAAGAGAGTTATGTAACGGTCCAGACGATGTTCCTCAGGCCCAGAAACTTGATCTTGGATGGGTGATAATAAGAGAAGTCTGTTTAGACCAATCTCACAAGCTCTTGGATGTAGCTTCCTACAAAACCAATGTTGCCTATCGGTCGATGAAATGTCCATTGCATCATTATGTGAAGGAAAGACTTGATTTTAAAAACAAAGTTCCATATCAAGCACTCCAAGGTATAAACTGCAAGCTCACTTCTCAGAAGGACCTTGGCGATTCAGTGTACCAGACTACTTGCGATGACAACAAGATTGCCCCTTCAGTCGAAGATAAGCAGTTCATCAAGATTATGGATGAAGAGTTCTTCAAGGACAATTCCAACAGTTGGGTAGCTCCATTACCCTTCCAAGTACCAAGGCTTACTATCCCTAACAATCGAGGACAAGCTTTAACCAGATTTGCTGCACTTAAGAAGACTCTCTGTAACAAACCTGAGATGCAAGAGCATTTTCTAGCATTTATGCAGAAGATTTTAGATAACCTTCACGCTGAACCAGCACCAGACCTGTTGCCCAAATGGGAGAAATGGAGAAACTCCATGAAAGTATTGAAAGAACTTAATATCCCACGCTGCTATTCACCCACTTCAACTTCAAGTAGTCTGAGGAAAGAGATTCACGTCTTTTGCGATGCATCTACCGAGGCTATAGCGGCTGTGGCTTATCTCAAGATCATAGATCCCTCCGGGACATCCTATGTCGGTTTTCTACTAGGAAGAGACAAGTTAGCTCCAAAACCTGCTCACACTATTCCAAGATTAGAACCCTAGCTGTCGAAGTGGCAGAATTCCTGCAAAATGAAATGGACTCTGAAATTGACAGCAAGGTCGTACTTGGCTACATATGCAACAGCGTAAGGAGGTTCTATGTGTACGTGGCTAACAGGGTAGAACGAATAAGAAAAGTCAGTAGACCTGAACAATTGAACTATGTCCCAACTGGTTTGAATCCCGCAGACATTGCAACGAGGTCAGTGCCAGCAGGTGTCCTCACGCAAACCATTTGGTTTTCAGGACCCAAGTTTTTATCGGACCAGTCTTCTACAAACTCAAAAGAAGATATCGATTTCCACCTGGTGGATCCAGATACTGATCCAGAAATCCGCCCTGAAGTGATAACATTGAGTTCCAACATCTGCTCAAGAAGAAACTTGGAAGCAAGACGCTTTGAACGTTTCTCTTCTTGGAAAAGATTGGTGAAGACTATAGCAAGATTGAGTCATATTGCCCAGACTTTCCGCAAGCCAAATCAGACATCATCTTGTCATGGATGGCGCACTTGCAAGGAGTCACCCAATGCGTTGGAGTATGAGAACGCAGAATTATTCATCATACGTCTTGTGCAAGAAGAAGTCTTTGCAGAAGAGATTAAATGCTTGAGAGGCAATAGACCAGTCTCAAAGAGTAGCCCACTACTCAAACTGAACCCAATAATCAACTCAAGACCGTTGACTGCCGTATCTACTTACCCAGAATTTCTGACTATCTTAACTCCAGCTACATTATTGAGCCGGAAGATTGGACAGATTCCAGCGCCAAAGGGTATCTTCGATGAAAAGGACATATATAAACGTCAGTGGAGATACGCTCAATACCTTGCAGATTGTTTCTGGGACAGATGGAGGAAGGAATACCTCACACTTCTTCAAGGACGTAAAAGGTGGCAAACCCAGAAGCCTAACTTAAAGGAAGGGGACCTGGTCCTGCTAAAAGACCAGCAAGTTCACCGAATTCAGTGGCCGGTTGGACTTATTACAAAGGCCATCACCAGTGATGATGGAAGAGTCCGAAGTGTGGAAGTCAGGATCGTTAAGGATGGGGCTTCAAAAACCTTCCTGAGACCAGTCACAGAGACAGTCCTAATAATGCCTGCTTCCAAAAATTCTGATTCAGTGTTATGTGAAGGAGCCACTTAAGACCTTTAATAAAGCTAGCTTATAGACTTGAGAAGGCTAGATAGCATGTTACTGTATGCAATGTTAATAATATGTAAAAGAAAACAGAGTATAGTGGTATCTCACGATACCAGACGGGGAGTGTGCTGTCACGCAGCTTTTACTGTCTATCAGTTATTACATGTTATGTTATTATGTTATTTGGTATGATCCTTACCCCCCTGCTGTTCTGACTAGTTTGGTTGCTCCCACCCACCATTTCCTGCTCTAAACCCCATCTTTGCTTAGTTGCTTGAAAAGTCTGCAGAGTGTGAGAGCTGTGTAACTTCATTGGAAATTTACCTATGGAAAAGCCTCTATGTTTATATCCTTGTTACCTTGAAGCATAAAGAAGCATTGGAAAACACCTCTGGAGTCTTTATTCATTGAGTAAGCTGTCTGTTAAAGTCATGATTCAACCTGCTGCATACATCCTTACAGACTGGGTCTACAAGAAGCTTGTCACAGGTACAACCGATGCTGATACAGAACACCTCCACTGCGGGGCCTATTCGTTTTCGTGGGTTCCGCCATCACGTTCTCCCTCACACATCCCAGAATGTCGCATGAAGAAAAAGGAATGTGGTCCCGCCCCAGCGTCATGACGCACGTAGAGCGAAGCTTCACGCATGCGCAGGCTATATAAATCAAGAACGAGCGCTCGATGTCACGGACGCATGCACGAACCTGGCGGAACGACTCTACGTGCAGCCGAAGGTATACGCGGAACGAAGGTAGGTGAATACATTGGGACACTAGTGGTTACTGCATGATTTAGCTTAGAGCAAACAGGTTAGGAAGTTAAAGCAAGCACTTATTGGTTGTATTGTATCCTTTATTGCAGATATCTCCTAAAAAACATGCCTAAAGCAAAGGGTGGAAAGCTGAATTCAAAAGCCTTCATCACAGCTTTTATTGAGCTGTATAGATCTCCCACATGTCTGTGGTAGGTCACCAATAAAGACTACTCAAATAAAAATAAAAGGCAGGCAGCAATTGATGAACTGGTGGCAGAAGCAAAGACTGTGTACCCCAGGGCCAACGAGACACAAATCAAAGCCAAAATTGGGAGCCTGAGGAGCACTTTTCTGAGGGAGCTCAAGAAGATTGAGAGTTCCAAAAGATCGGGAGCTGCAGCAGATGATGTGTATGTGCCCAAGCTATGGTACTTCAGCAGCCTGATGTTTTTAAAGGACCAAACTGAGCCACAAAAACATCTTTCCACACTTCCATCCGCATCAGCAGAGGCCACAGATACTGAGGCTGAACCAACTCAGGATGAGGAGGAGGAGGAGCTCAGCTTGACACAGGTATAGTATTCATGAAAATATGGGCATTCAGATATACTATGATGTTAATGTGTTGTTATGATGGCAAGAAAAAATAAATGATGCTCCTTTTTCAGACACAGGACGTTGCCAGCCAAGAAGAGGCTGGGCCCAGCAGACAGTCCACACAATGCAGAATCCCTACACTGAACCCTCCTAGGAAAAGGACCAAGAAGAGGCAACACCTAGATGATGCAACAGCCGAATTCTTGAGTAGGGCCACATCGGTCATCACCACAGCACCCGATAGTGCAGAAGGGTTTGGCTGTTTTATAGCCAATAAATTAAGGGAAATTGATGCCGATCAAAGGGAGCTATGTGAGGGGATCATGGTCCAGCTCCTTAGCAAGGCCAGGAGACGGGAGCTAACCCCTATTTCACATGTATGTGATTTAGAACACGCACCTCCAGCCAATCTACAACAGGTCTACCAACCACAGACAGCCTACCAACCCCAGACAAGCTTCCAAGCACACCCAGCCTACCCACACCAGCCAGCCTACCCACACCAGCCAACCTACCCACCCCAGCCAACCTACCCACCCCAGCAAGCCCACCCACCCCAGCAAGCCCACCCACCACAGCAAGCCAACCCACCACAGCAGCATGTGGGGTCAGTGGCCAACTCAGAGCCCAGATTTTAGGGGATACTAATTTGTCTATAAATATAATGATTTGGAACATATTGTTTCTATTATTTGAAGTTGAGTGTGTAATTTTAGGTTTGGCTTACAAAAAAATGCTAGAATAATGGCAGAAAATCTTTAGTTTTAATATATTATTGTTTTTTGTATTGTGGTGTGAGTGCTAAAAAATATAAGGCCTCAGCTGATGAGGTTTTAAGTGTGGAGAGTGTTGGTCGTGGTTCAGTTTGGTATGCAGACATATCAGCCTGTTGAAGTACCACAGCCTGGGCACAGATATGTCTGCTGCTGCTCCTCCCCATCTTTTGGAGACCACAATCTTCTTGGGCTCCTTATATTTAAGTTCATGCTCAGGTCCCCAAGTTTGGAGATTAGAACATAATTTATGTATGCCCTGGGGTACAGAGGCTTTGCCAAGTCAACCAGTTCTTCAATTGCTGCCTTCCTGTTGTTTTGTATTTGGATCTGTCATTCTTTTGTACATTTTTTTTAAAATAAAAGGATGATGCTAAAAACTCGTGGATTATGTGTGGAAAGTCAAATGTCAGTTTGTGAGTAGGCAGGCCCTTTGCTAAAATTGAAGGGACACAAATAGAGTAGTTATTACTTTGCCCAGCATAAAGAATTGGGGATATTTTTTGTTTTTGAATTTGAAAGAAATATAAAAAAAAGGCTGGATTCATATCAAGAAAATACACTAATCCAAAGTAAATACATTTGTTTTTAATCCATCCGTATCACCAGTTGAGCAGATGTACATATTAGGACATTATAAAGAAAAAGAGAATATGCGCTGCTTTTTGAGATTTCGAAACTTGCCGCGTGACGAATGAGCATTTTCGAATACGAAAGCTAGTTTTACTAGACAGATGGCTTCCGGGTGCTCTTTATTTCGGGGCATGCGCATTTAGACTTTTTAGTAAAGTCCGATTGTTTTCTGTACACACGGTCGCACTTTGCACAATCGGACTTTTCGGAACATAAAGTTGGTCCGTTCACAGACCCAACTTTTTGTCCGATGGAAGCCAAAAAAGTTGGTCCGATGGAACGTACACGCGGTCGGACAAATTTGAAAAGTGCCGGATTTTGAAGTTGGTTGGCCAAAAATCCGACCGTGTGTACGGGGCTTTAGGCACAACACAACACTGCAACCCCTCCTAATAACTGTAATTGGAGCACAACAAAGAGCCACGTGCAAAGTATTGCATCAAAAAAAATTATTAGGTGCCCCTGTTAAACAGGGGCAGAAAAATTGGGCCTTAGGCACAATACAACACTGCAACCCCTCCCAATAACTGTAATTGGAGCGCAATAAAGAGCCACGTGCAAAATATTGCATCAAAAATTGTTATTAGACGCCCCTGTTAAACAGGGGCAGAAAAATTGGGCCTTAAGCATTTCACAACACTGCAACCCCTCCCAATAACTGTAATTGGAGCACAACAAAGAGCCACGTGCAAAGTATTGCATCAAAAATTGTTATTAGGCGCCCCTGTTAAACAGGGGCAGAAAAATTGGGCCTTAGGCACAACACAGCACTGCAACCCCTCTCAATAACTGTAATTGGAGCGCAACAAAGAGCCATGTGCAAAGTATTGCATCAAAAATTGTTATTAGACGCCCCTGTTAAACAGGGGCACACAAATTAGGCCTTAGGCACTGGTGGCGGAGCCCAGAAACACAAAATTTCTTACTAGCTATCAGCAAGAAAAGTGAGGAGGAGAAGGATATTCCATCAGCAGCATAACAGGACAGTCACTCAGCATCAGCATACGCAGTCTCAAAGGGATCTGACATTTCAACAAAAAATTATTATTCAGTAACATCAGCATCAGGTGCTTGGTAGCTGGTGTTGATCCAAGCCTGATTCATTTTAATGAAGGTCAGTCGATCAACAGAGTCGGTGGAGAGGCGCACCCTGTGATCGGTCACAAAGCCTCCAGCAGCACTGAATGTGCGTTCTGAAAGAACACTGGATGCAGGGCAAGCCAGTAGCTCAATTGCGTACTGTGCAAGCTCTGGCCAGTGATCCATCCTCAAGACCCAGTAAGCCAGAGGATTTTTGGTGGGGAAGGCGTCCAAGTCGGATCTTGCCCCTAGGTATTCCCGGACCATGTAAACCAGACGCTGGCGATGGTTGCTGGAACCGGTCAGACCTTGGGGCTGCGGACTAAAAAATTGTCTGAAAGCATCGGTCAGACGGCCACCTTCTCCACTGCTCCTTCTGTGACTCACCGAAGCCTCAGCAACACGTTGTCCAGGGCCAGGTTTTGGTAATCCCCCCGGTTCTGGGAATGCATTGCACAGACCCTTCTGCAAGGCCTCCCGCAGAAGTTTCATCTTCTGCTCCCTCTGCGATGGCAACATAAGGTCCGTAACCTTACTCTTGTAACGTGGATCAAGGAGAGTTGCCAGCCAGTAATGATCCCTCTCCTTGATAGCACGTACACAAGGATCCTTACGCAGGCTTTGCAGGATCAGGGAGGCCATGCAGCGTAGGTTTGCAGAGGCATTCGGGGCACAGTCCTCTGGGTCACTGAGGACGACAGGATCCGCAGCCACATAAAAGTCCACGTGTTCCTTGGGACTGTAAATGATCCCTTGAAGACTGCTGCTGCTGATGCTGAGTGCTAAGCTCCACCTCCATGCTGCTGATACAATCATCCTCCTCCTCCTCTTCCTGTGTGCTAGGTGGACAAGCAGGACCACTGTCTGGATAAAGGGGGCCTTGAGAGGTAAGGAAGTCCTCCTCTTCCTCCCTCTGTTGGCCCTGTCCAATATTCCATGTAGCGTGTGCTCCAACATGTGAATAAGAGGGACAGTCTCACTGATGCATGCACTGTCACTGCTCACCATCCTCGTGGCCTCCTCAAATGGTGACAGGACAGTGCATGCATCCCTGATCAAGGCCCACTGGCGTGGTGAAAAAAACCAAGCTCCCCTGACCCAGTTCTGCTGCCATATTGGCACAGGTACTCATTGATGGTCCTCTGCTGCATGTGCAGCTGCTGAAGCATGGCCAACGTAGAGTTCCATCTGGTGGGCATGTCACAGATTAGTCGGTTCTTGGGCAGGTTGTATTCCCTTTGGAGGTCTGTCAGCCGAGCAGTGGCAATGTATGACCTCCGGAAATGCACACAGACTTTCCTGGCCTGCTTCAGGACATCCTGTAAGCCCGGGTACCTGCCCAAGAACCGCTGCACCACCAAATTCAGGATATGCGCAAAAACAGGGTGAGTTTTCCCTGTCGCAGGGCAGAGAGGAGGTTGGTGCCATTATCGCTGACCACCATTCCAGGCTTCAGCTGGCGTGGCGTCAACCACCTCTGAGCCTGCCCCTGCAGAGCTGACAGAACCTCTTCCCCAGTGTGGCTCCTGTCTCCCAAGCACACCAGCTCTAGCACCGCATGGCATCTCTTGGCCTGCATTCCTGCGTAGCCCCTCGTACGCCTACGGAGCACGGCTGGTTCTGAGGAAACATCACCACAGGAAAAGGCCACAGAGGAAGAGGAGGGGGTGGAGGAGAGAGGTGTGTCACAACCAGTAGTAGTGTTTTGGAGGCGTAGTGGTGGAACAACCTCCAAAACTACTGTACCTTGCCCTGCGTCCTTCCCATCTGCCAGCAGAGTCAACCAATGCGCCGTAAAAGACAGGTAACGTCCCTGTCCATGCCTGCTGGACCATGAGTCAGCGGTAAGATGCACCTTACCACTGACCGCCCTGTCCAGCGAGGCATGGACATTGCCTTCCACATGCTGGTAGAGAGCCGGAATCGCCTTCCGTGAGAAAAAGTGGCGTTTGGGTACTTGCCACTGAGGTACTGCACATTCCACAAACTCACGGAAGGGGGCAGAATCTACCAACTGAAAAGGTAGCATTTGAAGTGCTAGCAATTTTGCTAAGCTAGCATTTAACAGCTGGGCATGTGGATGGCTGGGAGCGTACTTCTTTCGGCGCTGCAGCAGCTGGGGCAGGGAAATTTGTCTGGTACTATCAGTAGATTGCCCGCATATACTACCACTACTACGTTGTGACACACCTATTTCTACACCTTCAGTGCAGGCTTCAGAGAGGACTGGGGGTCTAGTGGGGTTGGAGGTCACAGAAGGGCAAGGGGAGGTCCGCTTTGGTCTTTGGTGTGGGTCTTTCTGGTATGCTTGCCAATGAGCTGCATGGCAGCTCGACATATGTCTGGACAAGCATGTGGTGCCCAAGCGGGTGATGTTTTGGCCACGCGAGATACGCTTGTGACATATGTTGCAAATAGCAAAGGTATGATCTGATGGACATGTTTCAAAAAAGGCCCACACCAAAGAACTTTTTCTGTACCGTTCAGACACAGCAGCGCCATGTGCGATGTAATGCAGTTGGTGTGCCCTTAACCTGACCCCTGGAGGGCATCCTGCCTCTTTGGAGATGTGTCCCGTCCTCCTCCTCCTCTTCCTCCTCCTCTCTCCTATCAGGCACCCAGGTAGAGTCAGTGACCTCATCATCCCCTCCCTCCTTATCACTGTCGAAAACCTGGCAGTATGCTGCAGCTGGGGGAACATCACTGCCAGATTGCTGTCCCTCTCGGTCACCCCCTCTTCCTGGGCTCACATCAATGCCTTCCTCTATCTGTGTTCCATCATCAGAGCCTTCAAAACGCTGCGCATCTTCATTCAGCATGTACCCAACACTGTGTTGAAGCAGTTCGAGGGACTCCTCAGGAGGACACGGTGGGACTAGGGAAGGATTGTGTGATACCATTGTGCATCTTCATTCAGCATGTACCCAACACTGTGTTGAAGCAGTTCGAGGGACTCCTCAGGAGGACACGGTGGGACTAGGGAAGGATTGTGTGATACCATTGTGCAGAGGGGAGAGGAAGCCTTGGCAGCTGCTTTGCCAGACAAACTAAGATCAGTCTGTGTGAGAGAGGATGAGGAGGAGGAGGATGAGGACGGCTTGGTCATCCACTCTCCTAATTTCTCTGCATGTTGAGGCTCAACACAGCCAGCTCCCGAAAAGAAGGACGAGCGGCCACGGCCACGTGCTGAAGAGGATGCACCACGTCCACCACCAGCGTTGCCTCTACATGCAGAGCCTGCTTGCCCTCGTGACTCTCTGCCTCTGTTGGTTGTCCTTCCAGACATTTTAATGCATTCAGGTGTAAATAAACAACACACGTGCACTTACAGTAAATGCGTTTACGTGCTATTAAAGAGCAAACTTGCACTTACAGTAAATGCTTTGACGTGCTATTAAAGAGCAAACTTGCACTTGCAGTAAATGCGTTTACGTGCGATTAAAGAGCAAACTTGCACTTGCAGTAAATGCGCTTAGTTGCAAATAAACAGAACACATGCACTTACAGTAAATGCTTTGACGTGCTATTAAAGAGCAAACTTGCACTTGCAGCAAATGCGTTTACGTGCGATTAAACAGAAAACTTGCACTTGCAGTAAATGTGCTTACGTGCTATTAAAGAGCAAACTTGCACTTACAGTAAATGCTTTGACGTGCTATTAAAGAGCAAACTTGCACTTACAGTAAATGTGTTTACGTGCGATTAAACAGAAAACTTGCACTTGCAGTAAATGTGCTTACGTGCTATTAAAGAGCAAACTTGCACTTACAGTAAATGTGTTTACGTGCGATTAAAGAGCAAACTTGCACTTGCAGTAAATGCGCTTACGTGCTATTAAAGAGCAAACTTGCTTTTGCAGTAAATGCGCTTACGTGCGATTAAAGAGCAAACTTGCACTTACAGGAAATTCGCTTTGTTGCAAATAAACAGGACACGTGCACTTACAGTAAATTCTTTGACGTGCTATTAAAGAGCAAACTTGTACTTGCAGTAAATGCGCTTACGTGCGATTAAAGAGCAAACTTGCACTTACAGTAAATGCTTTGACGTACTATTAAAGAGCAAACTTGCACTTGCAGTAAATGCGTTTACGTGCGATTAAAGAGCAAACTTGCATTTACAGTAAATGCGCTTAGTTGCAAATAAACAGGACACGTGCACTTACAGTAAATGCTTTGACGTGCTATTAAAGAGCAAACTTGCACTTGCAGTGAATGCGTTTACGTGCGATTAAAGAGCAAACTTGCACTTGCAGTAAATGCGCTTACGTGCTATTAAAGAGCAAACTTGCACTTACAGTAAATGCTTTGACGTGCTATTAAAGAGCAAACTTGCTTTTGCAGTAAATGCACTTACATGCGATTAAAGAGCAAACTTGCACTTACAGTAAATGTGCTTTGTTGCAAATAAACAGGACACGTGCACTTACAGTAAATGCTCTGACGTGCTAATAAAGAGCAAACTTGCACTTGCAGTAAATGCGTTTACATGTGATTAAAGAGCAAACTTGCACTTGCAGTAAATGCGCTTACGTTCTATTAAAGTGCAAATTTGCACTTACAGTAAATGCTTTGACGTGCTATTTAAGAGCAAACTTGCACTTGCAGTAAATGGGCTTACGTGCTATTAAAGAGCAAACTTGCTTTTGCAGTAAATGCGCTTACGTGCGATTAAAGAGCAAACTTGCACTTACAGTAAATGTGCTTTGTTGCAAATAAACAGGACACGTGCACTTACAGTAAATGCTTTGACATGCTATTAAAGAGCAAACTTGCACTTGCAGTAAATGCGTTTACGTGCGATTAAAGTGCAAACTTGCACTAGCAGTAAATACGCTTACGTGCAATTAAAGGGTAAACTTGCACTTACAGTAAATGTTTTGACGTGCTATTAAAGAGCAAACTTGCACTTGCAGTAAATGCGCTTACGTGCGATTAAAGACCAACCTGCACTTACAGTAAATGCGCTTTGTTGCAAATAAACAGGACACGTGCACTTACAGTAAATGCTTTGACGTGCTATTAAAGAGCAAACTTGCACATGCAGTGAATGCGTTTACGTGCGATTAAAGAGCAAACTTGCACTTGCAGTAAATGCGCTTACGTGCTATTAAAGAGCAAACTTGCACTTACAGTAAATGCTTTGACGTGCTATTAAAGAGCAAACTTGCACTTGCAGTAAATGCGCTTATGTGCGATTAAAGAGCAAACTTGCATTTACAGTAAATGCGCTTAGTTGCAAATAAACAGGACACGTGCACTTACAGTAAATGCTATGAAGTGCTATTAAAGAGCAAACTTGCACTTGCAGTAAATGCGTTTATGTGCGATTAAAGAGCAAACTTGCAGTAAATGCGCTTACGTGCTATTAAAGAGCAAACTTGCAATTACAGTAAATGCTTTGACGTGCTATTAAAGAGCAAACTTGCACTTGCAGTAAATGCGTTTACGTGCGATTAAAGTGCAAACTTGCACTAGCAGTAAATGCGATTACGTGCTATTAACGAGTAAACTTGCACTTACAGTAAATGTTTTGACGTGCTATTAAAGAGAAAACTTGCACTTGCAGTAAATGCGCTTACGTGCTATTAAAGAGCAAACTTGCACTTACAGTAAATGCTTTGACGTGCTATTAAAGAGCAAACTTGCTTTTGCAGTAAATGCGCTTACGTGCGATTAAAGAGCAAACTTGCACTTACAGTAAATGTGCTTTGTTGCAAATAAACAGGACACGTGCACTTACAGTAAATGCTTTGACGTGCTATTAAAGAGCAAACTTGCACTTGCAGTAAATGCGTTTACGTGCGATTAAACAGAAAACTTGCACTAGCAGTAAATGCGCTTACGTGCTATTAAAGAGTAAACTTGCACTTACAGTAAATGCTTTGACGTGCTATTAAAGAGCAAACTTGCACTTACAGTAAATGTGTTTACGTGCTATTAAAGAGCAAACTTGCACTTGCAGTAAATGCGCTTACATGCGATTAAAGACCAACCTACACTTACAGTAAATGCGCTTTGTTGCAAATAAACAGGACACGTGCACTTACAGTAAATTCTTTGACGTGCTATTAAAGAGCAAACTTGCACTTGCAGTAAATGCGCTTACGTGCTATTAAAGAGCAAACTTGCACTTACAGTAAATGCTTTGACGTGCTATTAAAGAGCAAACTTGCACTTGCAGTAAATGCGCTTTGTTGCAAATAAACAGGACACGTGCACTTACAGTAAATGTGATTTGTTGCAAATAAACAGGACACGTGCACTTACAGTAAATGCTTTGACGTGCTTTTAAAGAGCAAACTTGCACTTGCAGTAAATGCTTTGACGTGCTATTAAAGAGCAAACTTGCACTTGCAGTAAATGCGCTTACGTGCGATTAAAGACCAACCTACACTTACAGTAAATGCGCTTTGTTGCAAACAGGACACGTGCACTTACAGTAAATGCTTTGACGTGCTATTAAAGAGCAAACTTGCACTTGCAGTAAATGCGTTTACGTGTGATTAAACAGCAAACTTGCACTTGCAGTAAATCCGCTTACGTGCTATTAAAGTGCAAATTTGCACTTACAGTAAATGCTTTGACGTGCTATTTAAGAGCAAACTTGCACTTGCAGTAAATGGACTTAAGTGCGATTAAACAGAAAACTTGCACTAAATGTGCTTACGTGCTATTAAAGAGCAAACTTGCACTAAATGTGCTTACGTGCTATTAAAGAGCAAACTTGCACTTACAGTAAATGCTTTGACGTGCTATTAAAGAGCAAACTTGCACTTACAGTAAATGTGTTTACGTGCGATTAAACAGAAAACTTGCACTTGCAGTAAATGTGCTCACGTGCTATTAAAGAGCAAACTTGCACTTACAGTAAATGCTTTGACGTGCTATTAAAGAGCAAACTTGCACTTACAGTAAATGTGTTTACGTGCGATTAAAGAGCAAACTTGCACTTGCAGTAAATGCGCTTACGTGCTATTAAAGAGCAAACTTGCTTTTGCAGTAAATGCGCTTACGTGCGATTAAAGAGCAAACTTGCACTTACAGGAAATTCGCTTTGTTGCAAATAAACAGGACACGTGCACTTACAGTAAATGCTTTGACGTGCTATTAAAGAGCAAACTTGCACTTGCAGTAAATGCGCTTACGTGCGATTAAAGAGCAAACTTGCACTTACAGTAAATGCTTTGACGTGCTATTAAAGAGCAAACTTGCATTTACAGTAAATGTGCTTAGTTGCAAATAAACAGGACACGTGCACTTACAGTAAATTCTTTGACGTGCTATTAAAGAGCAAACTTGCACTTGCAGTAAATGCGTTTACGTGTGATTAAAGTGCAAACTTGCACTAGCAGTAAATGCGCTTATGTGCTATTAAAGAGTAAACTTGCACTTACAGTAAATGTTTTGACGTGCTATTAAAGAGCAAACTTGCACTTGCAGTAAATGCGCTTACGTGCTATAAAAGAGTAAACTTGCACTTACAGTAAATGTTTTGACGTGCTATTAAAGAGAAAACTTGCACTTGCAGTAAATGCGCTTACGTGCGATTAAAGACCAACCTACACTTACAGTAAATGCGCTTTGTTGCAAATAAACAGGACACATGCACTTACAGTAAATGCTTTGACGTGCTATTAAAGAGCAAACTTGCACTTGCAGTAAATGCGCTTACGTGCTATTAAAGAGCAAACTTGCACTTACAGTAAATGCTTTGACGTGCTATCAAAGAGCAAACTTGCTTTTGGAGTAAATGCGCTTACGTGCGATTAAAGAGCAAACTTGCACTTACAGTAAATGTGCTTTGTTGCAAATAAACAGGACACGTGTACTTACAGTAAATGCTATGAAGTGCTATTAAAGAGCAAACTTGCACTTGCAGTAAATGCGTTTATGTGCGATTAAAGAGCAAACTTGCACTTGCAGTAAATGCGCTTAGTTGCAAATAAACAGGACACGTGCACTTACAGTAAATGCTTTGACGTGCTATTAAAGAGCAAACTTGCACTTGCAGTAAATGCGCTTACATGCTATTAAAGTGCAAGTTTGCACTTACAGTAAATGCTTTGACGTGCTATTTAAGAGCAAACTTGCACTTGCAGTAAATGGGCTTACGTGCTATTAAAGAGCAAACTTGCACTTACAGTAAATGCTTTGACGTGCTATTAAAGAGCAAACTTGCACTTGCAGTAAATGCGCTTACGTGCTATTAAAGAGCAAACTTGCACTTACAGTAAATGCTTTGACGTGCTATTAAAGAGCAAACTTGCACTTGCAGTAAATGCGTTTACATGCGATTAAAGTGCAAACTTGCACTAGCAGTAAATGCGATTACGTGCTATTAAAGAGTAAACTTGCACTTACAGTAAATGTTTTGACGTGCTATTAAAGAGCAAACTTGCACTTGCAGTAAATGCGTTTACATGCGATTAAAGTGCAAACTTGCACTAGCAGTAAATGCGATTACGTGCTATTAAAGAGTAAACTTGCACTTACCGTAAATGTTTTGACGTGCTATTAAAGAGCAAACTTGCACTTGCAGTAAATGCGCTTACGTGCTATTAAAGAGCAAACTTGCACTTGCAGTAAATGCGCTTATGTGCGATTAAAGAGCAAACTTGCACTTACAGTAAATGCGATTTGTTGCAAATAAACAGGACACGTGCACTTACAGTAAATGCTTTGATGTGCTATTAAAGAGCAAACTTGCACTTGCAGTAAATGCTTTGACGTGCTATTAAAGAGCAAACTTGCACTTGCAGTAAATGCGCTTACGTGCGATTAAAGACCAACCTACACTTACAGTAAATGCGCTTTGTTGCAAATAAACAGGACACGTGCACTTACAGTAAATTCTTTGACATGCTAATAAAGAGCAAACTTGCACTTGCAGTAAATGCGCTTACGTGCTATTAAAGAGCAAACTTGCTTTTGCAGTAAATGCGCTTACGTGCGATTAAAGAGCAAACTTGCACTTACAGTAAATGCGCTTAGTTGCAAATAAACAGGACACGTGCACTTACAGTAAATGCTATGAAGTGCTATTAAAGAGCAAACTTGCACTTGCAGTAAATGCGTTTATGTGCGATTAAAGAGCAAACTTGCAGTAAATGCGCTTATGTGCTATTAAAGAGCAAACTTGCAATTACAGTAAATGCTTTGACGTGCTATTAAAGAGCAAACTTGCACTTGCAGTAAATGCGTTTACGTGCGATTAAAGTGCAAACTTGCACTAGCAGTAAATGCGATTACGTGCTATTAACGAGTAAACTTGCACTTACAGTAAATGTTTTGACGTGCTATTAAAGAGAAAACTTGCACTTGCAGTAAATGCGCTTACGTGCTATTAAAGAGCAAACTTGCACTTACAGTAAATGCTTTGACGTGCTATTAAAGAGCAAACTTGCTTTTGCAGTAAATGCGCTTACGTGCGATTAAAGAGCAAACTTGCACTTACAGTAAATGTGCTTTGTTGCAAATAAACAGGACACGTGCACTTACAGTAAATGCTTTGACGTGCTATTAAAGAGCAAACTTGCACTTGCAGTAAATGCGTTTACGTGCGATTAAACAGAAAACTTGCACTAGCAGTAAATGCGCTTACGTGCTATTAAAGAGTAAACTTGCACTTACAGTAAATGCTTTGACGTGCTATTAAAGAGCAAACTTGCACTTACAGTAAATGTGTTTACGTGCTATTAAAGAGCAAACTTGCACTTGCAGTAAATGCGCTTACATGCGATTAAAGACCAACCTACACTTACAGTAAATGCGCTTTGTTGCAAATAAACAGGACACGTGCACTTACAGTAAATTCTTTGACGTGCTATTAAAGAGCAAACTTGCACTTGCAGTAAATGCGCTTACGTGCTATTAAAGAGCAAACTTGCACTTACAGTAAATGCTTTGACGTGCTATTAAAGAGCAAACTTGCACTTGCAGTAAATGCGCTTTGTTGCAAATAAACAGGACACGTGCACTTACAGTAAATGTGATTTGTTGCAAATAAACAGGACACGTGCACTTACAGTAAATGCTTTGACGTGCTTTTAAAGAGCAAACTTGCACTTGCAGTAAATGCTTTGACGTGCTATTAAAGAGCAAACTTGCACTTGCAGTAAATGCGCTTACGTGCGATTAAAGACCAACCTACACTTACAGTAAATGCGCTTTGTTGCAAACAGGACACGTGCACTTACAGTAAATGCTTTGACGTGCTATTAAAGAGCAAACTTGCACTTGCAGTAAATGCGTTTACGTGTGATTAAACAGCAAACTTGCACTTGCAGTAAATCCGCTTACGTGCTATTAAAGTGCAAATTTGCACTTACAGTAAATGCTTTGACGTGCTATTTAAGAGCAAACTTGCACTTGCAGTAAATGGGCTTAAGTGCGATTAAACAGAAAACTTGCACTAAATGTGCTTACGTGCTATTAAAGAGCAAACTTGCACTTACAGTAAATGCTTTGACGTGCTATTAAAGAGCAAACTTGCACTTACAGTAAATGTGTTTACGTGCGATTAAACAGAAAACTTGCACTTGCAGTAAATGTGCTCACGTGCTATTAAAGAGCAAACTTGCACTTACAGTAAATGCTTTGACGTGCTATTAAAGAGCAAACTTGCACTTACAGTAAATGTGTTTACGTGCGATTAAAGAGCAAACTTGCACTTGCAGTAAATGCGCTTACGTGCTATTAAAGAGCAAACTTGCTTTTGCAGTAAATGCGCTTACGTGCGATTAAAGAGCAAACTTGCACTTACAGGAAATTCGCTTTGTTGCAAATAAACAGGACACGTGCACTTACAGTAAATGCTTTGACGTGCTATTAAAGAGCAAACTTGCACTTGCAGTAAATGCGCTTACGTGCGATTAAAGATCAAACTTGCACTTACAGTAAATGCTTTGACGTGCTATTAAAGAGCAAACTTGCATTTACAGTAAACGTGCTTAGTTGCAAATAAACAGGACACGTGCACTTACAGTAAATTCTTTGACGTGCTATTAAAGAGCAAACTTGCACTTGCAGTAAATGCGTTTACGTGTGATTAAAGTGCAAACTTGCACTAGCAGTAAATGCGCTTATGTGCTATTAAAGAGTAAACTTGCACTTACAGTAAATGTTTTGACGTGCTATTAAAGAGCAAACTTGCACTTGCAGTAAATGCGCTTACGTGCTATAAAAGAGTAAACTTGCACTTACAGTAAATGTTTTGACGTGCTATTAAAGAGAAAACTTGCACTTGCAGTAAATGCGCTTACGTGCGATTAAAGACCAACCTACACTTACAGTAAATGCGCTTTGTTGCAAATAAACAGGACACATGCACTTACAGTAAATGCTTTGACGTGCTATTAAAGAGCAAACTTGCACTTGCAGTAAATGCGCTTACGTGCTATTAAAGAGCAAACTTGCACTTACAGTAAATGCTTTGACGTGCTATCAAAGAGCAAACTTGCTTTTGGAGTAAATGCGCTTACGTGCGATTAAAGAGCAAACTTGCACTTACAGTAAATGTGCTTTGTTGCAAATAAACAGGACACGTGTACTTACAGTAAATGCTATGAAGTGCTATTAAAGAGCAAACTTGCACTTGCAGTAAATGCGTTTATGTGCGATTAAAGAGCAAACTTGCACTTGCAGTAAATGCGCTTAGTTGCAAATAAACAGGACACGTGCACTTACAGTAAATGCTTTGACGTGCTATTAAAGAGCAAACTTGCACTTGCAGTAAATGCGCTTACGTGCTATTAAAGTGCAAGTTTGCACTTACAGTAAATGCTTTGACGTGCTATTTAAGAGCAAACTTGCACTTGCAGTAAATGGGCTTACGTGCTATTAAAGAGCAAACTTGCACTTACAGTAAATGCTTTGACGTGCTATTAAAGAGCAAACTTGCACTTGCAGTAAATGCGCTTACGTGCTATTAAAGAGCAAACTTGCACTTACAGTAAATGCTTTGACGTGCTATTAAAGAGCAAACTTGCACTTGCAGTAAATGCGTTTACGTGCGATTAAAGTGCAAACTTGCACTAGCAGTAAATGCGATTACGTGCTATTAAAGAGTAAACTTGCACTTACAGTAAATGTTTTGACGTGCTATTAAAGAGCAAACTTGCACTTGCAGTAAATGCGTTTACGTGCGATTAAAGTGCAAACTTGCACTAGCAGTAAATGCGATTACGTGCTATTAAAGAGTAAACTTGCACTTACCGTAAATGTTTTGACGTGCTATTAAAGAGCAAACTTGCACTTGCAGTAAATGCGCTTACGTGCTATTAAAGAGCAAACTTGCACTTGCAGTAAATGCGCTTATGTGCGATTAAAGAGCAAACTTGCACTTACAGTAAATGCGATTTGTTGCAAATAAACAGGACACGTGCACTTACAGTAAATGCTTTGATGTGCTATTAAAGAGCAAACTTGCACTTGCAGTAAATGCTTTGACGTGCTATTAAAGAGCAAACTTGCACTTGCAGTAAATGCGCTTACGTGCTATTAAAGAGCAAACTTGCTTTTGCAGTAAATG
Organism: Rana temporaria; assembly: GCF_905171775.1. Taxonomy (NCBI): domain Eukaryota; kingdom Metazoa; phylum Chordata; class Amphibia; order Anura; family Ranidae; genus Rana; species Rana temporaria. The sequence goes on from NC_053499.1 coordinate 102,368,872, forward strand.
CGCTTACGTGCGATTAAAGAGCAAACTTGCACTTACAGTAAATGCGCTTTGTTGCAAATAAACAGGACACGTGCACTTACAGTAAATGCTATGACGTGCTATTAAAGAGCAAACTTGCACTTGCAGTAAATGCGTTTATGTGCGATTAAAGAGCAAACTTGCATTTACAGTAAATGCGCTTGGTTGCAAATAAATAGGACACGTGCACTTACAGTAAATGCTTTGACGTGCTATTAAAGAGCAAACTTGCACTTGCAGTAAATGCGCTTACGTGCTATTAAAGAGCAAACTTGCACTTACAGTAAATGCTTTGACGTGCTATTAAAGAGCAAACTTGCTTTTGCAGTAAATGCGCTTACGTGCGATTAAAGAGCAAACTTGCACTTACAGTAAATGTGCTTTGTTGAAAATAAACAGGACACGTGTACTTACAGTAAATGCTATGAAGTGCTATTAAAGAGCAAACTTGCACTTGCAGTAAATGCGTTTTTGTGCGATTAAAGAGCAAACTTGCATTTACAGTAAATGCGCTTAGTTGCAAATAAACAGGACACGTGCACTTACAGTAAATGCTTTGACGTGCTATTTAAGAGCAAACTTGCACTTGCAGTAAATGCGTTTACGTGCGATTAAAGAGCAAACTTGCACTTGCAGTAAATGGGCTTACGTGCTATTAAAGAGCAAACTTGCACTTACAGTAAATGCTTTGACGTGCTATTAAAGAGCAAACTTGCACTTGCAGTAAATGCGCTTACGTGCTATTAAAGAGCAAACTTACACTTACAGTAAATGCTTTGACATGCTATTAAAGAGCAAACTTGCACTTGCAGTAAATGCGTTTACTTGTGATTAAAGAACAAACTTGCACTTACAGTAAGTGCGCTTAGTTGCAAATAAACAGGACACATGCACTTACAGTAAATGCTTTGACGTGCTATTAAAGAGCAAACTTGCACTTGCAGTAAATGGGGTAGATTCAGGTACATTTGCGCTTTTTTTGCGGAGGCGCAGGGCAACGTTTTTGCCCTGCGCCCCCGCAAATTTACTGCGCTGCCCTTGATTCACGGAGCAGTAGTAAATTGCGTGGGCGCGCCGGCAAATTTAAATGATCCCGTAGGGGGCGGGAATCATTTAAATTAGGCGCGTTCCCGCGCCGATCGTAGAGCGCATGCTCCGTCGGGAAACTAATAGTGAAAGAGTACCGGGGTGGAAAAAGCAGGGGAGCAGGGATGTACGGCCCAAGGCCTACTCACGTGGCGCTTCCCCTCGAACCGAATGGCGTCTTCGTCTGCCTCTCTGTTGCCGGGGGCGCATAGGACCCCGGTAAGATACTACACCCGATCGTCCGATCTGGCGGTGGAGAATCTGGAGCCAGTCAGGCACTGGGATGGGTTCGGTCTCCATGAATCTGAAGAGAGCCGGGAGATCCACCGTCGTCTGGAGAGTGAAGGCACTGGTCTCCGTGCGGAAGGTAACGGCGAGGGGGTAGCCCCATCGGTAAGTATGGCCCGATTGCCTGGCGAGATCAAGTAGAGGCCTCAGCAGCGCCCTGCGTCGCAGTGTTGCCCTGGACAGGTCAGGCATAATCCTGATCCGAGAGCCGTCCACCTCCATCTCCTCCTGGTCCCATGCTCTGCATAGGATGGCTTTCCTCCGGACGTAGCGGTGAATACGACACACTATGTCCCGCGGTCTGTCCGGATCCGTTGACTTGGGTCCGAGCGCCCTGTGTGCCCTGTCCAGTACGATGGCCGCCTCAATCTCCCCCAGGACTCCTCTGAAAATCTCCGTGACACGGGCTCCAACGTCCTCCATCTCTGCGGACTCAGGTACCCCCTGGAGCCGCAAGTTGTTGCGGCGGCTCCGGTCCTCCACATCTTCTAAATGGAGCTGCAGGGAAATCGCCGTCTCCCGGTGTTGCTCACGGGATTGCTCGAGTGCCGTGCCCCGTGCCTCCAAAGAGGACACCGACTCCTCTCCCGTCGCTACTCGGTCTGCAAGATTGGAGACTTCCCCTCTCACCTCCTGGATATCCCTCCTGTGCGTTTCTTCCAGGTGCAGGATCAAGGCCTCAATGTCGGTCCTGGTGGGGAGGGCTTGCAAGAGCGCCCTGATGTCCTGATCCAGCTCTCCAGCCTCTGTTAGTTGTGAGGAAGGCATCTCCACCTGGGAGGTTCCCGGTGCGAGGGCTTGAGCAGTGTCCGTTCTGATGTCGGCACCCCTAGAGTCCGGTGTCTGGGCCTCCTCTCCAGCTCCTGCAGCAGTTTAAAATATTTCTGGATTTCTCCCGAAATCTTGCCAGCCGGGGTCCCCCTTGTAGTCGCCCTAGTCCTGTATTTTTTGGCAGAGTTCATGCCGGTATAAAACGTGTTTTTAGCCAGGAATTGGGGGATCAGGCCGGGAGCTCTGAGGAAAAGCAGCCTCACTCAGCCATGTCCAGGCCACGCCCCACAATCGTTTTTTTTAACCGATGGTGTGTAGACACGACTGGCCATCAGTCAGCTTCATCGGTTAACCGATGAAAACAGTCCATCAGACCGTTTTCATTGGATGGACCGATCGTGTGTACAGGGCATAGGAGTCATTTGTAAGTTGGGTTAGGGGACCACCTGTACATCTTTAAATAACATGCTTGGCTGATGTTTAAAGCTGTACATGGAATAACAGAATTGTATGACTCTCTGAGACAGCATCAGTGACACTATATTCAAGCAGCACATAAATTGCATGTCTAAGAGAGATATGAAAGCACACAGACAGTCCCTGTCTGTGGGAAGGTGTGTTGTTGATTCTCGGTACGGTACCTTCCATGCCAGCCGGATATCCATGATCGCCATCAGCATGCAGGATCTGTTCTCGTCTTGGATGGGGACAGTGCCCCTTTCAGAGGATACGTTTGTTGTGAGATGAAGTGGTCCCTGGCCACCTGCACCTTCAGCCGTCCTAATTTTCTGCCCCCAGTGGAGAGCGGAGAGCACTGGCGGGGTTGGAGAGCACATGGGTGGGGGCAAAGAGCAGGGGGGAGTGGAGATCACAGGGGTGGGGAGCCGAGAGCGCTGGGGGGCTTGGGAGCACTGGGGGGGAGCCAAAAAGAACAGGGGTGGAGAGCACGGGAGGCTGAGGGGGGGCTGGAGAGCACTAAGGGGGGATCTTGAGAGAACTGGGGGGGGCAGAAAGAACCGGGGTGGAGCGCACAGGGGCTGGAGAGCACTGGGGGGTACAAAGAGCAGGGGGGAGTGGAGAGCACTGGGGAGTGGATAGCAATTGGGGGATCTTGAGAGCACCAGTGGGGGCCAGAAAAAACAGGGGTGAAAAGTACGGGGGGCTTGGGTGCACTATGGGGGGTGGAGAGCACTGGCTGGGTTAGAGAGCACATGGGTGGGGGCAAAATGCAGGGGGGAGTGGAGAGTACAGGGGCAGGGAGCAGAGAGTGCTGGGGGGAGCTTGAGAGCACTGAAGGGGGAGCCAAAAAGAACAGGGGTGGAGAGCACTGGGGGGCTAGAGAGCGATAAGTGGAGCTTGAGAGCACTGGGGGGAGAACAGGGGCAGAGAGCACAGGGGGGTAGGGAGAACAGTGGTGGAGAGCACTGGGGGAGGGTGGGGAGAACAGGGGTGGAGAGCAGAACAGGGGTGGAGAGCACTGGGGGGGAGAACAGGGGGTTTAGAGCACTGGGGGGTGGGGAGAACAGGGGTGGAGAGCACTGGGAGAACAGGGGTGGAGAGCACTGGGGGAGGGACAGGGGTGGAGAGCACTGGGGGAGGGACAGGGGTGGAGAGCACTGGGGGAGGGACAGGGGTGGAGAGCACTGGGGGAGGGACAGGGGTGGAGAGCACTGGGGGAGGGACAGGGGTGGAGAGCACTGAGGGGGGACAGGGGTGGAGAACACTGGGGGCGGACAGGGGTGGATGGGCACTGTGGGGGGTACACTGGAATGGTGGCTGGAGAAGAATGGGGAGATCAGGGGGCAGAAAGAACAGGGGTAGAGAGAACTGTGGTGGGGGAGGAGAACACTGGGGGGGGAGCTTCAAGGAGAACTTGATATAAGGAGAAGCAGGGGGGCTGCATATAGATTAATTGAGCTGTCTATATTCCTCCATACAGCCGCAGAATGCTTGATTCTCCTCCTCTCCCTCCTGCAAGCATTTAGCGGCTGTATGGAGGAATATAGAAAGCTCAATTAATCTATATGCAGCCCCCTGCCGAATCCGATCCTCCTATTAAGCACCTCGGCGGACTGTGCGGCGGGCATGACATCTCCTGGCTTTGTATCATCACTGAGCTGGCTTGGCTGCCTGGGTCTGTGTTCGGCGATGACGCTGTAACACGGTCCCGCCCCCCTAGACCGGCTCGTGTGATAGGATGAAGACTGGTTCTATCTACTATCACATGAGCCGGTCTAGGGGGGTGGGACCGTCCGTGTTACAGAGTCATCGCCGAACACAGACCCAGGCAACCAGGCCAGCTCAGTGATGATACACAGGAGAGAGGGGACAGAAAGCGATGCAGCCCCCGCAACTGAAACCAGCCGCAGGACAGGCAGCCTTACCGGGAGATCTCCCGGTAGGCCAGTCCGGCCCTGGGTATATGATGTTGATTGTTTTTTGTTTCTTTTAAATAAGTTGCCTATCAGGGGCAAAACAAGTCACAGAGCCTCGCTTGTTGTGATCTTGTATTCAATAATACACTGTACTGTGTAAAAAAAAATAAAAAAATACACACTGCAGAGCTGAGGATGTTATTCTGCTAAACAAGAGAAAATCACAATGGGGTTTATTTACTAGAGGCAAATCCACTTTGCACTACCTGGTGAAATGTTTAGGTACACTGGGCCAGATTCACGTAGAATCGCGGCGGCGTAACGTATCGTAGATATGTTACACCGCCGCAAGTTTTCATCGCAAGTGCCTGATTCACAAAGCACTTGCATGAAAACTTACGCCGGCGGCCTCCGGCGTAAGCCCGCGTAATTCAAAGGGGCGTGTGCCATTTAAATTAGGCGCGCTCCTGCGCCGGACCTACTGCGCATGCTCCGTTTTGAAATTCCCGCCGTGCTTTGCGCGAAGTGACGTCATTTTTTCGAACTGCGACGTGCGTAGCGTACTTACGTATTCCCGGACGTCTTACGCAACAATTTTTTTTTTAATTCGACGCAGGAACGATGGCCATGCTTTAACAGGGGCTGTGTAAAGTTAGGGCAGCTAAAACGACGATTACCTTTGCGACGGGAAACTAGACTAGCAGCGACGTAACAAACGCGAAAAAAATCCACGCCGTAACTACTAATTTGCATACCCGACTCTGGTTTACGACGCAAACTCCCCCCAGCGGCGGCCGAGGTATTGCATCCTAAGATCCGACAGTGTAATTCAATTACACCTGTCGGATCTTAGGGCTAACTATGCGTAACTGATTCTATGAATCAGTCGCATAGTTAGGAAGACCCTAAAACAGAGATACGACGGCGTATCAGGAGATACGCCGTCGTATCTCTTTTGTGAATCTGGCCCACTGTGATTAGGAAACCCAGACCTAATATTGACAATGTGCTCCTTGAGTCTAGTCTGCAACATCCTCACAGTGCACCCTACATATTGATACCCACAAGAACATTGTATCAAATACACAACATTCTTATTCGTGCACGTGATAAATGAATTAATATTATATGTTAAACCCATGTCATAGGACAGGGAGCTAGTAAGTTTTCTTCCCCGAAAATAATTGATTTGGTAAAAAGTACACTTCCTACAAGTCATCAAGAAAGAAAGAGTTCTTATGGGAGGATCTATGACATTGGGGGCAATAACATTTCTCAAGGACAGTACGCCTCTATAAGCCACCATAGGATGATGAGGTTAACAAAGGCCTAATATAACATCATTTCTTGGATACAGTGGATATAATCATATCAATAAGATCATCTAAACATAGACAACTTATAGGCAAACGGTACATAGTAAAGGGGGTCGGTATAGCGAGAGCTACTGGGGATATAGTAAATAGGGACAAATAAATGTAAAATAACAAAGAAAATTACTCCATTCCAAGAGCATCGCAAAATAATAACAAGTACTCTGTAAGTTCAGGAATTAGAAACCGTAAGCTAAAAAGGGGCAGTAAACCACAGTTCTGCATTAGTGCTCACAAGTAGGGATGAGCTTCGCGTTCGATACGAACGTATGTTCGACTCGAACATCGGTCGTTCGATCGTTCGACGAAACTCGAACAAAATGGTCGTTCGCGCCAAATTCGAATGACGCAAAACGTCCCATAATTCACTGCGGCGTTGAGCGCTGATGATTGGCCAAGCATGCTGTATGTCCTGCATGCTTGGCCAATCACAGCGCGCAAAAAACGAAGAGCCATAATTGGCCAAAGCCAGGGTGGCTTTGGCCAATCATGGCTCAGGGGGATTAGTACACGCCCCACACTATATAAGGCAGCCTGCACGGCAGCCTCGTGTAGTGTGTTCCCGGCTTTGTTAAAGAAAGCAAGTCAGACAGACAGTTAGAGATAGAGAGATAGAGACACTGGGCCAGATCCTCAAAAGGAATACGCCGGCGTAACTGCTGTTAGGCCGTCGTATCCCTGTTTCTAACTATGGAACTGATCCACAGAATCAGTTTCCCATAGTTAGGCAGAAGATCCGGCATGTGTAAGGGACTTACACTGCCGGATCTTAGGATGCAGTACCGCATCCGCCGCTGGGGGCATTTTGTGTCGAAATGCCGCCTCGGGTATGCAAATTAGCACTTGCGGAGATCCACAAAGCTTTTCAGCTTCGTTTTTTCTCCGTGAGTTTTAGTTTGCAAACGCAAAATTAGGGCTGCTTTTACAAAGTGTAAACTGTTTACACCATGTAAAAGCAGACCCTTCTGTCCAGCGACGCGATTTTTTTTTTGTTTTGAATTTTTTTTCAAAACGCAACTTTATTGACCCGTCGCGATCCACAAAGCTTGGCGTAACGTAATTTTGCGCTATGCACGTCGGGAAAATGATGTCACGAGCATGCACAGTACGGCCGGCGCGGGAGCGAGCCTAATTTAAATGGGAATCGCCCCCATGAAAAGAGGAACGCCTTGCGCCGGCAGAATTTAAGTTACACAGCCAAAAATTTCTAGGTAAGTGCTTTGTGGATCGGCTACTTAGGTAGAAATTTTAAGGCAGTGTAACTTAAATGGGAAAATTTACGTTACGCCGGATTTTTGTGGATTACCCCCTATGTGTCTTTTCTACCAGATAGATAGATAGATAGATAGATAGAGCAGTTAAATCTACAGTTTGTAGAGAATATATTCACATCCCTAGGAGTTGTCAATATATTTATAAACTGTATAGCTCAGCTAGATCTGCTATTAGTATCTGTCAGGCAGGAGTTTGTTCTACACGCAGTGCTCTAACGTTTTGTATTGCCTGCATTAGGGATTAGCTTTAAAATATTAGTCTGTGTTATTGAACGTGTGCTAGTTAATTGCACACACACGTATTACCTGTTACTGCACGTGTGCAATTTATTAGCACAGAAACACAGTCGCTGTTAATGCAACTGGGCTATTGAATTGCACAGAAACGCAGACATTCTTACTGCGTGTGTGCTGTTTAATAGCAACTAAACGCAGTTAGTGTCACTGCGTGTGTGCTGTTAAATAGCATTTGAGCGCAGTCGCTATTACTGTGCGGTTGCTGTTTAATACCACCTGAACGCAGTTGGTGTCACTGCGTGTGTGCTCTTAAATAGCATTTGAGCGCAGTCGCTATTACTGTGCGGTTGCTGTTTAATACCACCTGAACGCAGTTGGTGTCACTGCGTGTGTGCTGTTAAATAGCATTTGAGCGCAGTCGCTATTACTGTGCGGTTGCTGTTTAATACCACCTGAACGCAGTTGGTGTCACTGCGTGTGTGCTGTTAAATAGCATTTGAGCGCAGTCGCTATTACTGTGCGGTTGCTGTTTAATACCACCTGAACGCAGTTGGTGTGACTGCGACTATTTTGTTACATAGCACTTGAGCGCACTCGCTCTTACTGGGCGGTTGCTGTTTAATACCACCTGAACGCAGTTGGTGTGACTGCGATTATTTAGTTACATAGCACTTGAGCGCACTCACTCCTACTGGGCAGTTGCTGTTTAATACCACCTGAACGCAGTTGGTGTGACTGCGACTATTTAGTTACATAGCACTTGAGCGCACTCGCTCTTACTGGGCGGTTGCTGTTTAATACCACCTGAACGCAGTTGGTGTGACTGCGATTATTTTGTTACATAGCACTTCAGCGCACTCGCTCTTACTGTGCGGTTGCTGTTTAATACCACCTAAACGCAGTTGGTGTGACTGCGACTATTTAGTTACATAGCACTTCAGCGCAGTTGCTCTTACTGTGCAGTTGCTGTTTAATACCACCTGAACGCAGTTGGTGTGACTGCGACTATTTAGTTACATAGCACTTCAGCGCAGTTGCTCTTACTGGGCGGTTGCTGTTTAATACCACCTGAACGCAGTTGGTGTGACTGCGATTATTGTGTTACATAGCACTTCAGCGCACTCGGTCTTACTGTGCGGTTGCTGTTTAATACCACCTGAACGCAGTTGGTGTGACTGCGACTATTTTGTTACATAGCACCTGAACGCATAAATATGACTGGAAGGACAAAGAGAGGCAGAGAGTCACGAGGGCAAGCAGGCTCTGCATCTAGAGGTAATGCTGGTGGTGGATGTGGTTTATCCTCTTCAGCACGTGGCCGTGGCCGCTCGTCCTTCTTTTCGGGAGCTGGCCGTGTTGAGCCTCAACATGCAGAGAAATTAGTTGAGTGGATGACCAAGCCGTCCTCATCCTCTCTCACACAGACTGATCATAGTTTGTCTGGCAAAGCAGCTGCCAAGGAGTTCTCTACCCTCTGCACAATGGCATCACACAATCCTTCCCTAGTCCCACCGTGTCCTCCTGAGGAGTCCCCCGAACTGTTTCGAAACAGTGTTGGGTACATGTTACATGAAGATGCGCAGCGTTTTGAAGACTCAGATGACGGAACACAGATAGAGGAAGGCATTGATGTGAGCCCAGGGAGAGGGGGTGGCCGAGGGGGACAACAATCTGGGAGTGATGTTCCCCCAGCTGGAGCATAATGCCAGGTTTTCGACAGTGATGATGAGGAGGGAGGGGATGATGAGGTCATTGACTCTACCTGGGTGCCTGATAGGAGAGAGGAAGAGGAGGAGGACGAGGCACAGTCACATCTCCAAAGAGGCAGGATGCCCTCCAGGGGTCAGCTTAAGGGCAGCACACCAACTGCATTACGTGGCGCTGCTGTGTCTCAACGGTACAGCAAAAGTTCTTTGGTGTGGGCCTTTTTTGAAACCTGTCCATCAGATCGTACCTTTGCTGTTTGCAACATATGTCTCAAGCGTATCTCGCGTGGCCAAAACATCACCCGCTTGGGCACCACATGTTTGTCCAGACATATGTCGAGCTGCCATGCAGCGCGATGGAAAGCATACCAGAAAGACCCACACCAAAGACTGAAGCGGACCTCCCCTTGCCCTTCTGTGACCTCCAACCCCACTAGACCCCCAGTCCTCTCTGAAGCCTGCACCGAAGGTGTAGAAATAGGTGTGTCACAACGTAGTAGTGGTAGTACATGCGGGCAATCTAATGATAGTAACAGACAAATTTCCCTGCCCCAGCTGCTGCAGCGCCAAAAGAAGTACGCTCCCAGCCATCCACATGCCCAGCTGTTAAATGCTAGCTTAGCAAAATTGCTAGCACTTCAACTGCTACCTTTTCAGTTGGTAGATTCTGCCCCCTTCCGTGAGTTTGTGGAATGTGCAGTACCTCAGTGGCAAGTACCCAAACGACACGATTCCGGCTCTCTACCGCCATGTGGAAGGCAATGTCCATGCCTCGCTGGACAGGGCGGTCAGTGGTAAGGTGCATCTTACCGCTGACTCATGGTCCAGCAGGCATGGACAGGGACGTTACCTGTCTTTTACGGCCCATTGGGTGACTCTGCTGGCAGCTGGGAAGGACGCAGGGCAAGGTACAGTAGTTTTGGAGGTTGTTCCGCCACCACGCCTCCAAAACACTACTACTGCTTGTGACACACCTCTCTCCTCCACCCCCTCCTCTTCTTCCTCTGTGGCCTCTTCCTGTGGTGATGTTTGCTCAGAACCAGCCGTTCTCCGTAGGCGTACGAGGGGCTACGCAGGAATTCAGGCCAAGAGATGCCATGCGGTGCTAGAGCTGGTGTGCTTGGGAGACAGGAGCCACACTGGGGAAGAGGTTCTTTCAGCTCTGCAGGGGCAGGCTCAGAGGTGGTTGACGCCACGCCAGCTGAAGCCTGGAATGGTGGTCAGCGAGAATGGCACCAACCTCCTCTCTGCCCTGCGACAGGGAAAACACACCCATGTTCCCTGTTTTGCGCATGTTCTCAATTTGGTGGTGCAGCGGTTCTTGGGCAGGTACCCGGGCTTACAGGATGTCCTGAAGCAGGCCAGGAAAGTCTGTGTGCATTTCCGGAGGTCATATAATGCCACTGCTCGTCTGACAGACCTCCAGAGGGAATACAACCTGCCCAAGAACCGCATAATCTGTGACATGCCCACCAGATGGAACTCTATGTTGGCCATGCTGCAGCGGCTGCACACACAGCAGAGGGCCATCAATGAGAACCTGTGCCAATATGGCAGCAGAACTGGCTCAGGGGAGCTTGGGTTTTTTTCACCACGCCAGTGGGCCTTGATCAGGGATGCATGTACTGTCCTGTCACCATTTGAGGAGGCCACGAGGATGGTGAGCAGTGACAGTGCATGCATCAGTGAGACTGTCCTACTTATTCACATGTTGGAGCACACCCTACGTGAAATAATGGACAGGGCCCTTGAGGCAGAACAGAGGGAGGAAGAGGAGGACTTCCTTACCTCTCAAGGCCCCCTTTATCCAGACACTGTTCCTGCTTGCCCACCTAGAACACAGGAAGAGGAGGAGGAGGAGGATTGTATCAGCAGCATGGAGGTGGAGCCTAGTACTCAGCATCAACAGCAGCAGTCTTCAAGGGATCATTTACAGTCCCAAGTAACACGTGGACTTTTACGTGGCTGGGATGAGGCGGCTGACGATCCTGTCGTCCTCAGTGACCCAGAGGACTGTGCCCCGAATGCCTCTGCAAACCTACGCTGCATGGCCTCCCTGATCCTGCAAAGCCTGCGTAAGGATCCTCGTGTACGTGCTATCAAGGAGAGGGATCATTACTGGCTGGCAACTCTCCTTGATCCACGTTACAAGAGTAAGGTAGCGGACCTTATGTTGCCATCGCAGAGGGAGCAGAAGATGAAACTTCTGCGGGAGGCCTTGCAGAAGACTCTGTGCAATGCGTTCCCAGAACCGGGGGGATTAACAAAACCTGGCCCTGGACAACGTCTTGCTGAGGCTTCGGTGAGTCAGAGAAGGAACGGTGGAGAAGGTGGCCGTCTGACCGATGCGTTCAAACAATGTTTTAGTCCGCAGCCCCAAGATCTGACCGGTTCCAGCAACCATCGCCAGCGTCTGGTTTACATGGTCCGGGAATACCTAGGGGCAAGATCTGACTTCGACACCTTCCCCACCGAAAATCCTCTGGCTTACTGGGTCTTGAGGATGGATCACTGGCCAGAGCTTTCACAGTACGCAATTGAGCTACTGGCTTGCCCTGCATCCAGTGTTCTTTCAGAACGCACATTCAGTGCTGCTGGAGGCTTTGTGACCGATCACAGGGTGCGCCTCTCCACCGACTCTGTTGATCGACTGACCTTCATCAAAATGAATCACCTGAATCACCTGATGCTGATGTTACTGAATAATATTTTTTTGTTGAAATGTCAGATCCCTTGGAGACTGCATATGCTGATGCTGAGTGACTGTCCTGTTATGCTGCTGATGGAATATCCTTCTCCTCCTCACTTTTCTTCCTGATATCTAGTAAGAAATGTTGTATTTCTGGGCTCCGCCACCAGTGCCTAAGGCCTAATTTTTCTGCCCCTGTTTAACAGGGGCGCCTAATAACAATTTTTGATGCAATACTTTGCACGTCCCTCCTTGTTGTGCTCCAATTAAAGATATTGGGAGGGGTTGCAGTGTTGTGTTGTGCCTAAGGCCTAATTTTTCTGCCCCTGTGTAACAGGGGCATCTACTAACAATTTTTAATGAAATAATTTACATGTGGCTCTTTTCTGCGGTCCAATTATAGTATCTGTGCGGGGTTAGAGTGTTGTGACACTGCTACCAGTGCCTAAGGCCCAAATTGTATGGCCCTGTTCCAGTAATTTTCTTGGTTGGATTCTTTTATCATTTGAGTTCATTCTAGCTTTCTCCTACATGTCATGTTTATTTCCCTTTACTAAATACTCATCATTGTCAATGTAAACACCACAAACATAGATTTCTTATTTTAGACAGCATTGATAATTGTTATGCCTGAAGGGTTCCACATGTACTGGCACTTTAAGGCTGGCTCCACCCAGCAGTGATGACAAGGGTCAAGGGGCATAGTAGCCATCTTAGAGAGAGCACATGTAGGAAGCAGATAACCTGTAATGGCCTGAGATGCATTTTACAGTGTACAGCCTGTACTAAAATAAACATCCATTGTTCCAGACCAGAGTCTTGTGTCCCTCACAACACAGAGGATATAACAGATATAATAAGAAGCCAGACATTGTTCAGTATCCAAAAATATTTATTGTCTCACACTTAAAAAGTGTTTATTTTTCTTTGTTCAAAATATATCGTAATCTTTTTTTTTTTGTGTTCAAGACATATTATTTTGATTTGCAAGATTTTTAAACATGTATTTTTTTTTTTTTTAGGTTTTATTTAAATCCCTCCTCAGCTCATCTACAAGACTCTTCAATTGTTGTTCCAAATTTAATTTTTTCTTTAGAACATTTTCAAGGATGAGGTTTGTTTCCTCTATTTCGGAGATACATGAGCTTATCTCCCCAAGTCGGACATTGGCACTGTTGGTGTCCACTGTGCCCCCAACACCTTCGACACCTCCAGAAATTTGGGAAAAAAACACATGTATTAAAATTAGGTAGGCCTACATGTATTACCTGAAGCTGTGCTGTATGACACTGACCTGATGTGGTGGGATTCTGCAATTCCTGCACATTCGTCGAGGGTGGGGCTTCTGTGTGTGTTGGCTTCGGCGGGTCGACTGCAGCAGCTTCATTGCGGCCTATGACAGGGCTCAAAATTTCAAGTCCTGAGCTACTAGCCAGGCCTCAAGAGTTACTCGCCACCAGTTGCCCCACCTAATTCATACACTGCCCTGCGCCTAATTGCACCCGTAAACACGCCCTCGTAGATTATCTCATGGAATGACAATGTTTTATGCAGAATCAAGTTACAAAATTAAATATTACCAACAACAACTTTAACAAAATGGGACAGGGCACTGGGGGCAGACCAGAGGGACAGGGCACTGGGGGCAGACCAGAGGGACAGGGCACTAGAACTGGGTCTCTTCCCCATTCTCTTCCTGTCTCCTCTGCAACTCCCATCCATCCTCTCCCTCTCTCCCATTCATCTCATCATCAGGAGCCTGTGTGTGCGGCTCCACGCTTGCATGTCCCCACGTCCCCCTTTTATTCAGGCTGGCAGAGAGGAGAGGAGCTGCAGCACAGTGGGAGGGAGTACAATCCAGCGCTGAGATCCACACAACCAACTGCACAGCCATTGACACCATAGCACAGCACACACTGACAGCGCACAGCACACATTGAGACCAGTCTGTTCACATTGCTCAGGCTAAACTGTTGGACACTTACATAGAGCACAAGGAGAAGAAAACTGCACAAACTAGAAAGCTGCCGCTCTCATGTCAGGGCAACTTTCAGTGAGCGCTGCACCAGAGTGGTAATTTTTGCAATCCTCCACCTCACTCATTACTTTCTGCTCTCCAGCTACATGGGTCGGGGCCCGGGGGGAGGGGGGCAGGCTCAGAGAGGTCATACTGTTAGGTCCCATGGCTTAATGAGAATTGTAAGGAGAGCACTTGTTTACTGCTCTGCCTGTGCGTGGCTCACCAGACTACTTTTCCCGAGCATGCACCTTTCCTCTTCGGCCGCCAATCTCATCGGGACTCTAAGTGCAGGCACAGATTGGAGGGAGATTGCTCATGCATCCCTGTCATCACTCGCCCCCAGCTTAAATCCACTCGCCAAATGCTAGTAGGCGAGTGGAAATTTTGAGGGCTGGCCTATGAGATTGTAAAAAAAGGGATACATAAATCAAAAAGATTAGAGGCCTAAAAGAGGAATATCAATCATTCTTTTTCAAAAGTTTGGTACAATTGTCTGTTTTTACAATCCTTCTAAGCTTAACACTGGATTTTATCCATTACCAAACCATGTAACCATGTTTGTGGTTACAAACATGGTGAAGTCAAGAGAATGGTCCGGGAAGACAAGAGAAGAGGTGATTACTCTTCACAGGAAGGGCAATGGCTATAAGAAGATTGGAAAGATGTTAAACATACCAAGAGACACCATAGGAAGCATCATTCTCAAATTCAAGGCAAAGGGCACTGTTGAAACGCTACCTGGTCGTGGCAGAAAGAAGATGCTGACTTCGACTGATGTGCGCTACCTGAAGCGTAGAGTGGAGAAAAGTCCCCTTGTGACTGCTGAGGAACTCAGAAAAGATTTGTCAGATGTGGATACTGAAGTTTCTGCTAAGACAATGCGGCTCACACTGCGTAATGAAGGCCTCTATGCCAGAACTCCCAGGCGCACCCCCTTGCTGTCTCCAAAGAATAAGAAGAGTCGACTGCAGTATGCAAAAATCATGTGGACAAACCACAGAAGTTTTGGGATTGTGTTCTGTGGACTGATGAAACAAAATTAGAAGTGTTTGGGCCCATGGATCAACGCTATATTTGGAGGAGGAAGAACAAGGCCTATGATGAAAAGAACACCTTGCCTACTGTGAAGCATGGCGGGGGGTCAATCATGCTTTGGACCTGTTTTGCTTCTGCAGGTACAGGGAAGCTTCAGCGTCTGCAAGGTACCATGAATTCTCTTCAGTAACAGGAGATAGTGGATAACAATGTGATGCAGTCCGTCACAAACCTGAGGCTTGGGAGACGTTGGACCTTTCAACAGGACAATGATCCCAAGCATACCTCCAAGTCCACTAGAGCATGGTTGCAGATTAAAGGCTGTAACATTTTGTAGTGGCCATCGCAGTCACCAGACTTAAATCCGATTGAGAACCTCTGGTGGTACTTAAAGAAAGCAGTTGCAGTGCGCAAGCCTAAGAATGTGACTGAACTGGAGGCTTTTGCCCATGACAAATGGGCCAAGATACCCGTAGATCGCTGCAAGCAGGGCCGGATTTCCCACAAGACCAGGCCTTGGGGCGGCACCACGCGGCGGAGGAGACAAGGAATTTTTTCGGCCATGCGGTGGCGGAGAGAGATTACATCTTCTCTCATTGTTCGCACTGCTGTTCCAACTTCCGCCCTTACTTACAGGCTGCGTGACACAGAAGAGAGACAATTACGTCATCTCTCACCGCCCGCCCTCACTCTCATCTCTCACTCGAGTCTCATGTGCCTCTGTTTCACGGTTAACCTGCAGCTAGTTTCCCCGCGTGGGAGAGGAGAGGCTGACAGCATTGTACCTGGCTGCAAGTACTCTGCAATGCTGGAGGGGGGCTTGATTTTACATGCAATTAGTGACAAACTGATACTTTTTGAGTGGCAGCCAGGTAACTGTGGCAATTCCCATTATGCTTGCAGGCAGTGTGGCAAGTGACATCCCCATCTCGTGGCAGGCAGTTGTGAAAAGTGACATTCCCATCTGGTGGCAGGCAGCGTGGCAAGTGACATCCCCATCTGGTAGCAGGCAGCGTCGCATCTCCATATGGTAGCAGGCAGTGTGACAAGTGACATTCCCATCTGGTGGAAGGCAGTGTGGCAAGTGACATCCCCATCTGGTGGCAGGCAGCGTGGCAATTGACATCTCCATCTGGTGGCAGGCAGTGTGGCAAGTGACATTCCCATCTGGTGACAAGCAACGGTGGCAAGTGACACGCTCAGGGCTCACACTCATTCTGCTTTATGTTGAGTTTAACTATTTCATTTTATATTACAATGTAATGATAGAAATAATGCATATCAATCATCCTGACACCATACCAACCATGGTGCCGGGATGATTGAAGCACTAACACCAGTCATTGTCTGGGAAAAATCGCTTACCCCCGCGCGTCGCCCCCCCCTTTAATGGGGGGGGCGGCATTGAAGGACCCGGCCTTGGGGCGGCAAAGGGAGTAAATCCGGGCCTGTCTGCAAGACACTTGTGTCAAGCTATGCTTCAAGTTTAAAAGCTGTTATTACTGTAAAAGAATGTTGTACTAAGTACTAAGATTGAATGTCAACTGGGGGTTGAATAAAACTGATAATGATGTGAGCACAGAAAAGACATTTGTGGTTATTTCATTATAAATGTTATGTTATATTTGTCTGACCTACACGTGCCTCTTTGATTTAATTGTAAGCAGGATGACTGAATGATCAAAATCAATGTCAAACTGGGCAAAACAATCAATTTCAGTGGGGGTTGAATAATTTTGAATACAACTGTACATTCAATAAAAAATTGTTGTCACATAAAAAGAACTTAAATGGAATGAACAACCAAATATTAAGCCCACAAACAGGAACCTTGAAACGTCTATTTTTGAACCGTATATATATATACACAACCTGAATTAAAAACCACAAATGCCACAAAATAATAAAAATAAATACTCAGAGTACACATGAAAATTACTTACGTTTTATGAGGACTTTTTGAATTCTCTCCAGCAGCTCTGGATTTCTCCTTTTCATGTCACACCATTTATTTCCTAACTGTTCCCGTTGACCTCTGCACCCCGAATTTCTCATGGAGAGTCCTCCGCACCTTCTCCAAAATCTGGCCCTTTACCTTCTTAGGTTGGCTGTCATAGTCATACTCCTCAAGAATTGAAACCATCTCCTCAAAGTACAGTCTGGTGGCTGGTTTACTCCTCCTTCTGCTGGTGTCCGCATGTCCTCTCTCCTCACTTGAGGTTGCAGCTTCCTGGCTCTGAGTGTCCTCCATCATTTCTACAGTAAAGTGCATTGAGCGACCGAAAAGGTGCGTGCCAATTACTAGAACAATCGTCATAGGCGGGGATACATGCGGAGCTTCCCGCATGCGCAGTGTATAAAGGGATATTGCGTGAGTTAGAACGTCGTTCACAGTCGGTAGAATACGTCGGGCGAATGATCGTGCAGTACGACGAAACAAAACTTGATTTCTGTACTTTATGATTAGTGGATGATTTTGTGGGTTAGATATGGGTAGAAAGCTAAGGCTTGACTGACATTATTGTTTTTGGCTAAATTTTGACTTGCAGAAATAATGGAGGCCTTCATAGAACAGGAGTTCTTCACAGTATTTGTTAAAAAGGAGGCCGCGGATGTCAACCCCCCTTTTCTCGATAATTTTACTTTCCCCAAAAAATAATTTATTGTGCCAAGATCTGGCATTGTAATGGCCCCACCCACCCCTAAAATAATCGACATATTGTTGCCACACAGCATGTGCACTTTGGGGGGCAAAGCCTGTATGGACAGTCTCACGGGCCACCACCACTGGAACATCAGTGGCCTCATCAGGCACAAGTGTCATGTAGTTTGTTGAGGGTCTCTTTAGGAAATTGTGCAATATGCAGGAGCAAAGTATGACATGGTTCTGATTCTACTTAAGAAACTTACAGTCCTTATCTTGTTTGCAATGCCTGTATACTGCTGTTCAAAGTATATAGGGCCAAACGGTCTTGTCAGGGCCGATCCTCGCTATAGGCTCACTATGCAAGCCGCTTAGGGTCCCGCAAAGCTGCAAAGGGTCCCCCAAATTACTAGAGTCCCCGCCTGGTGAGAAGTCATTTTCGCCCCCTCACCCCACTTCTAAACTCGCTGGCTGAGTCATTTCCGACAGCAGAACACCCCCTCCCCCCGCTTCTCAACTTTCTTTAATGTGACATGTCACCGTCGTCAGCGCCCCCCCCCGATTCTCATTTTTAATGTGCCATGTCATTTTGCTTAGGGCCCCAGGGAGGTCAGGATCGGCACTGGGTCTTGTAATGACCTGGGGGGAGTGGTGGCGGGGAAACTCATGCTATTTTTTTCAATGATTTTTATCCATATTGCAGGGACCAACCATTACATTAAAGCCGCAAGCAGTATTAAATTACTTTTTTCTGAGAGTAATCTCATGTTGTGCAGGGACATTTCTAAACACGTGCCACTACTATAGACACCCAGCAGGTACCATATTTAAAACGATTTTTTTTTTTCACTTTAAGCATCATTAAAATCGCTGCTCAAGAAAAAACTACAGTTTTTAAAACTTTTTTTTCCATTGATACATGTTCCCTGGGACAAGACCCGGGTTCTCAAAGACGTTTTCCATCAATAACTTGCATATTGGACTTTAAAATGAGCACTTTTGAATTCGAACGTTCGAGTCCCATAGACTTCAATGGGGTTCTAAATGTTCGTGCGAAACCGCGGTCTGTTCGACCGTTCTGGTGCGAACCGAACCCGGGTATGTTCGGCTCATCCCTACTCACAAGTAAGGTATTTTAACATAGGGACAAGGAAGCCCAGAGAAAGGAGAGCGTGAAAGGAGAGATAGAAAAGTAGGAGCAAGGAACGAAGAGGAAAGAAGGGTAGAGGAGTAAAAGGAAAGAACATTGGCGTGGCCACACAGACCCCCAAAGGGTCATGGTGTCAGACTGAGAAGACAGCTCAATATTCACGGGATAAGCAGGGTAGCATCAAAATCAGGGGGGAGAAAGTTCTCCACCCAAGGGGTCCAAATATTATTGTGTTGGGGGACTCGGTCAAAAATTGTTGCTTCAATTTTACTATGAATCATTGCTTGGGTCACTCCATTTTTTACTTCAGCTATATGAAGTTTAGGGGTCTTCCAGGCTCTAGCTATAGTTTGTTTAGCGGCTGTGGTTAGCTGGAGAAGAAGGCGGACCTGGGCCCTGGTGTAGTCTTTATGTACATAATCCAGTAGGGCCAAGGACGGATCAGGGAGGAGAGTATCATGAAATAATGTAGAGGCCATATGAAATATCGATATCCAAAATTGCTGTACAATAGGGCAAAACCACCAAACATGCGCATGAGTACCTCTCTCTCTCCACAGCCTCGGAAACATACAGGAGGGTAGGAAGGTAAGAATTTACATATCCTAGCGGGGACTAGGTACCACCGCATGAGCACTTTATAGTTAGCCTCTAAGGCTATGACGTTTTGAGTGAAAGCTTTAGTGCAGGCCCATATATTCGCCCAGTCATCTGAGTCCAACATTACCTATAATTCCTTGGATCACTGTGCAGCATATGGAGGAAGATCAGTCGGTGGGGCAGTGAGCTGATTATAAATACGTGAAATAATACCAGGGGCATGTGGGTCTGAGTTACAAATACTTTCGTCCAGCCAACGGGGGACGAGCACCTGTTACTGTTCGAGTAAAATGAGCCATTTGAAGGTAGCGGAAGTATTCAGTAGAGGGTAATTTAGCTTGGGCCTGGAGTTCCAGAAAAGTTTTGAGTGTGGTTTTGTTCACTACATCACATATCCGGCGTAACCCTGCCTGGGACCAAAGCCGAAAGGATTCCAGTTCAGTGAAAGCAGGGTCAAAGAGCGGGTGGCCAAAAAACGAAAGTAACGGGGCTGGGGGTAACCACAATAAAAAATAGGAGCAAAGCCGCGCCATAAACATTAAACAATAATAACCAATATTAATAGTGATTGCCAAGGGTGTGTTTGTGTCAAGTCCATACACGAGTGATAACCAGCAACGGACACCCTTGAATCAGAACAAGTCCATATGGTGAGGTTGATAAACCAGTTGTTGACACAGATCTCAATGAGAAATTTCAGTAAACAAAATCCTAGGCGAAATTCACACCACCAAAGTGACTGGATAAATAAACTTAGTGAACCCTTCACCAGTAATGAGAGGCCGCTTACCAGAGGGCAAGCACAACGAGCAGTTGGCTATAGCCCAGCCGCTGCCTTTAATATTCACAGGATCCCACTGGAACAGATACCAGGAACCGCTCGATAGTGTCACCATCCAATGCATCCAGTGAGAAAGTAGAGAAAAGATGCACCATAGTGTAACTCCGTATCAATAGGCATTTATTAAAACAGTAGATATACTTACAAACATAGTTGTAAAATCAGCATTAAAAACAAACGAAGCCGGCCGTCATTCAAGGAGCCCTCCTCCTTTGCGTAGTGACGTCACTGTGCGTCCTCCCAGACGTGTTTCATCATCAATAGGAAGTTTTCAATGGGGTGGGGCATAGCAGTGATTCACCTAATATAAAGGGCTAAGCCTCATTGTGAAAAGCGGGGCAATAGCAGCCAAAACGCCATCTTAACTGTGGTAAAGTTGCCAATAGTAGGCGGTGCGGCGCTACACCCCTAGGCAATAAGACTTTGTGTTAGACTAGTAGTAGTAGCCTTCCTCGTTAGCGTAAACGGGATCTAAAAGCGTGTCTACCAAAAAAAGTTAATCTCGTTGTGAAGAGCGGAGCACTGGCGGCCAAAACCGCCATCTTAACTAGGGTAAAATTGCCCATACTAAGAGATGAGGCACTATACCGCTGGGCAGTAAAACTATATGTGACCTTGTAATAATAGCCATCCTAGTTAACAAAAGACAAGGCCATACAATTATATTTACATGGTCGGGCGGAAACAAGAAGGCCTGGCACAAGCCACCTGTCGTTACACTCCCCCATTCCAACTGCTCTCTATCGCCATCTGGAGATCCACTGCGGGAAGCACCATGGAAGTTAGATAGGGGAATCAGCTAGGGACGGGAACTGAAATAATAAAAGGATCCACAGAGATGCCGTCCAGCCATGCATAATGCCCATAGGGAGTGGGCATTGACTACCAACCTGGACCCATAGGGAGTACAAACAACTGACTCGGTTCACTCAAAAAGGCAGATTTTTTTTTAAATTAAAACTATATATGCCCTAAACGGTCAAATCCAAGTACAAGTGCAAAGCTACATGCCCAATGTGCTGGATTGAATTTATCCATAACTAAAAAAATAAATAAAGAGGGGATTCCCCCAAACTAGGTAATGTATGCACTGGACACAGATCCCTATCTGTATCAATGGATGGCCACCCGCACCAGCGAGGGACTAACTCCCTCACCGATCCCAGTTGGAACAGACAATCCATTGGGTCACAGTACAATAAGACTTAATGGCCCTAAGTGATTTAATTATAAGGAAAAAAACTTTGGAATGAAACAATGTAAATATTATAAATAATTAATTAATCCGTTAGGATGCGTGAAGCAATAATTTAGTGACAATGAGATGTACTCATTCAGGGCAGAAAATGCCCCAGTGAACAACACCATATAGCCCATAATACGGCCGCAGTGTACCGACACATAAAAAGACAAGGATTGGAAAAAATGACTGGTGGTCAGTGGCGGCTGGTGAAGTTTTAGGATGGGGGGGCGCAAGACCCCGCCCCTCCACATTTGGTCCCTCCCACTTCTCATAAGCCACACCTCTTATCAAATCCACCCACTCCGTCCCCTGTATTCCACTTGCTTCCACCCATAGTGTCAGGAGTATACATCTCAGCATCACAGGACAGAGTATATAGCCCCAGCATCACAAATCATGGTATATAGCGCAGCCTTACAGATCGGCGCAAATAAACTAAAAAATGACACTGTTAGTAATGAAGGACTCTAAATGGGCAGGAGATTACCAGAGACTGTGGACATACTGCATGAGATTACCAGAGACTGTGTACATACTGCATGAGATTACCAGAGACTGTGGACATACTGCATGAGATTACCAGAGACTGTGGACATACTGCATGAGATTACCAGAGACTGCGGACATACTGCACAAGATTACCAGAGACTGCGAACATACTGCACGAAATTACCAGAGACTGCGGACATACTGCATTGGGGGGAGGGATATCTCACATATGGATGTAATAAACTGCAATGTCCCTGTACTGACATCTCTCATACTGATATAATACACTGCATGTCCCTGTACTGACATCTCTCATACTAATACACTGCAATTCATGTCCCTTACTGACATCTCTCATTATACTGATAAAATACACTAAATTCATGTTCCTGTACTGACATCTCTCATCAGGCATGGACTGGGACAAATAATAGGCCCAGGCATTTTAGATTGAGCAGCCCAAACCAGGCACGGACTGACAACTCACGGGGCCCCCGGGGCAATAAGATCATAGGACCCCTGTGTCCCCACCCACACTCAACGCTGTACTCAAATAAAATCTATGTCCTTTATTTCCCACAAATAGAGCTTTCTTTTGGAGGTATTTGATCACCTCTGCGTCACTTTTATTTTAGGGCTATAAACAAAGACAGACAATTTTGAAAATAAAAATATATATATTTATTTTTACTAGTAATGACAGCGATCAGCGACTGTGATATTGCGGCAGACATTTGAACACTAGCTGACACTTTGTGGGAACCAGTGACACTAATACAGTGATAAGTGCTAAAAATATGCACTGTAACTGTACTAATGACACTGGCTGGGAAGATGTTAAACATCTAGGGGCGATCAAAGGGTTAAATGTGTGCATAGCCTGTGTGTGTGTACTGTGATTGGTGCTTTTACTAAGGGAAGTCATGAATTTTATTCCCCGCTGACAGAACAGAGCTCTACCTTGTTTACACAGGCAGGGCTCTGTCCCGTGTAAATTCAAGATGATCGGCGGGTGCACCCGGTGATCGACATCTGCTGTGTTTAGTCACAGTACGGCCGGGTCGCCAGCAGTGTGTATTCCCTACCTGATCTGGAGCAGCGAAGCCACCTTGCCGCCGTATGTCTATGTCTAGGAGGGAAAGAGAGATGGGAAAGTAGGAGTGAGATGGAGGAAGGGGAGAGAGGGAGGGGAAAGAGGGGGGTAAACGAGAGAGGGGGATGGAGAAGGAGAGGGTGGGTGAGAGGAGGGGATTTAGGTAGGGGGAGGGAGAGGAGGGGTGGAGGGAGAGAGAAGGGGGGGGAGAGGTGTAGGAAGAGGGGGGTAGTGAGAGAGGGGGTGTAGGCAGTGGGGGGGTAGTGACAGAGGGAGAGAGGGGGTGTAGAAATAGGGGGGTAGTGAGAGAGGGGGAGAGGTGGTTGGGGGGGGGTGTAGGAAGAGGGGGGAGATGGGTGTAAGAAGAGAGGGTAGTGAGAGAGGGGGTGTAGGCATTGGGGGGTAGTGAGAGAGGGGGGTGTAGGAAGTGGGGGGTAGATAGAGAGGGGGGAGAGGGAGAGAGAAGGAGAGGGGTGTAAGAAGAGGGGGTAGTGACAGAGGGAGAGAGGGGGTGTAGGCATTGGGGGTAGTGAGAGAGGGGGTGTAGAAATAGGGGGGTAGTGAGAGAGGGGGGAGAGGTGGTTGGGGGGTGTAGGAAGAGGGGGTAGTGAGAGAGGGGGAAGAGGGAGAGAGAAGGAGAGGGGTAGTGAGAGAGGGGGTGTAGAAATAGGGGGGTAGTGAGAGAGGTGGCTGGGGGGTGTAGGAAGAGGGGGTAGTGAGAGAGGAGGGAGAGAGAGAAGGAGAGGGGTGTAAGAAGAGGGGGGTAGTGAGAGAGGGGTGTAGGCATTGGGGGTAGATAGAGATGGAGAGAGAATGAGAGGGGAAGAGGGGGGTAGTGAGAGAGGGGGTGTAGGCATTGGGGGGTAGTGAGAGAGGGGGTGTAGGAAGTGGGGGGTAGATAGAGAGGGGGGAGAGAGAGAGAGAGAAGGAGAGGGGTGTAAGAAGAGGGGGTAGTGACAGAGGGAGAGAGGGGGTGTAGGCATTGGGAGTAGTGAGAGAGGGGGTGTAGAAATAGGGGGGTAGGGGGAGAGGTGGTTGGGGGGTGTAGGAAGAGGGGGTAGTGAGAGAGGGGGAAGAGGGAGAGAGAGAGAAGGAGAGGGGTGTAAGAAGAGGGGTGTAGGCATTGGGGGTAGATAGAGATGGAGAGAGAAGGAGAGGTGAAGAGGGGGGTAGTGAGAGATGGGGTGTAGGCATTGGGGGTAGATAGAGATGGAGAGAGAAGGAGAGGGGAAGAGCGGGGTAGTGAGAGAGGGGGTGTAGGCATTGGGGGGTAGTGAGAGAGGGGGGTGTAGGAAGTGGGGGGTAGATAGAGAGGGGGAGAGAGAGAGAAGGAGAGGGGTGTAAGAAGAGGGGGTAGTGACAGAGGGAGAGAGGGGTGTAGGCATTGGGGGTAGTGAGAGAGGGGGTGTAGAAATAGGGGGGTAGTGAGAGAGGGGGAGAGGTGGTTGGGGGGGGTGTAGAAAGAGGGGGTAGAGGGAGAGAGAGAGAAGGAGGGGGTGTAAGAAGAGGGGTGTAGGCATTGGGGGTAGATAGAGATGGAGAGAGAAGGAGAGGGGAAGAGGGGGGTAGTGAGAGAGGGGGTGTAGGCATTGGGGGTAGATAGAGATGGAGAGAGAAGGAGAGGGGAAGAGGGGGGTAGTGAGAGAGGGGGTGTAGGAAGTGGGGGGTAGATAGAGAGGGGGGAGAGGGAGAGAGAAGGAGAGGGGTGTAAGAAGAGGGGGTAGTGACAGAGGGAGAGAGGGGGTGTAGGCATTGGGGGTAGTGAGAGAGGGGGTGTAGAAATAGGGGGGTAGTGAGAGAGGGGGAGAGGTGGTTGGGGGGTGTAGGAAGAGGGAGTAGTGAGAGAGGGGGAAGAGGGAGAGAGAAGGAGAGGGGTGTAAGAAGAGGGGGGTAGTGAGAGAGGGGTGTAGGCATTGGGGGTAGATAGAGATGGAGAGAGGAGAGGGTAAGAGGGGGGTAGTGAGAGAGGGGGTGTATGCATTGGGGGGGTAGTGAGAGGGGGGTGTGGAAAGTGGGGGGGTAGTGAGAGAGGGGGTGTAGAAAGTGGGGGGGTAGTGAGAGAGGGGGTGTAGAAAGTGGGGGGTAGTGAGAGAGGGGGTGTAGAAAGTGGGGGGAAGTGAGAGAGGGGGTGTAGAAAGTGGGGGGTAGTGAGAGAGGGGGTGTAGAAAGTGGGGGGGGGTAGTGAGAGGGGGGTGGAGGATGTAGGAAGATGGGGTAGTGAGAGAGTGGGGAGAGGTGGTGGGGGTGTAGAAAGAGGGGGGTGAGGGGTGTAGCAAGTAGGGGGGTCATGAGAGAGGGGGGAAGGAGGTGTAGGAATTGAGAGAGGGGGAGGGAGATGGAGAGGGTGGGTTGATCAGTATATCTGCTATGTCCCACACCATTATACTGTACAGTACATCTCCAACCCACATGTCTCCTGTCAGAGTGATCTCTCCCCTGTCTGTGTAGAAGACAGGCTGTTACACTCCGGTTCTCAGCTGCTCGTCTGTCCCTCTCCTTCACCATCACATTCAGTAACACTTACCCTGTCCAGGAAGTGTCCTCCTCTTCTCCGGGCTCTCTCGGTCCCTCTCCTCTCAGGACCAGGAGCCGACCGCTATTTTCGTCCAAAATAGAATTACAGTAAGAAGTTTAATAAGGGGGGGGGGGGGGGCGGCTGCTAGCTTCACTAAACATTAGGCAGCTAGCTTTGCTGTGAAAACTGCTCTGCTGCTGAGGGGAAGTTTAATGCTGCAGACTTACCTTTCCTTCATGCCCGGCTCACGGAGGTGCGTCCCTCTGGGCTGCAGAGTGCCGACGTCACTTCCTGACATCGGCACAGGCACAGAAATATACTGGGTGCCGTGCACGCGCCCGGCCTCAAGTCCAAGTCAATCGCGCCGGAAGCTGTGGCGCGATGCGCTCCGCCACAAAGGCATTTTTTTTCTGCCAATGTAGCGCCACATCTGCAATCTCGTGATTGCACAGACGTGGCGCTACTCAATCTGCACTTGCCCGGCGCTCGGACACAGTGCACATAAGGACGTTTTTTCGATTTTTTTTTTTTTAAAGGGACATGTTTAAATAATTTTTTTTTTTTTTTTTTTTTTTTTTATTATTTTTTTTTTTTACTGACTTGGGGGAGGGGGGCGGCGCCCAGGCGCCCCGTATGGACGGGCCGCCACTGCATAGGACCTCTGTGTCCCCACCCACACTCAACGCTGTACTCAAATAAAATCTATGTCCTTTATTTCCCACAAATAGAGCTTTCTTTTGGAGGTATTTGATCACCTCTGCGTCACTTTTATTTTAGGGCTATAAACAAAGACAGACAATTTTGAAAATAAAAATATATATATTTATTTTTACTAGTAATGACAGCGATCAGCGACTGTGATATTGCGGCAGACATTTGAACACTAGCTGACACTTTGTGGGAACCAGTGACACTAATACAGTGATAAGTGCTAAAAATATGCACTGTAACTGTACTAATGACACTGGCTGGGAAGATGTTAAACATCTAGGGGCGATCAAAGGGTTAAATGTGTGCATAGCCTGTGTGTGTGTACTGTGATTGGTGCTTTTACTAAGGGAAGTCATGAATTTTATTCCCCGCTGACAGAACAGAGCTCTACCTTGTTTACACAGGCAGGGATCTGTCCCGTGTAAATTCAAGATGATCGGCGGGTGCACCCGGTGATCGACATCTGCTGTGTTTAGTCACAGTACGGCCGGGTCGCCAGCAGTGTGTATTCCCTACCTGATCTGGAGCAGCGAAGCCACCTTGCCGCCGTATGTCTATGTCTAGGAGGGAAAGAGAGATGGGAAAGTAGGAGTGAGATGGAGGAAGGGGAGAGAGGGAGGGGAAAGAGGGGGGTAAACGAGAGAGGGGGATGGAGAAGGAGAGGGTGGGTGAGAGGAGGGGATTTAGGTAGGGGGAGGGAGAGGAGGGGTGGAGGGAGAGAGAAGGGGGGGAGAGGTGTAGGAAGAGGGGGGTAGTGAGAGAGGGGGTGTAGGCAGTGGGGGGGGGGTAGTGACAGAGGGAGAGAGGGGGTGTAGAAATAGGGGGGTAGTGAGAGAGGGGGAGAGGTGGTTGGGGGGGGTGTAGGAAGAGGGGGGAGATGGGTGTAAGAAGAGGGGGTAGTGAGAGAGGGGGTGTAGGCATTGGGGGGTAGTGAGAGAGGGGGGTGTAGGAAGTGGGGGGTAGATAGAGAGGGGGGAGAGGGAGAGAGAAGGAGAGGGGTGTAAGAAGAGGGGGTAGTGACAGAGGGAGAGAGGGGGTGTAGGCATTGGGGGTAGTGAGAGAGGGGGTGTAGAAATAGGGGGGTAGTGAGAGAGGGGGGAGAAGTGGGTGGGGGGTGTAGGAAGAGGGGGTAGTGAGAGAGGGGGAAGAGGGAGAGAGAAGGAGAGGGGTAGTGAGAGAGGGGGTGTAGAAATAGGGGGGTAGTGAGAGAGGTGGCTGGGGGGTGTAGGAAGAGGGGGTAGTGAGAGAGGAGGGAGAGAGAGAAGGAGAGGGGTGTAAGAAGAGGGGGGTAGTGAGAGAGGGGTGTAGGCATTGGGGGTAGATAGAGATGGAGAGAGAAGGAGAGGGGAAGAGGGGGGTAGTGAGAGAGGGGGTGTAGGCATTGGGCGGTAGTGAGAGAGGGGGTGTAGGAAGTGGGGGGTAGATAGAGAGGAGGGAGAGAGAGAGAAGGAGAGGGGTGTAAGAAGAGGGGGTAGTGACAGAGGGAGAGAGGGGGTGTAGGCATTGGGGGTAGTGAGAGAGGGGGTGTAGAAATAGGGGGGTAGGGGGAGAGGTGGTTGGGGGTGTAGGAAGAGGGGGTAGTGAGAGAGGGGGAAGAGGGAGAGAGAGAAGGAGAGGGGTGTAAGAAGAGGGGTGTAGGCATTGGGGGTAGATAGAGATGGAGAGAGAAGGAGAGGTGAAGAGGGGGGTAGTGAGAGATGGGGTGTAGGCATTGGGGGTAGATAGAGATGGAGAGAGAAGGAGAGGGGAAGAGCGGGGTAGTGAGAGAGGGGGTGTAGGCATTGGGGGGTAGTGAGAGAGGGGGGTGTAGGAAGTGGGGGGTAGATAGAGAGGGGGAGAGAGAGAGAAGGAGAGGGGTGTAAGAAGAGGGGGTAGTGACAGAGGGAGAGAGGGGTGTAGGCATTGGGGGTAGTGAGAGAGGGGGTGTAGAAATAGGGGGGTAGTGAGAGAGGGGGAGAGGTGGTTGGGGGGGTGTAGAAAGAGGGGGTAGAGGGAGAGAGAGAGAAGGAGGGGGGTGTAAGAAGAGGGGTGTAGGCATTGGGGGTAGATAGAGATGGAGAGAGAAGGAGAGGGGAAGAGGGGGGTAGTGAGAGAGGGGGTGTAGGCATTGGGGGTAGATAGAGATGGAGAGAGAAGGAGAGGGGAAGAGGGGGGTAGTGAGAGAGGGGGTGTAGGAAGTGGGGGGTAGATAGAGAGGGGGGAGAGGGAGAGAGAAGGAGAGGGGTGTAAGAAGAGGGGGTAGTGACAGAGGGAGAGAGGGGGTGTAGGCATTGGGGGTAGTGAGAGAGGGGGTGTAGAAATAGGGGGGTAGTGAGAGAGGGGGAGAGGTGGTTGGGGGGTGTAGGAAGAGGGAGTAGTGAGAGAGGGGGAAGAGGGAGAGAGAAGGAGAGGGGTGTAAGAAGAGGGGGGTAGTGAGAGAGGGGTGTAGGCATTGGGGGTAGATAGAGATGGAGAGAGGAGAGGGTAAGAGGGGGGTAGTGAGAGAGGGGGTGTAGGCATTGGGGGGGTAGTGAGAGGGGTGTGTGGAAAGTGGGGGGGTAGTGAGAGAGGGGGGTGTAGAAAGTGGGGGGTTAGTGAGAGAGGGGGTGTAGAAAGTGGGGGGGTAGTGAGAGAGGGGGTGTAGAAAGTGGGGGGGTAGTGAGAGAGGGGGTGTAGAAAGTGGGGGGTAGTGAGAGAGGGGGTGTAGAAAGTGGGGGGGTAGTGAGAGGGGGGGTGGAGGATGTAGGAAGATGGGGTAGTGAGAGAGTGGGGAGAGGTGGTGGGGGTGTAGAAAGAGGGGGGTGAGGGGTGTAGCAAGTAGGGGGGTCATGAGAGAGGGGGGAAGGAGGTGTAGGAATTGAGAGAGGGGGAGGGAGATGGAGAGGGTGGGTTGATCAGTATATCTGCTATGTCCCACACCATTATACTGTACAGTACATCTCCAACCCACATGTCTCCTGTCAGAGTGATCTCTCCCCTGTCTGTGTAGAAGACAGGCTGTTACACTCCGGTTCTCAGCTGCTCGTCTGTCCCTCTCCTTCACCATCACATTCAGTAACACTTACCCTGTCCAGGAAGTGTCCTCCTCTTCTCCGGGCTCTCTCGGTCCCTCTCCTCTCAGGACCAGGAGCCGACCGCTATTTTCGTCCAAAATAGAATTACAGTAAGAAGTTTAATAAGGGG
Source organism: Rana temporaria (assembly GCF_905171775.1). Taxonomy (NCBI): domain Eukaryota; kingdom Metazoa; phylum Chordata; class Amphibia; order Anura; family Ranidae; genus Rana; species Rana temporaria. The sequence goes on from NC_053499.1 coordinate 102,398,192, forward strand.
GGGGGGCGGCTGCTAGCTTCACTAAACATTAGGCAGCTAGCTTTGCTGTGAAAACTGCTCTGCTGCTGAGGGGAAGTTTAATGCTGCAGACTTACCTTTCCTTCATGCCCGGCTCACGGAGGTGCGTCCCTCTGGGCTGCAGAGTGCTGACGTCACTTCCTGACGTCGGCACAGGCACAGAAATATACTGGGTGCCGTGCACGCGCCCGGCCTCAAGTCCAAGTCAATCGCGCCGGAAGCTGTGGCGCGATGCGCTCCGCCACAAAGGCATTTTTTTTCTGCCAATGTAGCGCCACATCTGCAATCTCGTGATTGCACAGACGTGGCGCTACTCAATCTGCACTTGCCCGGCGCCCGGCGCTCGGACACAGTGCACATAAGGACGTTTTTTCGATTTTTTTTTTTTAAAGGGACATGTTTAAATAATTTTTTTTTTTTTTTTATTTTTTTTATTATTATTTTTTTTTACTGACTTGGGGGAGGGGGGCGGCGCCCAGGCGCCCCCTATGGACGGGCCGCCACTGCTGGTGGTGAACACTTATTCAACGGGGGAATGGAAAAATGACATTAAAATATGTAGAGCTTTAGCATTATGGTGGAACCACAAAAAACTAAGCTGCTTCTATTGATGCCATTCACAATGGGTTAACACATCATGCGTTATTGATAAATGCGTTTTCATCAGTTTCAATATTCAACTTATAGGGGGCATAATTCTTTAAACAATATATCCACCCCATTTCCATTTTTGAAATTTCCCTCACAAGGTTACTCCCCCTCCAATGCAGCTTAAATTTATCAATCCCTAAAAAAAGAGTGTTGGATGGGTCTTTTTTGTGCTTCAACCTATAGTGATTAGAGACAGAATGGTTCTTAAAACCGGACAGAATATTGGTAATATGCTCAGTTACCTGGACCTGAAAGAACCTTTTGGTTACGGCCCACATACTGCAGGCCGCATGGGCACTGCAGTAGGTACACTACACCAGTGGTGGCGCAGGTGATACAAGGTCTAATCTTATGTTCCCTTCCCATTGCTGTAGAGGAAAAAAACGTCACACGCCTCTGTGTGTTGGAATTTAGGGAACAGACCCTGCACCTTCTGTACCTATAATAACCTGTTAGTTGGTCAAAAAAAACTATACCTTGGTTCGGAGGACCTATGACATTAACAGCTAGTTGATTTCTCAGGGACTGGACACCCCTGAAAACTACCCAAGGCTTAGGGGGCAGAATGTCCTTTAGTAGGGGGTCACTCTTAGCTATGTGCCAATGTTTGTTAACAAGATGAGTGATGGCCCTGTGTTGAACGGAATAGGTGGTTATGAACGGCACCCCTTCAGAAAACTGGTCTCGTTCACCCACAACCTTCTCCCGAAGAAGGTCTTCCCTCTCGGTGGCCAAAACCCCATTAAGGAATCCCTGTAGGGATTCGTGAGAATATCCCTTTTCAAGGAAGCGGTCTGTCAGTGTCCCAGCCTGGGTAAGAAACTGCTGGGGATTCGAACAGTTCCTCCTTAGCTGGAGGTACTGACTTTTAGGGACCGCTCTGAGCCATGGCTCATGATGGCAGCTGTCTGTCGGGATGAAGGAGTTCCGATCAGTCTCCTTGAAATAGGTAGACGTAGCGAACTTCCCGTCCCTAACCTCAATCTTGAGGTCCAAATAGTGAACACATGTCTGGCTGGCCTCATACTTCAATTGTATCCCTCTAGGGTTATTAGTGAGGGACACAATGAAATCTACCAGATCCTGTTGTTCACCGGCCCATAGGAGGAGGATGTCATCGATGTACCTAGCCCAAAGGACCACCTGAGGAAGGTCACTCGGGTAGATGACATCCTCCTCCCACTTGGCCATAAACAAGTTTGCCAAACTAGGGGCATATTTGGCCCCCATGGCAACCCCCGTGTCTTGTCTATAGAAGTTGCCATCAAACCAAAAGTAATTTGATGCTGCTGCAAACTTTAATAAGGCCATCACAAATTCCACCTGTTTGAGCTGGAGCCCAGAATCCCTCATAAGAAAACAATGAACTGCTTCAAAGCCCAGTTCATGGGGGATGATAGTATATAGGGATGTAACGTCTATAGTGACCATCCACATGTTGGCTGTAGGGGAAAAACTGGAAAGAATATTGATAATGTGCCTAGAATCCTTAACGTAAGACGGATTTTTTTTAACTAATGGTTGCAAATAAAAATCAATATATCTGCCCACCCGGGAGGTGTTTGAGTCAATCCCACTCACTATGGGGCGTCCCAGGGGGCAGACCGGATTCTTATGCAACTTCGGTAAATAATAAATGGTTGGGGTACGAGGAGCTTTGGGAATCAAAAATAGTTTCTCCTTAAGAGATAAGATTCTTTCATAAAAACCCCTCTCTACAAGCACCTCCAGATATCTCATGAATTTGTTCTTGGGGTCATTTGGTAGTAAAGTATAAGTGCTAATGTCATCCACGATGTTGTGCATTTCTCTGAGATAATCAGCCTTATCCAGGATAACAATCCCCCCCCCCCCCCTTATCCGCTGGTCTTATCACCAATTCCTTTTTTACACAGAGAGTCTAGCCCTTCCTGGAGGGTCTTATTGAGTCTCACCTTCTTTGTTTCAATAGCCTCCAGGTCCCTAATTAATACATCTCTGAATATTTTAAGAGATGGTGCCAATCCACCTGGAGGGTTGAACAGAGAGGCATCGGTCAGGCCAGAATGTACATAACCATTGGTGGGATGATGATTCGCAAATGAGTTGCCGATCATATATCTAGTTATGAATATCCATATATGTATTGAACTTGTTCAAGCTCTTGGGCGGCCACAATAGGTTGTAAACTAATAAAGGAGAAATATCTATAGCTTCTAAGCTGACCCATATTGGGATTTCAGTGGACGCATGAAGCAAGGTGATCTGCGCCAGCTGAGCAGCTTGATAGTAGCGAAGAAAATTGGGAATCCCAAGTCCTCCGCTAAGCCTATTGCGGAGAAGAATGGATCTGGATACCCTAGGTTTAATAGAGCCCCATATATATTTGAACACCCGGGACTGGACAATCCGGTGAAAGTAGGATGGGACAGCTATCGGCAGGAGAGAGGTATAGTAACTTAGGAAGCAGGGACATTTTGACAGCAGCAACTCACCCTAACCAAGAAACACACAATAGTTTCCAAGTATCCAACAGGGATGATATATTGCGACAACATAGGGAGATAATTAGACCTGAAGAGAGAGGCAGGGTCACTAGTTAATTTTATATCTAGGTAAGGTAGAGAGGAGGTGGACCAGGTAAAGGGGAAATATTCTTGAAGATGAGCTACCTCTTGGGTTGGGAGAGACACATTGAGAGCCCTCGACTTAGATTGCTTAACTTCTAAGCCAGAAATTTTAGCAAATTTTCCTAGGATCTGTAATAGATTAGGGAGGGTTATATGGGGAGAGGTTACAAATAAAAGTGCATCATCCGCAAACAGGCAGATTTTATGGGAAGTAGAAGCAATTTCCAATCCTTTAATATCAGGGCTGGTCCTAATTAAGGCAGCCAGGGGTTCTATTGCTAAAGTGAAAAGCAGGGGGGACAAGGGGCACCCCTGCCTAGTGCCCCTACCTATCTGGGAACTATCAGAGCGGAACCCAGAGTACTTGACATAAGCCTGAGGCTGGTTATATAGGGAACCCACCCATCATAGAAAATGTGGACCAAAACCCCAGCGGGTAAGTACAAAGTTTAAATAGGGCCATGAGACAGTATCAAACGCTTTCCTGATGTCAAGGGACAACAGGTGCATAGGGATTTTACGACTCCTGGCTACATATTGGAGTAGGACAACCCGACGAATATTGTCACTTGCCTGACGGCTGGGTATGAAACCCACCGGGTCCTTGTGTATCATCCCACCAATAATGGGATTGAGGCGCAAGGCCATAATCTTCGCCACAATTTTAATGTCCAGATTGAGTAAAGAAATGGGCCTAAAGTTGGACCATAAAGTATTATCCGAATTGGGTTTGGGTATCATGGCTATGATGGCTATCAATGTGTCACGACCAAAGAAGTGCTGCCGCAGTAGAGCATTGAAGGATTTAGAGAGAAGCGGGGCTAGGGTAGCAGCACATTTTTTATAGTAAGTGCTCGAGAACCCATCTGGACCCGGACGTTTATGGGGTTTAAGTGTCTTGATAGCTAAAATGACCTCCTCGTCCGTGATGGGCTTCTCTAGAAACTCACGTTTAGAGTCAGATAAGGTGGGCAAGGGGATATCCTGAAATAAGGATTCGGCATCGACGGGAGAGAAAGAGGATTGGGCCTTATATAAGTCTTCCAACTTCCGTCGGAATACAGCCAAAACTTTGACAGGGTTACTAGTGAATGAGTGCTTATCTATCTTAAGCCTGATGGGAACATGGGCCCGATCGGGAAGCCGAAGACGCATTGCCAGGAAAGTATCTGGTTTATTAGCCTTAGTGTAGATGGTATGGTTAGACCTACGGATGGCCTTATCTGCCGACTCGGCCAACAGCAGGTCCAATTCCGTTTTGGCCTTTTCCATAGCTATCCTATGGGGTTCAGTAGGGGAGGACTGAAATTGGAGGAAACATTGATGGTAATCATGTTCCCGTTTGGCCAACTGGAGTTTCTTGTCATGTTTTAAATGGGTAGACACCGAGATACATTTACCCATAATCACCGGTTTGTGTGCTTCCCAGAGGAGAATAGGCGAGATCTCAGGCGAAGAGTTGTGTTTTAGGTAGTCTGCAAGGGCAATTTTGATGTCTAGACAATAGGACTGATTGGTGAGGTGAGCTTCGTTTATGCACCAGGTACGATCCCTGGAGCGGGGGATTAAGGAGGAGACTGTAGTGAGTACTGCACAGTGGTCTGACCAAGTAATAGGTTGGATAGTAGAACTGAGCAATATAGGGGAGGATGCAACCGAGACAAAAATATGGTCAATTCTAGAGAATGATTTATGAGGATAAGAATAAAACGTATAATTTTTCTTCGTCGGATTACATTCCCGCCATGAGTCAAGCAAGGAAGCTTGTTGGAGAAGCTTCCGAAAGCGTAAGGAAGGGGAGTATTGGTCAGGAGCATATGGGGATTTGTCTAAGTGAGGTTGTAGTATTAAATTCGAGTCACCATATAAAAACAGGGGGCCAGATTCACAAAGTAGATACGACGGCGTATCTCCAGATACGCCGTCGTATCTGTTGTTCTATCTATGCGACTGATTCATAGAATCAGTTACGCATAGATAGCCATAAGATCCGACAGGTGTAATAGTTTTACACTGTCGGATCTTAGGATGCAGTACCGCGGCCGCCGCTGGGGGGAGTTTGCGTCGTAAACCAGCGTCGGGTATGCAAATTAGGAGTTACGGCGATCCACAAAGCTTTTCCCGGCATTACGTCACCGCGAGTGTTAGTTTTCCGTCGCAAAGATAGGGCACCTTTAACAAAAGTGGAAAATTACTCCACCATGTTAAAGTATGCCCGTCTTTCCCGCGTCGCTTTTGAATTATTTTTTAATTTATCCCGGCGTAACTCTTTTTTGACGTCGCGATTCACAAAACGTCGGAGCGTCGTAATTTCGCGCAAAGCACGTCGGGAAATTTGAGACGGGAGCATGCGCAGTACATCCGGCACGGGAGCGCGCCTATTTTAAATGCCCCGCCCCATTTGAATTGGCCCGCCTTGCGCCGGACGGATTTACGATACACCGCCGCAAATTTCCAGGTAAGTGCTTTGTGGATCGGGCACTTAGACAGAAAATTTGCGGCGGTGTAACGTAAATCGGTTACGTTACGCAGCGCCCGCTGTACGTGAATCTGGCCCAGGGCGCCTTTACAATGAGAGCGTAAAACCTGAAATAAATGCGAAAAAAACAGGATTGGATTGGTATTCGGGGCATAATAAGAAACAAGAGTAGTTTCCACTTCCTGAAGCAGACCTACTAGTATGAAATAGCGGCCCTCAGGGTCTTTTATTTCCGAGGTCACTGAGAAGGGGAGAGTATGATGTAAGGCAATTAAAACACCCCGTTGCTTCGTGGTAGCCGAAGCAGTGAACACCTGAGGATATCTGGGGCTGAAATATTTAGGGGTCATACGTTCCGAAAAATGAGTTTCTTGGAGGGCCACTATGTCAGCTTTTAAAGAAGCAAATGTTTGAAATGCCTTTACCCTCTTATTAGGGGAGTTCAGACCCTTAACGTTTAAGGAAAGAATGTTTAAGGGGGCCATCTAAGGGTATGAGGGAGGATATTAGGGGACACCTCCAGGACCATGCGACCAAGCCGACGAGGAAGAAGTAAGAGGGAAGAGAGAGGAGAGCAGAATAAAGAGAAAGAGGAGAGGGGAGAAGAAGGTTCGTAGGGCAGAGGACCCTAACCCAGAGGAGGAGGGTTTTTAACTACCAGCTGGCCAGAGCCCGAAGAGTTGTTGAGAATGCCTTTGAGATAATGGCCAGCCGGTTCCACCTGTTTCTGACAGCCATCAACTTGGCGGAATACAAACTCAACCATATCATCTTCAGCTGCTGCATCTTGCACAATTTTTTAAGGAAACATTCTACAAATTATATTGCCACAGTTGGGCCTGAGGCCGGACTTCCTGTTAATCCCCTAATGGGCCTGGATACTGGCTGTACTGGCTTGACCCCCCAAAGCGCCCGTGAAGTGCGACAAAAATATGTTGATTATTTTACGGATGGGGGGCCATTGCTATGCCAGAGAATGTTTATTTATTTTTTATAATTAAAAAAATGTATCTGATAACATCTTGAATTCTATTTATTGCTTGTGTTTCTTTTAGCCGTCTCCTAGGTTCTCCTAGTGCACTTGCAGTGCCAGTCGATTTTCCTTTAGTAAATAACCCCCATTGTCACTGTAAACACCAACTTATTAATAACAATGGTATTGAGCATTGAAATAAGAAGCCATGGGACCCACGGAGCATGATGGGACCGTGACGTCATAAGAGGCCTATATAAATCGGTGCAAGCCGCGTACCCGGCATTACAGCGGGAAGAAGCGTTACATCAACATCGAAGAAAAGAAGAAGGCAGAAGACGGCAAAGAAGAGCGGGCTGCGCCGCTGCTAGTAATAGAGCTAAAACGAAGATAGCGGCGGCCAGCCCCAAAGAAGGCACCGGAGAGCGAGCGGGAGAAGATTATTAAAGGGGGCTTCCAGATTCCGATAAGCCCCCCGCCCACAGACCCCGACAACCAACGGCCAGGGTTGTTGGGAAGAGGCTGTTAGAATATTATGTCAAATTCATAATTCGGCAATTCATAATTTATGGCAAGCTTGCAAAACATATTTGGTTTTATGATTAATCATAGTAATTAAGTATGAGTGAATGGCCTTATTTAATTGATATGACATAATTCTTCGATCTAAAGCTAAGCATTGCTGGATATTTCTGGTTAGCCAATTTGAGAATGACATAAGGAATCCTGGTGTAGGGTGACAAGAATAGATTCAGAATAGATCTGTATTTACGTAGTGATATCAATAATATACTAGTTCATATCTATTGTTAAGTTAGTTTAAGTGAAGTCTAAGGCCGGGTACTCACGGACAAACATGTACGGTAAAAGCGGTCCGTCGGACCGTTTTCACCGTACATGTCTGCCAGAGGGCTTCTGTACGATGGTTGTACACACCATCGTACAGAAGTCCGCGCGTAAACAATACGCGGGGCGTGTCCGCGGTGTCGCCGCGCCGATGACGCGGTGTCGCCGCGACAATGACGCGGCGACGTGGGCGGCCTGCCTTTAAAATGCTTCCACGCATGCGTCGAAGTCATTCGACGCATGCGAGGGACGGCGGGCGCCTGGACATGTACGGTAGGTCTGTACTGACGACCGTACATGTCCGAGCGGGCAGGATTCCAGCGGACTGTTTTAAAACAAGTCCAGGAATATTTGTCCGCTGGGAAAAGGCCCGGCGGGCAAATGTTTGCTGGAATTCGGCCCGCTCGCGCCCACACACGACCAAACATGTTTGCTGAAACTGGCCCGCAGACCAGTTTCAGCAGACATGTTTGGTCGTGAGTACGGGGCCTTAGTCATACTAATATGTATTAGTATATAGTCACTTAATGAAGGTATAATATTAATATATGTTCATAAAGATTATATGTTTTATGACATTGCATCATCTGCACACCACTCAGTATACTCTAAGTATAGAGTGTCACATGTGTGCCTGTCAATCAAACTCCATACGACACTCGTATGTGCTAGCAAGCAAGAGGCGTTTGTGTTGCGTCAGATGTGGACAACAGTCCAGTAACAGACAGTTGAAGACGAGAAATTCTAATTACGGTGAGTAAAAATTATGAATTTTATAGATGAAATAGCTAGAGATAGTAAGCTAGAATTTAAAGATGCGTCTTTTTATCCAAATGACAGTCACTTGTGGTTATATATGTACCAAGAATGCTTAAAATCGAATGTCCAGATAGACAAATCCAGGTTTACTGTGAATAAATTACGTAAGAAAATAAGTAATGTATTGAAATTGGTAAGAATATTTAATAAGATGATTATTAATATTTTTTTTTTTTTAAATTTGTTTATTTATAGACAGGGACAAGGCCGCGCAGGCCGACATGGTACAATAGTACAAACAGTACATGTGATAGGATAAGTAGATCACAACAATACACGGGATCAATATAACGTTACACATTGCATGATGGATCATGGTAGGCACCTACTGTGTGGCGCAAGCGTTAAGTGACGTGTGTGCCCTAGGAGAGCTCCCGGGCTCCGTCAGCTGGTAAAACCAGTGGTGGCTCCCAGAGGGTGTCTCCTACTCAGATAGGGAGGCGCCCTCTTTTTCTTTTTATGTCAAGAAGGAGAAAGGGAAGGGGGAAAGAGCCCCAGTGTGGGGTAGTAGAAAGTTCCAGGGAAAGGAAATAGGTCTGAAAGAGGGAAGAAAGAGAGAGGGTGGGCAGGGATAAGGGGGGGGGGGCAGTCACCTTACAGATAGGCTCACCATAGGGGTAGTCCCTGTACCTTGTGGGCTCGCTCCCTGTTATGTAAATGGACTGGGGCAGGGGGGGATCACACTGGTATGGTAACGTTCACCCAACAGCCGCGGGCTCTCTCGGTGCCTGGCCCTCAGCTGAATAGATGAAAATATTCCATAGCTGCCAGGTTTCGGCAAATGTTTCCTGCCTGTTGTGTGCTGTGAGGATGAGATCCTCCATGTGCTTTATCTCCTCCACCTTCGTGATCCATTGGGATACTGTCGGCGGGAGCGTGGCCTTCCAATGTAGAGGGATGCAGGCCTTTGCTGCATCCAACAGGTGCCTGATCACAGATTTTTTGTATGTCTTCTCCGGGACGGTAGATACGTGCAGGAGGAAGAACGCTGGGTCGTCCGGTATAGCGCGGGCCATGAATTTCTGGGCCACCTCACGGATCACCCGCCAAAAGCGACTAAGGCCAGGGCAAGACCAAAAAATGTGCAGTAGCGTCCCCCTGTCTGCCCGACAGCGCCAGCAAAGATCAGGCGTCGCCGGGAAGAACTTGTGGAGCAGTACTGGTGTCCTGTACCATCGTGACAGGAGCTTGTAGCTAGTTTCCTGTGTCTTGGCGCAGATTGAGGATTTGTGCGTGAATCTCAGAATGCGTTGTCGTTCGGCCGCAGTAAACTGACGGTTCAGCTCCTTTTCCCACTTAAGCATACCCGGGGGCACGAAGTCTGCGCATGGAGCATTTATAAGACTATAGGCTACGGAGAGTGTATGTGACATGGTACCTGAGGAATTGCAGAGTTCCTCTAGTGGTGTGAGGGGCTGGGCATTGGTGGCTGGCGGTGTCAGGGAGCGAAGGAAATGATTTAGTTGGTGGGACCTCAGGAAGTCCAACCGAAACGGGCCTGTGGGGTCAGAAAGTTCCGCAATAGTATTCCATCGTCCTCCCGAACTAAAGTGGGAGGCTTGGTGGAATCCCGCCCCGACTAGATCTCGAAAGGCCAAGTCACGTATGCCCGGTATGAACTGGGGGTGCCCCAAAATGGGACAAAGCGGTGAGCTGTTCGAGGACAAGGGCGTCTGTGAGATGAGTCTGGCACAGACTCGCGTCGTGTTGCCAATCAGCGAATGGCGTTTAACGTCTGCCTGTAGGCTCGGAGCGCACCAAGGTGCTCTGTTAAGGGGGATCTCAGTCTGGTCCTGCTCTATCTGCACCCAGAGCTTGTTCTCTCGGTTGCGGCACCAGTCTATAAGCCTACTTAGGTGGGTCGCTTGGTGGTAGGACCGGATATCCGGGAGTGCAAGGCCCCCCTGGCATTTGGGTAGGACCAGAAGTTTAGCTGACAGCCGTGGTCTCTTTTTAGCCCACACAAATTCAGTGAATACGGATTGCACCCGTTTAAAATATGATGTAGGGATATGTATAGGCAGTGCTTGCATGAGGTAGAGCAGCTTTGGGAGGATTGTCATCTTCAAGATGTTACAGCGGCCTACCCAAGAGTGTAGTCCCGCGTTCCACTTGTTCAGGAGTGCCCGGATCGCCGTTAGCAGGGGTGGAAAATTGAGCTCATATAGCCGTGTGAGCGTTTGAGGGATGTGTGTGCCCAGGTATTTCAGGGCAGTTGTCGTCCACTTTAGTTTAAATCTGGCCTGCAAGTGCGCGAGTTGTGTGTGCGGGACCCCAACCCCCATGGCTTCCGATTTGGCGTAATTAATTCTCAAATTGGAGTGGGCTCCATAGCGTTCGAATTCCATCAGGAGGGTTGGGAGGGAGACGGAGGGGTTAGTAAGGGAAAACATAAGGTCATCGGCGTAGGCCGACACCTTATGTTGGGTACGGTTAATCGTCACTCCGAATATATCGGGGTTCCGCCGCACATGGCAAAGGAACGGTTCCAACGAGATGGCAAATAACAGGGGTGACAGCGGACAGCCCTGACGCGTTCGTTGGTAATCTGGAAAGGATCGGAGGTTACCCCGTTAGCCCGGACTCTGGCTGCGGGCGACGCATAGGTCGCCAAAATCCAATGCATCATTTTACGGCCGAGTCCTACGTGGCGTAACGTGGCGAACATAAAGGCCCATCCGACCCGATCAAAAGCCTTCTCCGCGTCAGTGCTCAGGAAAATACTAGGTGTCTTAGTCCGGGTGGATGTATAGAGCAAGTTCAGGACTTTAGTGGTGTTATCCCTCGCCTCTCTGGTTGGGACAAAGTCTATTTGGTCTAGGTGGATGAGGTGGGGGAGGTGGGATTGCAGTCTGGTGGCCAGGATTTTGGTGAATAATTTAAGGTCCGTATTAAGAAGGGATATAGGGTGATAACTCCCACAATAGGACGGGTATTTGCCTTCTTTGGGGATAACGGCAATCTGCGCTTGCAACGTGGAGGCGTGTAAAACATCACCCTCGGTAAGGCCATTAAGCATCTTTACCAGGTGATTGCCTAGAGATGGTAGCAGGATCTTGTAATATTGAAGCGTGAAGCCGTCTGGGCCAGGGGACTTTCCTAGTTTAGTGTTGCTCACTGCGAGCTGTAGCTCGGCCAACGTGATAGGTTCTTCTAAAAGGGCACGTGTCTCGGCGGCTAGGGTAGGCATACCGGAGGACGTTATGTATTCCGTCAACTGGTCTGGTGTCGGAGGCGTCGTGGGTAGGTTGTACAGTGACTCATAGAAAGATTTAAATTCCTGTGTTATCTGCTGAGGCATAGTTATTTTCTGTCCCGTCGGGGAGTGTACAAACGGTATGTATGATGCCAGTTTCTGATCGCGTAAGGACTGTGCCAAAAGTCTACCGCATTTATTGCCTGATTCGTAGACCTTTTTGCGGGTCGTCTGAAGTGCTATCTTGGCCTTAAAAGTAAGTAGGTCCGTAACCTGCGCGCGTACCGTGTCTAATTCTGCCGTCAGTGAGCCCGTCTGGGTTTGTTTGTGCCTGATTTCCAGGTCCTGAAGTCTGTCGAGTAGGGAGGTCAGTTGAATGGTCCTTAGCCGCTTGAGTCTTGCGCCGTGTTTAATAAGGGTTCCGCGGATCACCGCCTTGTGGGCCTCCCTGTTATGACCCTGAAAATGATAAGACTCTACTTAATGTTTAGACCGCAGGTGTAGAGGCTTATCAGAAATCAACCACCACTTCACTCTCACAGAACAATAAGAGTTTGGGGTATTATCATCATATCCTCTAATGAAGGTAACACATAAAAGTAGTAGCTTAATTCCTCTTAAGCTTAATTGATAGACACAACCCAGATACTGTAATCGTAAATCTAATTTAGGTATTTGCATCAAATAAAGGTAGTAGAAATTACTGGTATTGTAGTATCTCACCACACACATATGAATAGTATGAAGTACTCTGCTGTATCTGGTGCTAGTATATAGTAATAAGTATAGAGTCTAGGATATAGTTCAGGCATATACTAGCAATCACTATTAGCAACAAGCTGGTATTACATATACTTGCGGTTTAGGAGGTGGTCTGTACCAGGAAAGTCCGCACAGGTGTTGATGGTACCTTATACAGCAGTAATGTGGTTTAGATATACTTGCGGTTTAGGAGGTGGTTTGTACCAGGAAAGTCCGCACAGGTGGTGGTGGTATCTAGCCTGTAGTGAGCAATGGTGGTGAATCTCCAGCAGAAGCTAGTGATGTCTTGGGTCTCTGAACAGGTGCGCTGTGAAGACAGGTGCTACAGGGACTCTGTAGCTCGTTCTGGGTTCCCAGGTGGCGGCAGGGTCCAACAGGAATATCCGAACACCCTGCCGCCATTCCCGGGAGTTTAAATAGCCCGGGCAGTGGCTGAGCTGAGCGCCGCACGTTGGAACGCACTTCCGCGTTCCAACGTGGAGCGCAGACGTCCGCGCACCGGAAGTGACGCGGACGTGTATCTGAATGGAGCGCAACTGTCATAAGTGACAAGTCTGCGCTCCATGTGGAAGGAGTAACGCTGACGGCGTTACATACCCCCCTCCTCAAGGGGGCACCTCCGGAGCGCCCAGTGAGACATGGTTTATCAGGATATTTATGATGAAACTGCTTAATGAGCCGAGGAGCATGAATATTTGAAGAACATTCCCAGGAATCATCTGTGGGAGAATAGCCTTTCCAACGAATCAAATATTGAATAGAGGATCCTCTTTTCCTAGAATCAAGAATCTTCTCTACCTGATATTCAGTTTCACCAAAAACTTGAATTGGAGGAGGAGGTTGTGGATCTCTATTTGGAAAGGGGTTAGATTTATAAGGCTTGATTAGTGAAACATGAAAAGATGGATGAATCTTCCAATCTGGAGGTAGAAGTAATCTAACAGCATTTTTATTTATTACATGAGAAATTGAGAAAGGTCCTGTATATTGACGACCAAGTTTCTTTGAAGGAATATTAAGTCGTAAATTCCGAGTGGATAACCATACCAAATCTCCAATCTTGTATGGAGGTGATATTGTTCTATGAGAGTCGTAATATTTCTTTTGTCTAATTTGAGCAGTCTTTAGATTAGAACGAAGAGTGTTTAGAGTGTTTTTTATGGTTGATAAGAAATTCTCAACAGCCGGAACATTACTTGGAGAAAAAGTAGAAGGTAAACTATTAGGATGAAACCCATAATTTGCGTAAAAGGGTGAAAACTGAGAAGATGAATTGGAAGCATTGTTATATGCAAACTCTGCATGTGGAAGTAAGTCAACCCAGTCATCTTGAAGATGGGTGCAATAACAGCGCAAATATTGCTCAAGAGTTTGGTTAACACGTTCCGTTTGCCCATTTGTTTGGGGATGATAAGCAGTAGATCTTGTCGTTGAAAGTAAATAGTCCATTAGACTGCTGTTGTAGACCTTTAGGGAGTTGAGATTTATCTTTAGAAAGAGTTTGAATGAGCAATTTATCGAATGTCAAAGTTGTTCCAATAATTCGGTTGGAAGGAATAATGGAAAGTGGTGGAATGTCCATGGATTGATCTTCATTCATACGAGATAGAGAATCTGCTTTGATATTTTGAGTACCAGGGAGGTATGAGATGACAAAATCAAAACGATCAAAAAATAAACTCCATCTGACTTGACGGGCAGAAAGAGTTTTACAAGTTTTGAGATGCTGTAAATTACGATGGTCAGTGAGGATAGTGATAGGGTGTGTAGAACCCTCCAGAAGGTGTCTCCAGTTTGCGAGAGCGTCCTTTATTGCTAACAGTTCCTTTTCTCCAATCGGATAGTTCTTTTCAGCTGGTGATAAAGTTCTGGAATAAAAGGCAACAGGATGTAGTGGGTGTGATAATGTGGGTCGTTGGGAAAGTACAGCACCCAAGGCAAAATGTGAAGCATCAACTTCCAACGTAAAATGAAACATTGGATTGGGAAGTTGGAGAATGGGAGCTGAAGAGTAACTAAGCTTAAGTGTTTCAAATGATTTCTGTGCTTCTTGGACCAAATGAAAGGTATCTTAGAACTGGTTAGACTAGTAAGTGGTCTCACAATTGATGAGAAATTTTTAATGAATTTTCTATAATAATTAGAAAATCCAAGGAATCTCTGAAGGGCCTTTCTGGACTGGGGAGAAGGCCAAGACAAAATGCAATCCACTTTAGTATGGTCCATCTGAACTCCATCTGGAGTGATTTGATAACCAAGAAAGGAGATAGTAGTCTGACTGAAGACGCACTTCTCAAGTTTTGCATATAGAGAGTGAATTCTGAGTCTCTCCAGAATCCAAGGCACATGTTTGTGATGTTCCTCGAGAGTATCAGAATAAATTAATATGTCATCTAAGTAGATAACAACACAAATGTCAAGCAGATCATGAAAAATATCGTTAATAAACCACTGAAAAGTTGCTGGGGCATTACATAAGCCGAAAGGCATTACACAGTACTCGAAAAGCCCGTATCGAGTTTTAAAAACAGTTTTCCACTCATCTCCAGAGCGAATCCTTATAAGATTATAAGCACCTCTGAGGTCCAGCTTTGTGTAGATCTTAGCTGTCTGTAACCTTTCAATAAGCTCTGGAATGAGTGGTAATGGATATATATTCTTTACTGTGATGTTATTGAGGGATCGATAATCTATTATCGGTCGAAGTGATCCATCCTTATTTTTTACAAAAAATAGAGCTGCACTGGCAGAAGAAGTGGAGGGCCTTATAAATCCTTTTTTAAGGTTCTCATCCAAGTAAACGTTTAGGTGTATAAGCTCTGGTTGTGAAAGGGGGTAGATCCGAGCGGTAGGGATAGGACTGTCAGGAATTAAGTCAATAGGACAATCGTAAATCCTATGTGGAGGGAGTTTCTCCGCGTTAGTCTTACTGAACACATCAGCAAAATCTTGTAAGTAATCTGGTAAATTAGTAGGATGAATCTCTGAGAAGGAGATGATACATGGAGGATGACAAAATTCTGTACAGTAAGTAGACTGTAAAGAAAGAGATCTTGTGGGCCAAAGAATAGTAGGCTGATGAAGATGCAACCATGGTAAACCTAAAACTATAGGGAAAACTGGAGATGAAATAATATCAAAATTGAGAGTCTCTGTGTGGCCATTGGCACAAGAAACTATTAAAGGAACTGTCTGAGATGTAACTGGACCGAAAGAAGAGTTAGATCCATCAATAAATGTGAGTGACACTGGAATCTGCTTTAACACACTGGGAATTTTATTTGCTTTTACAACATTTGAGTCAATGAAGTTGCCACATGCCCCGCTGTCGACCATTGCTTCAATGGAAATCTTTCCTTGATCCCACTGTAGGGTGAGAGGAACAAAAATATAATGATTAGATATGGTTCCGGGTGAATTTAATTTATTAATGTGGGAGAAATTACCTTCTGAATTCTTCTTGAGAAGAGGGCAGGTGGAAACGATGTGGTCAGGAGCAGAACAATATAGGCAAAGATTGTTAGCTCTGCGACGCTGTTTCTCTGCAGAGGTTAAAGGTCCTTTAATAACACTAAGATCCATTGGAGAATCTTTGGGAGGTGATCTAGATCTCCTGAAGGGAGTGACAGAATAGGTAGTGGCACGTTCGGTCTTTCTTTCGCGAAGGCGACGATCAATAGTGACTGAGAGGTGCATAAGATCTTCCAAAGTAGTGGGTAGGTCAACACGAGCTAACTCATCCTTCATAGCTTCAGATAAACCCAAACGGAACTGGTTTCTGAGAGAAATATCAGACCATTGAGTTTCTCTGCACCAACATTTGAATTCTGAAATAAAATCTTCAACAGGACGCCTTCCCTGTCTAAGACTCCTGATTGAATTCTCAGCTGTTAACTGTTTGTTGGGATCTTCGTATAACAAAGACATCTCATCAAGAAATGTGTCAAAATCTCCTAAGAGATCTCCGTGTTCTTCTACATAGGTGTCAGCCCATACCCTGGGCTCACCTCTAAGAAAAGAAATTAATGTAAGGATCTTTATCCTATCAGAATGATAAGTACGTGGCTGTAGTTCAAACATCAGTCGACATGAACTAATAAATTGTCTGTAATTTTTTCTATCTCCAAAAAATGGTTCCGGTGAACAGGCCTTTGGTTCAGGTCTTTGCCTGGCTTGTGCCAAATTTTGATCTCTTAAAGCATCATTCTGCATACGTAACTCATTCATGTTGTTAGTAAGATTATCAACTCTTTGAGAGAGTGCAACTAAATGATTTGCAAGGTCAGCTGGATCCATTTAAAAGATATATGTAATTATATCCTTTATCTTTTTTGGTTCGGATATTATGTTATGACCCTGAAAATGATAAGACTCTACTTAATGTTTAGACCGCAGGTGTAGAGGCTTATCAGAAATCAACCACCACTTCACTCTCACAGAACAATAAGAGTTTGGGGTATTATCATCATATCCTCTAATGAAGGTAACACATAAAAGTAGTAGCTTAATTCCTCTTAAGCTTAATTGATAGACACAACCCAGATACTGTAATCGTAAATCTAATTTAGGTATTTGCATCAAATAAAGGTAGTAGAAATTACTGGTATTGTAGTATCTCACCACACACATATGAATAGTATGAAGTACTCTGCTGTATCTGGTGCTAGTATATAGTAATAAGTATAGAGTCTAGGATATAGTTCAGGCATATACTAGCAATCACTATTAGCAACAAGCTGGTATTACATATACTTGCGGTTTAGGAGGTGGTCTGTACCAGGAAAGTCCGCACAGGTGTTGATGGTACCTTATACAGCAGTAATGTGGTTTAGATATACTTGCGGTTTAGGAGGTGGTTTGTACCAGGAAAGTCCGCACAGGTGGTGGTGGTATCTAGCCTGTAGTGAGCAATGGTGGTGAATCTCCAGCAGAAGCTAGTGATGTCTTGGGTCTCTGAACAGGTGCGCTGTGAAGACAGGTGCTACAGGGACTCTGTAGCTCGTTCTGGGTTCCCAGGTGGCGGCAGGGTCCAACAGGAATATCCGAACACCCTGCCGCCATTCCCGGGAGTTTAAATAGCCCGGGCAGTGGCTGAGCTGAGCGCCGCACGTTGGAACGCACTTCCGCGTTCCAACGTGGAGCGCAGACGTCCGCGCACCGGAAGTGACGCGGACGTGTATCTGAATGGAGCGCAACTGTCATAAGTGACAAGTCTGCGCTCCATGTGGAAGGAGTAACGCTGACGGCGTTACACTCCCATACTAGACCCGCCCGCTCTCCTCGGCGTTGTTAGACTGAAAGTAATTGGATAGTTCCCTATTCACATCAGCTAGTACCTCAGGGTCCTGGAGAAGGCTCTCATTAAGCCTCCACGGCTTCCGCTGGCCCCTGTAAAAGTCGGTCAAGGCATACCTCATTGAGACCGGGGCATGATCCGACCAAGTAATGGAGCCCAGCGAGACCCCCTTAACAGCCTGCAGTTGATTGTGGGGAACAAAGATGTAGTCTATGCGCGAATACACGTTGTGGGGGCGGGAGAAGAAAGAGTAGTCCCGTTCACCGGGATGAAAAAGACGCCAAGCGTCAGTAAGCTGCGATGCATGGAGAGCTAAGTGTATAGCCCTACGCATGCCCCGAGTGGTCGATGAGCGACCCGTAGAGGTGTCTTCAGTGGGGAGCAGGGGGACGTTAAAGTCTCCCCCTAGAATAAGCTGACCCTCTGAGAATTTACGGAGGGCGGCTAGGTGCTTTTTAATGAAGGTGTCCTGTTGACTGTTGGGGGCATAGAGGTTGGCAATCGTCACCTTCGTGTTTCCAATCAGGCCCCGGAGAAAAAGGAATCTGCCCATCGGGTCCGTCTGGACCGCTGTCAGGGTCCATGGGAGTTTCGCTGAGATCAAAATAGAGACCCCTCTGGACTTGGCCTCCGCATACGCCGAATGGTACACAGTCGGGTAAAATCTATTTTTGAGAATCGGGAAGTTATTTTCTCTGAAGTGCATCTCCTGTAGGAGGACAACATCAGCATTTAGGTGTCTCAGGTCGTTTAGCAGCATCCGCCGCTTCTCGGGAATATTAAGCCCCTTTACATTAAGGGTTACTACGTTGATCTCATCCATCGCCACAAAGGAAGGTGGGGGGTGTGTAGGTGGCTGGGAGAAAAAAGGGGGGGGGAAGAGGGGGTGGGGGGAGTAGAAAGGGTTAGTGAGAGATATAGGTATCAGAAGTCGAAAAAGAGATAAAGTAGCTCCCCACGGGTGACCAGCCCGTAGGTAGGCAAGACGCGTCCGCTGGAGGGGTAAGCCTGCAGCGGGCGCTAACCAGTTTAGCTGGGTAACTAAAGTGGCGCAAATATATTGCGAGAACGCTCCCCAGAATATCCAGGTAACGAGCGTCGGCCTAGGTGGGAGTGCGGTTAGCAAGGGTCCATGGGATACTCCTGGACCCCCCCAGCCCCACCGGCCACCGCCTAATATAAGGACGTGGGCCCTTAATAGGGCCTCCACGACTTAAAGATGTGTGGACAGAAAAAAAAAAATAGAAAAAATAAAATGAACAAAAACAGACAGGTATACAGGAACTTTAACATTACCAACGGTTTCAGCAAATAGCAACAGTAAATGAAACCGATGACATTTCAAAACAACATTTTAAGCTCAGTAGCCAGGCCGACTGTCCAACATGGAGGTGTCACCGCGGCACTCCCGCCCCCCACCCCCCCGGGGCCCAACCAGGAACACAACAGCCCCAGCCCCCCCCCCAAGCAACCGGATCCCCAGTCAGCACGCCATCCACAGTCCCAATAAAACTAAGCCCCCCAACCCCGCATCCACATCCCCCCGGCATATTACATGGAGTCAAGGCACGCCCCCCAGTCCAGCAGTGTCCCCCCCATCCAAGAAGTACTCACATTGTCCTGACTGCGGCCTTTATGTGGTTCCTGGTGTCTCAAGATAGCCGAGGGTGGGGATCAGGGGGGGGACATGTAATTTTCAGCGCATCTGAGGGGAAAGGACCAGGACAGGTAGAAACAAGTGTGCCAGGGTCTCGCCGATCTCAGGCGGCAGCGGCACGGGGGGAGGGGCAATCCAACTCCTGGCATCTGGGCTCCGGTGATCAGGCGGCGATTCCGCCGCAGGGCGCCGCGACCGCAGCCGCGGCCAATCATGGGGGGCCAGGACAGCAAACTCCCGGCACAAGGTCTCAACATAAAAAGGGGGGGCCGCCGCATCCAGACCGCGGCCCCGGGGAGAGGCGGGCAGCACCCGGCCGCCTAAAAGTGGGGTGAACTAGCAGCCAGCCTGGGCTAAAACGTCAGTCAGGGCAGTTGGTAGGCACTTATGACTCGTGTTCCTCAGCGGGAGGTGCGGATCGCATACGGCCGCGGGGACCTCTGAGAGCGGGTAGGTTGGTCATGGCGGCCGCCGGCAGGGCCCAGGCAGCCGTTCGGTCTGGGGATCCGTCGCAGCCAGTTCGGCACCGGGATTGGCTCTGCACCTAATGCGGCAAAGAGGTCTGGCAGGTCTGCTGGTGTACGCAGGGTGAATGAAGACCGCTCCATGCGGAAGGTAACCGCCAATGGGTACCCCCACCTATAAGTGCAGCCATGTCTCCTTGCAACCTCCAGCACCGGCTTCAGCATCGCTCGTCGCTGGAGGGTAGCTCTAGACATGTCCGGGAGGATCCGAATGGTCGCCCCATCAAAGTCCAGGTCCCCCACATCCCAGGCCCTCAGCAGAATCACCTCCTTCTGTGCATATCGATGCAGGCGGCACAGCACATCTCGCGGTCTAGCGGGGTCTGTAGGCCTGGGGCCCAGAGTGCGGTGGACCCGGTCGATCTCCAAGGAAAGCGGCGGGTACTCTAGCAGCCTGTGGAAGATGGCGGTAACTGTCGCCGCTAAATCCTCGGAGCCTGTGGCCTCAGGGATTCCCCGCAGCCGCAGGTTATTGCGGCGGCTGCGGTCCTCCATCTCCTCTATGTGCAGCTGCATTTCCTGGGCCTCCATTGTCTGGGATTTACAGGTCCGCTCCAGGGCCTGCACCTGGGACTCTAGCGAGGCAACCGCAGCTTCCCCCGTCGTGACCCAGTCCGCGACCGAGGTTAGCTCGGTCCGGACCTCCTGGATGTCCTGACTATGTGCCTCCTCGATCCTCAGGATCAGGGCTTCAATATCAGACCTTGTGGGGAGGGCCTGAAGCATGCTCCGGAGCTCCGCATCCAGACGGCTTTGACTCGGCGCAGGGTCGGCCGTCTCCATGTGCAGGGATGCCGGAGTGCCCGCAAAGAGGTCTGTGTCCTGTGAGGCTGCCGGTGCCGACATCTGGGCTACAGCGGTGGAGGTCGGCTCCGTGTGGGATCCTCCTGGCGCCCGGCGAGAGAGTCAGTGGGCTCCTGAAAAAGGTATGTATGCTGGGCTGCGAGGTCGAAGCAAGGGACCCCCGTAGAGCCGATCGTGTCCCGTATCTGCTAGGGGTGATCATACCGTGTCCACGGGCAAGGAAAGTGTAACGGTGGCCGTATGAAGTCGGGCGGGCCGGGAGCTCCTCTCGCACATGTCTTTACTCGGCCATTGCCAGGCCATGCCCCCCAATTATTAATATTTTACCTGCCAAAAATGTGTGTACACTAAACCAGACAGAGACTAATAATGTACAGAACACAGGAATACATGAAAATGTGTCCCAGGATTTTCTTAGTTGTCCCAACTGTGAGATTCTTTGTAATTACATAGAGAATATTGAGGGACAATTAGAATATAAAAAAATGATTTTGCCAGAGTTACAAAATGACAGTAGACAGATTGCTGTAATAAATACAGATGACAAAAAGATTGAAACCAAGTCAAAGCTACAATCTTATTTTCCGGAAAGTTCGGAAATAGAGAATGTTGATGCTACCGATGAAATGGAAATGAAACATAAAAACTTATTATGTAGAACTGCTAAACTAAAGTTGCAAATACATAACCAACTGATGAAGGTTCTAAAAGACTTTCCTATTTATGACGCTGAGGCTACTGTATTTTCTAATTGGGATTTATTTGAAATGTTTGCAGATCGTTTTAATCTTTCAAACGATCAACGCAATTACATATTTCAGTTGTGGATTCCTGTTAATTTTGCTAAACGAATCCATTCACTTGTTAGTGATGAAGGTCAAAATGACGCCACAGATAGATTGCGACTATTATTGCTATGTATGACCGGTGAACAAAAACCGACCATAGAAATGCTAGACCTATTACAGACTACTGCAGAAGAAGATCCATTTTGGTTTAAAACAAGATTTTGCAAGGTTTATGAAATGATATTTGGAGTAGATGATGAAACTGACCCAGGTTTAAAAATGGCTTTCATAAAAAAAATTAAATACCTTGACCCAACTTCAGTGGCCATAGCACAGGAATGTCAAAATTTAAATGCTATAGTAAGCTTCATTGACAAAATTAGGAGACAATTGAATCAAAGCAGTCTCGCACACGAGGTTTCTATTATTCAATGTGACAAAAATAGTCAAGCTACAGACGTGTTAGAAATGGCAGGTCTCAGCAAGAATGACAAGGACAGGTGCAGTCAAGTGAGGCAAGGAGACGACCCCATGATGTGTTTTTACTGTCATGGATTTGGCCATATGAAAAAACATTGCTTGAAGTTTAAGAGTGACTTACAAATAAAAACTAAAGATATGGAGTATGAAAAATCAGCTTTGACATTGAAGTCAAGCAGATCAGTAATGTGACTGTTCACTGTAGTTCAGACAATATGGCAAAAGGAGCTGTCACCAAAAGAGAAGGTTTATTGCCACTGCCAAAAATAGAATCACACCCGGATTCAATTTCTCTGCCATTACAATATGTAGCACCAATTATTTTGGACGAGAATGGGAGGCCATATTTACAATGTTTGATAAATGGTAAACATATTAATTGTCTCATAGACAGCGGATCTGAGATTACCCTTATCCAAGAAAACATACCTGTGAAACCAAATTCTCCTATGTGTAATATAGTGGGTTTTAATAATACAGATTCCACTGCTAGACAGGTATCCAATGTAACATTTGAAGTACCTGGATTAGTGAAAACTAATATTAACATTTGGGTCTGTCACGAAGCAGAGAATATACTTGGCATTGATGTAATCAATAAACAAAAGTGGGTGATTGATTTGGCTAATAAAAGTATTTGGAAAGATCCATCTAGGCCCAAATCAGTGCTGATTGATCCCTCTGTATACAGTAATGTTGGTTTCGTTACCAATATGTCTACAGAACAAAAGTGGCCTGATGTTGATGAAAATTGTGCTTTAAAGGAAGTGGTACAATGTTTTCCAAGTTTGTGGTTAAAGTTCAAAAATGACATTGGAACTTTGAAAAGTGCCGAATTAAATATTGAAGGAAAGGATCCAGAACCTCTTGATCAGAGTGAGTTACCACCAGAATCAATTGGTCCACTTTCTGATATTATTCAAGAGTTTGTACAACTTGGAATTGTAAAGAAAGCTAAATCAGTGGCAAATAACTGTATTTTGCCTATCAAAAATATTTATAATTCATATTCTTTATCAGTTGACGTAAGAACATTGGATAAGCACATCACAAATAGCCCAGTTCTTCCTGATAAATCTAACATAAAATTACATTTGAATGTTGAGAACAAAGGGCCAGATCCTCAGCCAGCGGTGCAAATTTAGTTTGTCCTAACTTATGTGATTTAAGTTACGTTGCCCTAAGTTGGTGTCGTAAGTGCCGTATCCACAGCGCATTTGCGTCTAAATGTGCGCCAGCGTAACTTAAATTCAGAGGCGTAAGGCGGGGTTTTTGCAAGTGGGAAGGAAGTGGGCGTGCTTCATTGTAATGAG
Source organism: Rana temporaria (assembly GCF_905171775.1). Classification (NCBI taxonomy): domain Eukaryota; kingdom Metazoa; phylum Chordata; class Amphibia; order Anura; family Ranidae; genus Rana; species Rana temporaria. The sequence continues at coordinate 102,421,407 of NC_053499.1, forward strand.
CCGTGACCCCATGCAAATGAGGCGCCGGCCGTACTGCGCATGCGCGCACGAATCGGGACCTCACTGGGCATGTGCAGAACTGATCTCGGCGCAATCAGTGAGATAGGTAAAAGGCCAAGTGTACTTAGTTTGAGGATCGCCCTGTGTCTAAAAAGCACCACACACACACACTTCCCTTGCTAAAGTATATCCCATTGTTCCCCTTCCATGAGCAATTTGCTTCTGCTCTGTTTGTTTGTGTGTTGGTAAGTTGTGTTTGTGAGAAAAGTGTTTGAGGAGTTGGAGAGTCTAGTTGTTGTTTGTGTTTGAGAAGTGTATTTATTTAATTTGTTTGTTATTGTTTTTGCTGATTGTTTTTTGGTGTTTGTTTTTTGGTGTTTGTTTTTTGGTGTTTGTTTTTTGGGGTTTGTTTTTTGTTTGTTTGTTGGTGCGTGTTTCTTTTTGAATTACTATTAGCTGTGTCCTTGTGTGTTTAGATTTTCTTTATTTTTTTGTGGTATAGATTTTTGTCAGGTTTTTGGGTGTGTATTGTCGATTGTTTGTCGGGTGTGTTTGTTGTTGCTGGGTGGTGTATGAGATGCCCCCTAAACGCAGGAAGCTTAATTTCACCCTGGGAGAGAAGCAAATTCTTGCTCGGGGCATTGTGAAATATGGGCGATTTCTGCATGGCCCTGAGAGCCAGAACACCACCCCGGCCAGGAGGAGGCAGCTTCTTAAAAAGATCACGGACCAGATCAATGCGGCGGGGGGGGGGGGAGACTAGGACCCCCGCTGGCATACAGAAAAAAATAAACGATCTGAGAAGCGTCGTCCGGACTAAGATGGCAAGGATCGACGCCCATACCAGGGGCACTGGAGGAGGGGGACCCTGCCCAGTCAGACTGACGGAGGAGGAATGGGCAGTGGCCCAGTGTTTCCACCCACAGCAGGTGGTGGGCCTGCCTGGCTATACGTCAGATGTTCCTAGGAGGACAGGTAGGTTTTTTGGTTTATTCTCTGTTGATTAGCATGTGTGGGTGGGGGAAGGGAAGATGTGCCAAGTGTGTGGTTCCTCAAACATGTGATTGTTTTGTGTCCTCCACAGATGGCCAGGAGGTTACACGCCAGGAGGTTGGAGGCCAGGAGGTTCCACGCCAGGAGGTTGGAGGCCAGGAGGTTGGAGGCCAGGAGGTTGGAGGCCAGGAGGTTGCAGGCCCATCGGGCCAGGCTGCAGCACCACCCCCAAGACAGGCAGATGATGAGTCCCAAGAAGGGCAGGATTCCCCAGGGGAGGGGATTGGCCAAACCTCCACTCATGTGGAGGTTGAGGGGGAGGAGGTTGAGGTTGAGTGGGAGGAGGATGATGAGGGGGAGGAGGAGGAAAATATGCAGATTGGCCGGGAAGTCCTCCTGGCCACTGATATGATGACCTTTGAGTCTTCCCCTGAGACTACCCCTGAGGCTGGCACCAGTCAGGCCACCATCAGGGGTAGCCCCTCCCACTTCTCCCCCAACAGGCCTCCAGTCACCAGGGTCACTCTCTCCCCTCCTCCAGGCCCGCAAGACTCAGCGGCAGCCAGGGGGACAACCCAGGAGACCGTGGCTGTGGGCGAGCGTCTGTCGGCCAGTGTGGTGAAGGACAATGCCCGGCAGACCCGCATTCTTGGAAAAATTCTGGAATAACTGACGCAGATGGAGCACAGCCAGGGTGAAATGATGGAGGCACTCGGTGATGTGGCCACCAACTCAACGGCGGTCATAACATGTTTGAATGACATACAGACCGCCACAACGCGCGTGGCCCATGAGCTGAGTGCCCTGACCCAGGCTGTGCAGGACAATACAAGGTCTGGCCAGGCCAATGCGGCTGCCCTCACTGCCTGTCTCACTCGCATTGCAGGGGCCATGGAGGGCAGGCCAGCAGGGGCGGCTCCTCCTTCCCCAGCTCAACCCCCCCAGGAGGCTCCTCCTTCCCCAGCTCAACCCCCCCAGGAGGCTCCTCCTTCCCCAGCTCAACCCCCCCAGGAGGCTCCTCCTTCCCCAGCTCAACCCCCCCAGGAGGCTCCTCCTTCCCCAGCTCAACACCCCCCCAATGGACATCCTCCGCGACGGCGTGGCCGTGGCCGTGGCCGTGGCCGTGCCCCTGCCCGTGCCCGTGCCCCTGCCCGTGCCCCTGCCCAGCCAAGGCGTAGCAATCGCCGCCGCTAATAAATTTGCTGGGATACTTTTTTTTTTTGTTTATGCATTTTTTTTTTTTTTTAATTTGGTCTTCTGTACTTATGATTTGGTTTATGTGTGTGAATGATGTGTGAATGTGGGGGGGTGGCATTCCTAAGAAATTAAGGTTGTCACCCTCAGTTTTGGTGGAGAAGGGATCCCCAGGACCAGGGAGAAGTGCAATCCCAGGTTCCTGAATGGTGTATGAATGCACAGTGACATAATTGGAGCCGTGGCGTGGCGTTACTGCTCCCAAGTCCCAAGGGGGGGGGGGACTTGGATCTAATCCAATTCGATGTGCATGTGATGTGTCTGTGCAAGGAACCACAGTGGTGTGCATTCATGCATTATCATTGTGACTTTATTGGTGTGCATTTACAGTGAAAAAATACATACTTATTGTGACATTAATCATGTGCATTTACAGTGAAAAAATACATACTTATTGTGACATTAATCATGTACATTTACTGGGAAAAAATGCCTTCTGCAAGGCGTCTCCTAGCTGTTGTGCCCTCAGCAGACCGGGTAGAGTTGGTTGGGATAGTATTGCCTGGGTCAGGGGTCAGGTCATTACATAAGTCAATATGCAGTCCCCTTCTGAGGGCAAAGTTATGGAGTATGCAACATGCCCCAATTATTTGACACACAAAGTCAGGGGAATACAGCAGGGTACCCCCAGACTTATCCAGGCATCTGAAGCGGGACTTCAGAAGCCCAAAGGTCCGTTCAACCACTCCCCGGGTTCGTATGTGCGCCTGGTTGTAGCGTTGCTCTCCTGGGGTTTGGGGGTTCCTGAATGGGGTCATTAGCTGAGGTCCCAAGGCATATCCTGAGTCACCTGTAAGGGAAAAGACAGGAGGATATTAGTCATGCATGTGCCCCTTGTGATGTCAGCATCATGGGGGGGACATACCTGACACACATGTCACTCACCAATCAGCCAGCTGTCTCCATACATGTTCTGGTCAAAATCTCTTGAGATCTGTGTCTGCCGGTAAATGTAACTATCATGGCAGGATCCAGGAAATTTAGCACAGACGTGCCAGATGAGGCCATGGGCATCGACGATGACTTGCACATTAATGGAATGCCAGCCTTTACGATTCCGGAACATGTGCTCAGTATCATGGGGTGGTTGTAGTGCCACATGGGTACAATCAATGGCCCCGATGGTGCGTGGAAATCTGGCAATGTTGTAAAAGTCGGTCATTGACTTTAAACGCTGATCCTCCTGGGTGGGTTTCTGAAACTGATTTCCCATGCGCAGCAGGATTGCAGGGACCACTTGGTGCACACACCTGCTGATGGAGGATTGTGCCATCCCAGCCACGCCTCCACTTGTGCGTTGGAATGAGCCAGTGGCCAGAAAATGCAAAGTGGCCAGTACTTTGGTGAGTGGCTGCAGGGCATGGGAGCGTTGGGTTGGGCTGGTAAGATCATCCTGAAGTATTGTTGTTAATTCCAGGATGGCCTCACGGGTAAATCTGTAGTTGCGGTAAACTTCACAAGCAGGCATGCCAAACAAATCTTGCCGTGGGCGGTAGACCCTCTCCTGTGCCCTCATCCTCCTCCTCTGTGCCCTCCTCCTTCTTTGTGTCTCTATATCAACTAATGCAGCTAGTATCATTGCTGGTCCTGGCATTTTGGCAGAGAGATTTCAGTCCTGAACGTGTGTGTGCTGAGCTCTTCCTGAATGGTGTTGCTTCAGCAGACATTCAGACGGCATGTGTAAAATTAGGGCTGCTTTTATAATGTGTAAAATCCCACCAAAAAACTAACAGGTGCGCACAGGGCGTAATCTACGGCGCACACACTTAATTCTGTGGATCGCCCTATCTCCCTCATTTGCATCTTTGCCTATCAAATAAAGCGGCGTGCCTAGCGTAATTTGCGCACGAGAATGCGCCGGCGTAATATTTTTAGGTAGGACGGAAAAGCCCGAATTTCAGGCGCTTCTCGTTTTGAGGATCGGGCGCAAAGATACACGCCGTGTAAATTTAGAAAAATCGAGTTAAGTCGGCGTATCTCTTTTGTGGATCTGGCCCAAAGTGTTTTCCGTACTAGAAATCGCTGGTAGTCATTTTTCCATTCCTTTAACTAAAAGTTGTCAATACAAACTTGCGTTCACATTCAGAAAAGAGACTTATACGTTCTCTCGATTAATACCTGATCTAGGTATTGGTGATGGTATAGTTCATGAAACTATAGCAACAATACTTTCTAAATTTTCTAGGCCAGATTGCATTTGTCAGCACGTGGATACGATTTTGCTGAGTACTCAGAATATCGATGAACATATGGCTCTTTTGTCTGAATTGTTTATGATGCTACAAGCTGAAGGTGTAAAATTAAACATGACAAAAGTTCAGCTGATGAAAAGTCAAGTGAAATTCCTTCACATGCAAATTAGTCAAGGAAAGAGACAATTGTTGAAAGAAACAGTTAGAGATATTACTGTAATCCCAACGCCAACAACTTACAAGGCATTGCATACATTTTTGCATAAAATAAATCATTGCAAAGAGTTTGTACACTGTTTCACAGAAAAAGTTAATCCATTATATAATCTTTTAAGAAATAAAGGTAATATAGTTGACCAGTGGGGTCCAAATGAGAAAAATGCGTTTGAAGTGTTGAAAAAAGATTTGCAGAATGCTCCAGCATTAAGTACAATAGAGGTCTGTTCTGAAACATTGTTTGTTTTGAAAACTCATGTATCTGAGAATGCCATCTCAGTAACATTGTTTCAGTTACAAGAAGGTAAGAAGAAAATAATTGCCTATTTCTCCAGAGTTTTATCATTTTTGGAAAAAACTTTTGAGCCAGGTGTGAAGCAACTTCTAAGTGTTTACTATGCAATAAAAGTTACAGAGAGCATAGTGAAATCAATCAAAATCATTGTACGGACACCTGACTTTTCATTAAAAGGTATTTTTGAGGAAGGTAATTTTGGAGAAATTAGGAAAGTATATCCTCTTTGGTTCAGAGCTTTATTACCCATACACATTCAGATAGATGGGAATGAAAGACATCTACAGGAAATTACACCAGCACATGTTTATACAGCTGTAGCTGAGAAGTCTTTATCTCAGGTTTCCAGCGTAAGAGCTGAGAAATGCATTGAAGTACTTGCAGAACACTCTGACACTAAAGTAAGAACTCCAACACAGAATACAGTTACGCATATTTCTAATCGTTTAGAGGTGAGAACAAAGGCATAGTTCATTGTCATCTCTGGGGTGATATGAAATCTAACTTTGTTCGTTAGAAATAGAGGGCCAAATCCTCAAAATCGTAGCCTAACTTAATTTTTCCCATTTAAGTTACACTGGCGGGAAATTTCTACCTAAGTGCCCGATCCACAAAGCACTTACCTAGAAATTTCACGCAGTGTAACCTAAATTCTCCCGGCGCGAGGCGGTCCTGTTATCCAGGGGGCGATGACAATTTAAATGAGGCGCGCTCCCGCGCCGGCCATACTGCGCATGCTCGTGACGTCATTTTCCCGACGGGCAGCGCGCGAAATTACGTTACGCCGGGCTTTGTGGATTGCGACGGGACAATAAAGTTGCGTCGGGTAAAAAAAAAGTTACGCGCCGAAAAATAAAATTCAAAATTTTAAAAAAATTGCGGCGATCGAAAAAAAGGTCTGTTTTTACAAGGTGTAAACAGTTTACACCTTGTAAAAGCAGCCCTAATTTTACGTATGCAAACGTAAACTTACGCAGAAAAAACAAAGCTGAAAAGCTTTGTGGATCTCCGTAAGTCCTCATTTGCATACGCAAAGCGGCATTTCAATGCGAAATTCCCCCAGCGGCGGATGCGGTACTGCATCCTAAGATCTGACAGTGTAAGTGTCTTACAGATGTCAGATCTTCTGCCTATCTTTGGAAAACTGCTTCTGAGGATCAGTTCCAAAGATAGGCACATGGATACGCAGGCTGAACAGCAGTTCCGCCTGCGTATCCCTTTTGAGAATTTGGCCCAGAATTTGTATCATGACCAAAAAAATGAAATATTGCGTCCTGACATACAGTACCTAAACCTCACAGTACATATATTTTATAATTTAGGTCATTTTTAGACAGGATAAGGACAGTACATAGAAGTACATAGTCACACAGAAGATCTCTTTGAAGGAAAATATGAGATAGTATTTCACATATAGTTTTAGCAAATTCACAAGTTATTGTCTCATAATGTTTTAATATTTGTTGGAAAAAAATAGGAAAATGTACAAGAATTAATATAAATATTTTATTCCTGAGTAATGATACTGCCTCTCTTTTACAGATATGGCATCTAAAATCAAACAAATATGGAGGATAACAAGCTTCTATAAAGAGCAAAGAGAGATTCAAAGTTAAAAGAAGAGATCCTTTTTGGAAGAATATTTGACAAAAGATTTATATTTCATATTTATGAACTATTTTATCTTATTCATCAAGGTGTTTCTAACCTAACGGAACTAGAAGAAATTTTAAAGACATTTCATGAAGAAAAATGTATCAGAAGGAACTTTATCTATTTACTATAGATAAACAATTTAGGACTAAAAAATGTGTCCACATATACATATTTTGATTATTTTGATTATCCAATTATTCTGATAATAATGTTCACATTAAGTTAGGATTATTATTATTATTTTTATTTATTTTATTTATTCACATATTGAATGTTGGCACAATCATTCTAGTTAATAGAACATTTTTTGTTCATAACTTAAGAAACATATCATTAATGGAACAATGGAAAGTTATGAAAGTTTTAGAGTGTAAAGTATATTTCCAAAGAGCTAAAATATTATTTGAGCACATATATGGAAATATATCATTGCATTATTTACTTATTTTAATAATAATAATTTTCATTATTATTATTATTATTATATAATAATAATAATAATAATAATAATAATAATAATAATAATAATAATAATAATAATAATAATTGATATTAGTCATCCTTATGTTATACATTTTTTTAAAATCTATACCATTATTTTAAGATTTTGATTAGATAGATCTAAGAAGAGTTGAAAGTAAAAAGAGAAAAGCATTTAGAAGGAGAAATATTTCTAGCTGCTTCAGTTCTGAGGAATATTGTGTCCGATCATTTGATACAAGGTGGAGCGATTGAGATACAAATGGTTATGTATGTGTGTATTTAATGATTTAGTATGATTAATCACAATTCAGGGGGGATTGTTAGAATATTATTTCAAATTCATAATTTGGCAATTCATAATTTATGGCAAGCTTGCAAAACATATTTGGTTTTATGATTAATCATAGTAATTAGGTATGAGTGAATGGCCTTATTCAATTGATATGACATAATTCTTCAATCTAAAGCTAAGCATTGCTGGATATTTCTGGTTAGCCAATTTGAGAATGACATATAAGTAATCCTGGTGTAGGGTGACAAGAATAGATTCAGAATAGATCTGTATTTACGTAGTGATATCAATAATATACTAGTTCATATCTATTGTTAAGTTAGTTTAAGTGAAGTCTTAGTCATACTAATATGTATTAGTATATAGTTACTTAATGAAGGTATAATATTAATATATGTTCATATAGATTATATGTTTTATGACATTGCATCATCTGCACACCACTCAGTATACTCTAAGTATAGAGTGTCACATGTGTGCCTGTCAATCAAACTCCATACGACACTCGTATGTGCTAAGATCTTTTCTTGGTATAATATATTGCTGAACATAGCAGAGATTAATGTATGCCATACAAGGGTCTAATATGTGGTCATGACGTACGTTTGTAACATATATATATATGCTTTTCTAAGAAGGTTGGACACTTACACGACACACTGATACTCACTCACACGAAGACACACTCACTCACACCCTCTTTGAAAGACAACACTGACATACTAACATATTGACAAGGAGAACAGCTGATACCAGAAGTCTAAGAACGTAATTTCCTGCTTCACTTTGGAAAATCTCAGAGACAAGATGGCCTGAGGCAGCACACATGCTTTCATAAGCTTGCTACAGCACTATTGATTCAATTCCATATATTTTCATCTACGCTAAACTGAACTTTATACTATTTTTCATTGTGTAAACTCACACGTTATTTTCAAATCAACCTGACTATGAATGATCTTCATTCAAAAACGCCCTTGAGGCCCTGTCCTTATCAACATGGGGACAGGGTGCTTTGGGGTGGGGGGGGGCACAGGGCGTCCCCCTGCCCCAGAGCACCCAACCCCCCCATGTTGAGGGCATGCGGCCTGGTACGGCTCAGGAGGGGCGCTCGATCGTCCCCACACCTTTCCTGACCGGCCGGAGAGCGGGCTTGGATACTGGTCCGGTATGGATTGTGGGGGAACCCCCATGCTGTTTTTTCGGTGTAGGGGGTTCTCCTTACAATCCATACCAGACCTAAGGGCCTGGTATGCCCCTGGGGGGGAACCCATGCCGTTTTTTTATTAAAAAATTGGCGTGGAGTTCCTCCTCATGATTCATACCAAACGCTGCGGCTAGAATTGGCGGGAATCCAAGTCGGATCCCCGTCGCTTCTATGATTCGCTCGCTAAAATGTGCTTTTCCTATTCCAGCGAGTGCGAGATGTCGGCACCATGTTGCCGAGAATCAGCGCGATGCCATCGTGCTGGAAACACATTCTCGGTTACAGGTACTGTAGATGTTATTAATGACAAATTAATGATCAAAAAGTGATTTACATATCAATAGACAGTAGTGCCCAAAAATGATTGGGACAAGAATGAAAACTGCTGGGGTCAGAATGATAATCTTTTCTATTTATTACCATTCAATTTGCAACAGTGATGAGCTGAAAATTGTGTGCGATTGATGTACCAAAATGTAAAACTATGTCCCTTTTTCATACACAGGAAGAGCTCAGCCAGGATGAGGGTCAGGAAAGTGACAGACAGGAGGAGGCAGGGGTGAGTGTCAGCCAGGAGGTGGCCGGGCCCAGTGTCAGGCAGGAGGTGGCCGGGCCCAGTGTCAGGCAGGAGGTGGCCGGGCCCAGTTTCAGCACCCAATCACAGGTGCCTCCCCTCTGCATTCCCCAAAAAAGGGGAGTAACATGTAGGTGGCAGAACTGGGCCTCATTAAGGAGGCAACTGAGGTCCTCAGAGCCCCCCCCCCCTGACGCTGAAGAGGCCTATGGCTGCTATATGGCCACTAGATTAAAAATCTCCTATGTGAGAGAATTATTTCTCAGGTCCTTCAGAAGGCAATGAGGGGCCAGCTGACTGAGATCAGCCATGTATGTGAGGTCGCCCATCCTTCTCCTCCTCCTCCTGCCACCAGAGCCACAGCCTGCCAAGAAGCCTGCAGTGAGGCGTGGATGGAACGCTGCCGGGAAGCATGGAGGGAACACTGCCGGGAAGCGTGGAGGGAACACTGCAGGGAAGCGTGGAGGGAATGCTGCAGGGAAGTCAAGAAAGTGATTGCCTGGCTTCAGTCTGGTCTGACAGAAGACGCAGCCTGTTGAAGTACCACAGACTGGGAACATATATGTCATTTGCTGCTGTTCCTGATTTCTGGGATTTCCGAACCAGATTGTTCTCCCAATTATATGGACTCCTCAAGATACCAATTTTATTTTCCTTACACTTGATGTCTGCCTTGGTGTCCAAAGGCTTCACAAATCCTACCAATTTCTCCATCGTTGATTTCCTCTTAATTTTTTTCCCAGAATAAATGAATATTTTATTTACTTAAAAACTGTTTGTAAATAGGCAGGTACATTTCAAAAATACAATGTCAAATTAAGAAGGGACACCAACCAACATCCTTGAGGGAAAAAAATACAAGGTAATGATATTGTGGTAACTTGAACAAAAAAAATGGATATCACGAGAAAATCTTAAAAACAAAAAATAAAACAAAAAAGAGGAGATCTTGATTAAAATCAAATAAAATTAAATAAAAAAATAAAAAATAAAACCATTATTATGGAGATCTAGCTTTAAAATAAAATACGAATATTCATGAGATCACAAGAAACAATAAAGAAATAAGTTTGCCATAATTCTGTGTGAATATCAGCAGCAAAACAACTTCATTATTCTAGCATTATAAAGAAAAGAATGTGCTGCATTAAACAATGCAATAATTTGCAGCTTGACAAATTTCCATTACGAACACTAGTTTTACCAGTTTTTATTCTCCGGAGTGCCATACATACAAACGGAATTTCCAATAGGGATTTTTTCCGTCTGAAAAAAAGAGAACACATTCTCTTTCTAACTCCGTCTGAATTTCAGAGTCAGATGGGGCATACACACGGTCGGAATATTTGATGAAAAAATTCTGTCTGACATTTTCCATCGGAAAATCCGATCGTGCGTACAAGGCATAACAGACATGGGAAGCATTTACATTCGTCAGGAGCGATCACAAGGTTCAGGCCATGAATCATTGATCTAGACCTCGGGACGGATCACTCCTAAAACAAATCCAACTGCCTCAAGCACCGGAGGGGGGGCGCGATCACGAGGGAGTAGCGTACAGGTACATTACTTTGCCTGACCGTGCCATTCTGCCGACGTATATCATCGCGAGGCGGTCGGCAAGTGGTTAAATCCATGCTGTCTGTTGCTTAAAGTATTTTTTTACAGCAAGAACTCATCTATGTGGTCTTTTATTAAACTCTCCAGTATATTCCTGACTATAGAAATTAAACAAACAGGTCTATGGATCCCTTTTTAAATATAGGCACCACATTGGCCCCTACGCCAATCCAGTGGTTCTATTTTAACTGGATTTTTTTTTTTAACAATACATTTTTATTCAAGTTTTTGTTTTTAATTGACAAACAAAATAATTCAGTCAAGAGAAATGTCGCAACAGATGACTAGAATTAACACAAGAGCAATGTGGCGGTCAAATAACGCCTTATACAATACAATAGAAGATAACAATGTATGGTAATCTACAGTAGTTCTCAGGTATGAATAAAGGTACTTGGCTAGGGGTTCATGAAGTGTATTAACCAGAAGGACCGTCCCTAGCTCTGGGCACCCCCAACTGGGTTCAGGACTGTGACCAGAGCCCGGGCCGGCCCCCCCTTTTCCTAACGTGATCCAGACATCTCAAGGTAAAACAAGTGGAGTCATACAGTTTCTTTCATACCAGATTGACCACTCGTGCCTTTTCCTAGCGGCACTAACTTTATTCACATCCCTGAGTGCCAGTGTTGTCTCATATATGTAGTGCAGTTGGGTGGTTTGTATAACATCCCCAATAGTAGGCGGTAGTTTTTTTTTCCAGTTTCTTGTTATGCATAGCCTAGCAGATAACAAAATGTGTAAGACGGTGTGTTTCGACTGAGCAGGAAATTGGTCCAGACCGAGTGATAGGAGTGCTAATCCAGGTTGGGGATCGGCTACCGAGTGAGAGGCGTCGGAGATCACGCGGAAGATTGACGCCCAGAATTGTGCTAATCTGGGGCAGCTCCAGAATGTATGGAGCAGAGTGCCATGGGATACACATTTCCTCCAACACCTATCACTCTGCAGCCCCCCAAATTTAGATAATCTTGCCGGAGTCAAGTACCATCCTAGTGAAATTTTGGTCGACAGTTACCAAAGGGTAGATTGTCCAAAAATAGAAAAAAATCTATTTCCCAGATGTAGGTTGAGAAGAATAGAGATGAAGAGATTCCATCACCGATCGGAGTAAAGTTATAGCAGAATGTAGGAAATCCACCAAGAAAGGGGTAGGTAATAAACTCTTACCGGATAGCCAAACAAGTACAGCATAGCGATCCACTCAATCCCAGGGAGGGGGGGAAGAAACTGCAACGCTCCACAGTGGTCAGCTGGTCCTCGCCTGGTTGTAAAGATCCCAGTCTTCCTTCAGGAACAAACTCGGCTCACCTCGAGGCTCCAAACACCAATGTGGTACCCAAGAAGGAATAAATACGCGGATAGTGAAGTACCGCAAAAACTCCGGATTTTTATTTAAAATATGTGTATCCAATACACTTCATAATACTCCACAGGTAACAACAAATTTAAAAAAGCAAGATGTAAATATGAACGTGCGCCCGTGCTTCCGGGGTCACGTTTCGACGTGATGACGTCAGTGCGTGGCTCCGCCCTGACTAGTTTCGACATAAACAGTCGTTGTCTAAGGGCACGGGCGACACACTGAGCCGTCACCATTTATAACCACAGAGCGGCAACCAAGCCTCGCTCTCGAGTGGTTTCAATCAATAGGGAACAACTCCATTTTGATCCAAAGCAGCCAATGCAGTACGGGAGGAGGGCAGAGAGGAGGGGAGAAAGATGACTGACACAGAACCCTCTATATCCTCTGCCACCTACAAAGGAAAGGGGAAGTGCTTCTATCCGATCTCCCCCCTCCAAGCGTCAACCTGGCTGAAAACATACATTTAAAATTTACGCTGTCTGTCACTTTACATGTATACAGTGAAATTATCCATATAAACAGCTATAACGAAATATAAAAATTATCTTAAAGGTACATAAAAGTTAATTATTAAACCTTAATCATACAATTATATATAAACAGCAGTATGACCTAAATTAAGTCTATAGAGCCATCTAGTGGACATAAAGTATAATGGAGAATTATATAAAATCTTCCTCAGTATATATATCTAAAAAACTCCTGACCCAAGAGGTGAGAAAAAGGTATACAATGACTTAAATTCTCATTCTTATAAGTTAGCACAATCCAAAGATTTTGTCAAGTACCTCTATTAAAGGCCCCCAACACAAAACTGTAAACAAAGCCAAAACCACCTCAAGAGTTATCCAAAAAAGAGTTGACCTCGATGTCAACATTTAGGCCAAATGGTTTAAGGCACTTGACCCGATATATCCAGATCATTTCGAGCTTGGCTATAGCTCTCCTTTTTGATCCCCCTCTCCAGTGGGGTTTCAAAATATCTATAGCCACAAAAGAAGTACCACTAGGGTCCCTATCGTGTACCTCTCTATAGTGGCGAGATACAGAGTGTTTTTGTAACCTCTCCTGATGTTCCCAATATGTTCATTGACTCTAATTTGGAACGATCTCACTGTACGTCCAACGTATTGAAGCCCACATGGACAAGTGAGAAGGTATACTATAAAGGTAGATGAACAAGTAATAAATGATCTGATGTTAAATGTTTTTGATGTGCTGCTGGAAGTAAAAACAGTAGTTTTGCGTTCACAGACTGCGTTAATTTTACATACGGCACATTTCTTACATTTATAATAACCCGTCATAGTTTGAAAGAACATGGGTTTATTCGATGGAGGGTTGCATACCCCAGGTGCCAGGGAACCTCTCAATGAAGGTGCACCCCTGAAGACAATTAATGGTTGTTCAGGGAGTTCTGGGCCCAAAACTGGATCTTCCTTAATCAGGTGCCAATGTTTGCGAACCAGTTTTTTTAACATATAATGTTGATTTGAATAGCCCGTGATGAAAGGCCATGTGAACTTATTTTGATCTCTTTCTTCCTTCTGCTTATCCAACAGTAGCAGACTTCTGTCCAGTTTTTCTATTTCCCCGGATTGTGTCACGAGATCATCCGCAAGGTAGCCCTTATCCAAAAATCTGCAGGTCAGGATTTTAGCTTGTTCATTATAGTCCTGTATTTTGCTACAATTCCGCCTAAGGCATAAATACTGACTTTTGGGGACAGAGTCAAGCCAGACTCGATGATGAAAGCTGTCTCGGGGGATGAACGAGTTGCGATCAGTAGACTTGAAGTGCGTGTAGGTCATAAATTGACCCTCCTCTACCCGTATCTCCAAATCTAAAAAATTGATACACCTCTGATCCACTTCAAATTTAAATTTGATCCCTTGATCATTATTGTTCAGTCCCTCCATGTAGGCATCCAGTGAGGCCCTGGAGCCCATCCAAAGGAGGAGGACGTCGTCTATGTACCTGGCCCATAAAATGAGTTCAGGTCTACGTTCAGCATAGACGACGTCGTCCTCCTCCTCCTCCTTGAAAAGGAGGAAGTTGAGCAGAAAATTAAGAAAAATAAAAAGTTTAATAGATGTGGGGGATTACAAAACGGGTATGGTGTTCCAATGGCAGAGCAAAATTCAGGAGAATGAGGGCAGTTCTGGAGAGATGGATACAGCACCCCCCCCCCCCAAATCAAAATTTGGGGAATGCTGTCGACTCACGATTAACCCCAATTTTGCCAAATAGACCTATCCTTCATCCCAGGAGAGTGTCATATAAATCACCTGTTAGAGAATCACGCCTCCAACATCCCTACCCACAGAAACCTGGCCAGAGGGATTCACATCCTAGAGGTCCTTCTCCAAAATCCCCAAGTTGGAGGACAAAAAATAAAAATCGTAAACCTAAAGTTCCCCAACGGGAAGACAATGACTCAAGAAGACCACCATGGAGACCCTTTGGAATGGAACATCGGAACGATTGTTCTATCTCCGTTGGTAATCGATTTCAACCCTTACAGGATTACCACCCATATAGGGAACCCTACCAGCAGGATTGGGAGCAATACCAGCATCCAAATACCTCTAGTAGATGGAATGGTAGAGTTGGATCTCCAATCTATTACCATCCGCCTATGCCTCCTTTTTATCCACCTAGATTGGACAGATCTACTGATTATCTTTACCAACAGGAACCCTGGAGAAATAGGGATTATAATCAGCAGTGGGATTTTCCCAGGTCGAATCAGGATCAACAAAGATCCACAGAAAGAAGAGAGGAACCAGAGGGGGGCGGAAATCAAAGACAAAAGAGAAAAAGAGTTTAGCAGGGCAGGGGATCTTCAACCTCGGTGCTGTCACTCTGACTCCAGAGGAAGTTTCCATTCTGGATAAAGGGTTGAAGTTTGCCCCTCCCCAGCCACTTAATAAATTCCAGGTACACATGGATGTACACAAATACACGAGAAAATTGAGTATCAAAAGATTTTTTCTATCTCAATCCACTAAAGAATCTGGAATCGTTGATTCAGTTATCCAACATTCTAATCTCTCTAATGCCTCACTTTTCAATCCACCAGGGGGGCTTGCCCCTAATGTTAGGGTCTTTAGAGATGCTCTTTTAAGAGATCTGGAAAAAATTTATATCAAGAAATCCAGATTAGATAAATGTTTACAATTGGGTTTTGACCAATTGTGTGAAGAGAAGAGTATTGTTATCCGCCCCGCAGACAAAGGGGGCTGAATAGTTATACTGAATAAGGTAGATTACCTTAAAGGAGTTCTCCAAGCTAAAACTTTTAACCCCCGCTGTGCCCGGGCTGTAAAACTATACAAAATAAACTTTCACTTACCTGCCTACGATCCCCCGTTGTTCCGATATCGCCGTCCCGTTCTCCGGTCCCGGTCTCTTCCACTTCCTGTGGGTCGGTGACTCACAGTGCGCTCAGCCTATCAGCGGCCGCGACGGGACATTGCTGCGGCCGCTGATAGGCTGAGCCGGGTGATCCTCGTCCGGCCTATTAAACTCGTAAATCAAGGCTATACCTCTGGTGTGCTAAACAAGAAGGAGAAATCCTTCCTTGTTCCAGCGTCCGAGGATCCCGGTGATTTATTACCTGCCAAAAATCCACAAGGATCCGGTTCACCCTCCGGGGAGACCGATCATTAGTGGAATTGACTCTATATCCTCGAGGGCAGGCAAGTATATAGACGGTTATTTACAACCTCTTGTGAGGGCATTACCTGCCTTCTTGAGAGATAGTAAACACGTCATTAACTTAATGGGCAATACAATATATGAGGAAGGGCTTTGGCTAGTTACTGCATCCCTATATACTACTATCATAGCCCACAATTGGGGAATCTCCTCTGTCCAATATTTTTTAGAAAGGGATTCCAATCTGTCCCTGACACAACAAAAGTTCATCATGGATCTCCTCATGTTCGCAACCACTCACAATTTTTTTGGGTTCAGCGGTAACTTCTTTTTACAAGAGAGAGGTGTGGCCATTGGGGCAAAATTTGCCCCCAGCTTGGCCAACCTCTTCATGGGGAAATGGGAGGAGGACGTTGTCTATGCTTAACGTAGACCTGAACTCATTTTATGGGCAAGGTACATAGACGACGTCGTCCTCCTCCTTTGGAAGGGCTTCAGGGCCTCACTGGATGCCTACATGGAGGGACTGAACAATAATGATCAAGGGATCAAATTTAAATTTGAAGCGGATCAGAGGTGTATCAATTTTTTAGATTTGGAGATACGGGTAGAGGAGGGTCAATTTATGACCTCCACGCACTTCAAGTCTACTGATCGCAACTCGTTCATCCCCCGAGACAGCTGTCATCATCGAGCCTGGCTTGACTCTGTCCCCAAAAGTCAGTATTTACGCCTTAGGCGGAATTGTAGCAAAATACAGGACTATAATGAACAAGCTAAAATCCTGACCTCCAGATTTTTGGATAAGGGCTACCTTGCGGATGATCTCGTGAGACAGTCCGGGGAAATAGAAAAACTGGACAGAAGTCTGCTACAGTTGGATAAGCAGAAGGAAGAAAGAGATCAAAATAAGTTCACATGGCCTTTCATCATGGGCTATTCGCAAACATTGGCACCTGTTTAAGGAAGATCCAGTTTTGGGCCCAGAACTCCCTGAACAACCATTAATTGTCTTCAGGGGTGCACCTTCATTGAGAGGTTCCCTGGCACCTGGGGTATGCAACCCTCCATCGAATAAACCCATGTTCTTTCAAACTATGACGGGTTATTATAAATGTAAGAAATGTGCCGTATGTAAAATTAACGCAGTCTGCGAACGCAAAACTACTGTTTTTACTTCCAACAGCACATCAAAAACATTTAACATCAGATCATTTTTTACGTGTTCATCTACCTATATAGTATACCTTCTCACTTGTCCATGTGGGCTTCAATACGTTGGACGTACAGTGAGATCGTTCCAAATTAGAGTCAATGAACATATTGGGAACATCAGGAGAGGTTACAAAAAACACTCTGCATCTCGCCACTATAGAGAGGTACACGATAGGGACCCTAGTGGTACTTCTTTTGTGGCTATAGATATTTTGAAACCCCGCTGGAGAGGGGGATCAAAAAGGAGAGCTATATCCAAGCTCGAAATGAGCTGGATATATCGGGTCAAGTGCCTTAAACCATTTGGCCTAAATGTTGACACCGAGGTCAACGCTTTTTTGGATAACTCTTAAGGTGGTTTTGGCTTTGTTTACAGTTTTGTGTTGGGGGCTTTTAATAGAGGTACTTGACAAAATCTTTGGACTTGTGCTAACTTATAAGAATGAGAATTTAAGTCATTGTATACCTTTTTCTCACCTCTTGGGTCAGGAGTTTTTTAGATATATACTGAGGAAGATTTTATATAATTCTCCATATTGGATTGTTTTCAGTGCGTTTAATAGAGATAAATATTTAAAAATAAAATTATTTTAATTTTTAAGTAAAATTATAATTCTTATCTAATATCATGTAACTATAACTGATGAATTGATTGGGTGAAAGTATGATTTTGTATTGAAATTATATTCAGATCATTATACTTTATGTCCACTAGATGGCTCTATAGACTTAATTTAGGTCATACTGCTGTTTATATATAATTGTATGATTAAGGTTTAATAATTAACTTTTATGTACCTTTAATACCTTTAAGATAATTTTTATATTTCGTTATAGCTGTTTATATGGATAATTTCACTGTATACATGTAAAGTGACAGACAGCGTAAATTTTAAATGTATGTTTTCAGCCAGGTTGACGCTTGGAGGGGGAGATCGGATAGAAGCACTTCCCCTTTCCTTTGTAGGTGGCAGAGGATATAGAGGGTTCTGTGTCAGTCATCTTTCTCCCCGCCTCTCTGCCCTCCTCCCGTACTGCATTGGCTGCTTTGGATCAAAATGGGGTTGTTCCCTATTGATTGAAACCACTCGAGAGCGAGGCTTGGTTGCCGCTCTGTGGTTATAAATGGTGACGGCTCAGTGCGTCGCCCGTGCCCTTAGACAACGACTGTTTATGTCGAAACTAGTCAGGGCGGAGCCACGCACTGACGTCATCACGTCGAAACGTGACCCCGGAAGCACGGGCGCACGTTCGCTTTTACATCTTGCTTTTTTAAATTTGTTGTTACCTGTGGAGTATTATGAAGTTTTTGCGGTACTTCACTATCCGAATATTTATTTATTTTTGGGTACCACATTGGTGTTTGGAGCCTCGAGGTGAGCCAAGTTTTTTCCTGAAGGAAGACTGGGATCTTTACAACCAGGCGAGGACCAGCTGACCACTGTGGAGCGTTGCAGTTTCTTCCCCCCCTCTCTGGGATTGAGTGGATCGTTATGCTGTACTTGTTTGGCTATCCGGTAAGAGTTTATTACCTACCCCTTCCTTGGTGGATTTCCTACATTCTGCTATAACTTTACTCCGATCGGTGGTGGAATTTCTTCATCTCTATTCTTCTCAACCTACATCTGGGAAATTGTTTTTTTTCTATTTTTGGACAATCGATTCAGGAGTCATCTAATGTGTGGGGTTAATCACCCTGAGTTTTCACTTTATGTTTGAGTTTGGACTGAATTTAATTTTTTTTTTTTTATTAATTTAATTATATGGCATACATGTCTTCTTTGATATGTTAGCACATGGGTTATACTAAAGATTTGAAATAATTTTTAAAATTTATTTAAAAAATTTCTTGTTTATTCAGTGGATAACCATACACACCTATTTGTTGGTTTGTTTTCTACACAAGTAATTTTGTGATATTTTAGCGCAATCTTTTTTTGGTATTTTTGTTTGTTTTCATATGTCTATCACATGTGGTAAAAGGTTGCAGCTTTAGTTATTAGTTTAACACTGTTTTGTTCATTTATTTATTTATTTTGATAAATTTTTAGCACTTCATATCCCATAGCGCGATATTCTCCTTTGTATTTATTTTGTCCCAAAGGGTAGAGCAACTGGTAACCAAATAAACGGATTTGCAAGCTTTGGCCCATTTTTGTGTGGGATAAGAGCAGCCTAGATCTGATTCCCATTTAAGTAGAGGGGCCGATTTTGTAAAGGTGGTTTTCTTCTGGAGAATATTATAAAAGAACGATATGCCTTTCTGGGTGGAGGAGGGGTTACTAAGGAAAAGCCAAGTAGGCAAGGGTATACTGCGTTCCCAATGGGGGGAGGTAGCCAAGAAGTGTTTAGTTCCAAGATATAAGTATAGGTCCGTATCGGGCAGTTTGTAGTCTTTTTGTAGATCAGGGAACATTTTGATGTTTCCTTTATCTAAAATGTTGTTTACAAATAGCATGCCTTGGTCATGCCAATGTTTGTAAGAGATCAGGTCTATGTGATGTTGTAGAGTCTTAATCGGGATTTTCAATGTAATATTATCGTGATACCCGTGGCAGAGGTGAATAAATTTGTTCCATGTCCTAACGGTGGCTGACATAGTGGGGGAAACAGAAGAAGGAATCTTAGTGGATAAGGTGGTAGAGAGCAACCATGGAGCTAGGTCTGTGCCAGGTGCGAGGGCGGTTTCCAATTGACCCCACGTGGTACGTGGCGTAGGTGAAAACTGTGACGGTATTGGTATGATATCCCCGTCAAACAGCCCCTTCTTCCCATAACAGAACATCACAGAATCATCCACACATGAGACAAGCTTACTGCTGGAACCAGACAGACTTTTAATCGTATAACACAGAGCTTATATGTGGTTACAACTGTTACAGTGACAATCTCCGCCCCCCCCTTACACAGTGGGGGGTCTTCAATACAGATCCTTTGAAATAAGGATATTTCTTTGAACTAATCAGTATCTAGCCGGTTCGGCTCCGCTATGTTTAACCTGATCAGACACATTTCTTTAGACAATGAGATCAGTGACGCTAATTACTAGTTGTACTGAATACATTAACTAGACAGCTCGACCCCGCATATAGAGAGATAATTACCACAATGAAGCAATCAGAATAATTAACATACCACTTCTCTAATCATTTAGCCTGATGATACAATACACATCTTTTAAGGGTAAACACAGATCTTCTTCACACAACACAATAGATCAATTAACGTTTAGAATAGTGAGGGGACATTAGCACTTCAATAACCTGTAAGAGGAATGAATCACACATGAAATTCCTTTCTACCTCTAACACACATGGCTAGCAGGGAGCATTAAACTGAGACATATAGGCAAATGCATCACAAAAACCATTCTCTGAATTGGGTTAGAACAGAGGCCATGTAGTAATGTTGGAAGTCCACATATCCAGTACCGCCTGCCTTGCGATTTTTAATAAGGGTGGCATGACACCACCAACCCCTTTTGCCCTGCCAGATGAAGGAGGATAAAATAGACTGGAGTGACTTAAAGTACTGGGCAGGAACGGGGATTGGTAGGGTCCTGAAGAGATAGAGGAGTTGGGGCAAGTGAAACATTTTGAATGGCGCTAAGCAGCCTGTCCATGTTAGTTCCTGAGATGCCAGCTTGTGGAGTTCAGCTTGGAGTTTGCTACGAAAGGGGACATCGTTTTGGTGGAATAGTTGGTTAGTAGATTTGGTCAATTGGATACCTAGATAAGTGATGCTTGTATCCACCCATGTGTACGGGAATTGGCGTTGTAACAGTAGACTCGTAGGGGTATTGACTCCTA
The DNA here is from genome assembly GCF_905171775.1 of Rana temporaria. Lineage (NCBI taxonomy): Eukaryota > Metazoa > Chordata > Amphibia > Anura > Ranidae > Rana > Rana temporaria. Next base: position 102,442,236 of record NC_053499.1, read on the forward strand.
GATTTAAAATATGGCATTTGGATTAATTGACCTTATAGAAGGACACCTTACTGAAGCAAGCTAGCGTCTCTTGAACAGCCGGGAGTGAGGTGGACGGGTCAGACAGCATGAGTATGACGTCATCAGCTAATAAGCTGATTTTTTGTTCATGTCCTCCTGCTGAGATATCAGTAATAAGCGGATTTGATCGAATGGTTTGGGCTAATGTTTCCATTAATAAGTTGAAAATTAGAGGGGAAAGGGGGCTTCCCTGTCTAGTTCCGTTAGTAATATTAAAGGGAGATGATAAAGAGTCTGCTGAGTATACTTGGGCCAAGGGATTAGAGTATAGGGCCATGATTGCCCTATGTATCTGTCCCGTAAATCCGAATTTAGAGAGGACCGAGGATAAGAACCCCCTATGTACCCTGTCAAACGCTTTTTCAGCGTCTAGGCACAGGAGTACAGAGGGGGCCCCAGAAATTGATGCCTGGTGGATGACGTTGACCATTCGTCTTGTGGCGTCTGACGCCTGGCGGACCTTGGTGAATCCCAATTGATCCTTGTGAATAAGTGTGGGGAGAATGTCGTTTAATCTATTAGCTATCAGTTTGGCATATAATTTGGCATCCACATTGAGGAGAGAAATGGGGCGAAAGTTTTGGGGCGAGGATGGGTCTTTGCCCGGCTTCGGGAGAGTGACTATTATAGCATTTAGCATGTCTGGGGGAAAGGATGAGGCTGTCGCGGCCGAATTGAATACTTCACAGAGGGTGGGGTTCAGAACCTGTCGGAATCTCTTATAATATCCTCCGGTGAACCCATCGGGTCCCGGTGATTTAGAATTAGGAAGATTGGCAATAGTACGGTCTAGTTCGGCGGTCGTGAAGGGGGCTTTAAGGGACTCTAACTGGTCATTAGATAGCGAATGGAGGCTAATTCTCTCCAGAAAGGTCGCTATGTCCTGTTGGGTCGGTTGATTGGTAGCTTTGTCATCTCTTATGTTGTATAGATCAGCATAGTATGTACTAAAGGCATTAGATATCTCATGGGGTTTCAGTAACTTTTCTTTGGTGTGAGGATGGTATAGGTAAGGAATTTTCAACTTAAGTCTGTGACCTCGTATTTTCAATGCTAACATCTTACACGCCTTGTTCCCTGTAGCGTAGGATGTGGCCCTAACCCTTGTGCAGGCCCTTTCAAAGGACTCTAAGAGTAGCGAGCGTAGCTCGTGTCGCAGGTTAAAGATTTTGGCCTGCAGGAAGGGAGAGGGCCGTGACTTATTTTGGGAGTCAGTGAGTTCAATTTCGGCTGTGAGCTGGTTAATTTTTTTTGCCCTGGATCTTTTTGCTCTAGCTCCTAGTTGGATAAACACACCCCTGATGACAGCCTTGTGGGCGGCCCACACCACCACCGGGTCGGATACCGAATGAGAGTTTATGGAGAAATATTCCTCCAGGTATGATGCTTGCAGTGGATGGGTCTCGGATTAGGGAGTTGTTAGCTCTCCAGTGGTAAGAATTTGTTTGCGGGGGCCTTTGTATCAATGGTGATGCTAACAGGGGCATGATCCGACCTGGTGGTGGGGTGAATCACCGAAGCCAAAACTCTTTGGAGCAATGATAGGTCAGACAGGAACAGGTCTATGCGCAAGTAGGTGTTGTAGCGCGGGGGAAGGAAGGTGTAATCACGTTCGCTCGCGTGACAACACCGCCACACATCAAATAAGTCATTAGCAGAAATATTTTTTTTAAAGGGGATGCATGCCTTTTAGTGCATGCCGTGGAATCCAGATCTTGGTCTGGGACGAGATTAAAGTCTCCGCACAGTAAAAGATGTCCCTTTTGGGAGCACTTAACTTTCTTCAGGACAGACTTAAGGAATGACATTTGTCGTTGGTTTGGTGCATATATAGAAGCCAACGTATTTTAACTGGATTTTGATAAAAAAATAAAAAAATAATGCCAGCTTTTAAATATAGCTACAATTAACCATCAGCTCACCAAAATCTTTGAGAATGAGTGAAATTCCAAATGTGTTAGATGTTCTGCAAGTTCAGCTGGGTCCAGGTGATCAAATAGAAGAGATGTCTTTCTTATTCTGCCCCCAGTTTGCCTTCGTTCTGTCACTTGTCTCTTCCAGCCAAAAGATGGGCTATAGATCAAAGCAGACCTAACACATTAATCAAATAACCTGATAATGCTAATAAACAACACACATCACTAAAAAAAGCAAACACAAGTAACCAAAATATAATCAAAAGGTATTTTGTAATGAAACTATTTTCCTACACACTGTATCCCCAGTAATACCATCTATAAATAAAATCCATTTGACTCTTGTTTTCTGTGTTTGCATTCAAATGGATGTAATTAGGGATGAGCTTCGAATTTGAGTCAAACGTAAGTTCAACTCAAACATCGGCTGTTTGCCCGTTCACTGAACTTTATGGTTCGCGGAAAATTCGAGCGCCACGGAACTCCCTATAATGCACTGCGAGATCTCAGTGCATTGCTGTATGAAGATTGGCCAAAGCATACACCTGACCTGCATGCTTTGGCCAATCACAGCATGCTCCTCAGCGAGAGCCATAATTGGCCAAAGGCAGGGTGCCTTTGGCCAATCATGGCTCAGGTAACTAAGTCCACGCCCCACACTATGCTTACACAGCACTCGTATAGTGTGTTATTATGGACGTCAATAGATAGATTGAGCTAGATTAAGCAGGCAGGTTAGTTAGTTAGTGGCAGTGCATTTGATATTTTGAGATATATATATATATATATATATATATATATATATATATATATATATATATATATATATATTACACACACACTCTCTGCATTAAGCATAGCCTATATATACAGTGCAGTCAGCGGTGTACAGTTTCAAATACACTTCAGGCGGTGTACACAGTATTTAATACAGTGTAGTGTGGTGTTAAAAAAAAATATCCATCATGTCAGTAAGGCCTTCAAGGAGAGGCAGATGCTCACAGGCCACTAAAAGAGGGCAAGCAGCCTCTGAAATAATATTTAACAGCAGGGACCGTGCCTGCATCCAAAAAGAGTAACTGATGGGTTACAGTGTTCTGGCACCACCAACACCTAAGGCACAATTTTTTAGCAGAGTGTATAGTGCAGTCCGTATAGTATATATACTGCAGTTCAGAGTATATAGTGCACTCAGTGTAGTATATATAATACAATGCAGTGTATATAGTGCAGTGTACAATATATAATGTAGTGAATTGAAATGGAGGCCAATGACAGAATTAAGAAAAAAAACGCATGGGTTCCCCCCCTCCATACCAGGCCCTCTGGTTCTGGTATGGACAGGGCTGTGGACTCCGGCTCTGCTATTGGCCAGAGTCGTAACCGCGCAGGAGCCGACAGTCATGGCACGGGCACTATAGAAATGGCACAGATTGTGTCCTTTCTTTACTGCACATGCGCCGATTATGTCGGCGCAGGCTTCTATGGCGAATATTTCCTAAACCATAGAGGTTTCTAGTATCTACAGGTAAGCCTAAGGCTCCATGCACACTGGAAGCTAAAAAAAGCTATAAAAAACGCCAGTAGCTTTGGAGGGAGCCTTTCAACGTTTTTTAGCGTTTTTGCAATAGCGTTTATTAGCGTTTTTCAGTGTAGCTTTTTCTTTTTTTCAATGGATAAAAAAATGCTAAAAATGCTGGTGAGCAGCGTTTTTGAGCGTTTATTAGTGTTTTCCGGCGTTTTGCGTTTTTTTACGTTTTTTCCCTGCCGAAAAACGTCACTTTGAACGCACATTTCTGCCGTTCAGAAAAAGCCCATAAACTCCACTGCTCATTAACACTAAAAAAACATCCATGTGGGGGGGCGCGCTGACGACAGTGACATGTCACATTAAAGAAAGTTGAGAAGCGGGGGGAGGGGCTGTTCTGCTGTCGGAAATGACTAGAAGCGGGGTGAGGGGGCGAAAATGACTTCTCACCAGGTGGGGCCTCTAGTAATTTGGGGGACCCTTTGCAGCTTTGCGGGACCCTAAGCGCCTTGCATAGTGAGCCTATAGCGAGGATCGGCCCTGACAAGACCGTCTGGCCCTATATACTTTGAACAGCAGTATACAGGCATTGCAAACAAGATAAGGACTGTAGGTTTCTTAAGTAGAATCAGAACCATGTCATACTTTGCTCCTGCATATTGCACAATTTCCTAAAGAGACCCTCAACAAACTACATGACACTTGTGCCTGATGAGGCCACTCAGGGCCGTCTTAATAGCATCATGGGCCCATGGGCAAAGTAATGCTCTGGGGCCCCTACAATGGAGACAGTGCATGTAAACAGAAATCAAGTAGGTAGAAGGTAGGGGATATCTAGGGTGTAGAGGGGTCAGAGTGCTGGGGGATAACTGGGATGTAGAGGGGCAGCCTGGGCTGCCCCAATTTCGGGGCAGCCCGGGCTCAAGGACCAGCTGCTTTGGGGAAAGGGCAGGGGCCCCCCATGCAGCTGGGGCAGGGAAATTTGTCTGTTACTATCATTAGATTGCCCGCATGTACTACCACTACTACGTTGTGACACACCTATTTCTACACCTTCGGTGCAGGCTTCAGAGAGGAGTGGGGGTCTAGTGGGGTTGGAGGTCACAGAAGGGCAAGGGGAGGTCCACTTCGGTCTTTGGTGTGGGTCTTTCTGGTATGCTTGCCATCGAGCTGCATGGCAGCTCGACATATGTCTGGACAAACATGTGGTGCCCAAGCGGGTGATGTTTTGGCCACGCGAGATACGCTTGAGACATATGTTGCAAACAGCAAAGGTACGATCTGATGGACATGTTTCAAAAAAGGCCCACACCAAAGAACTTTTACTGTACCGTTGAGGCACAGCAGCGCCACGTAATGCAGTTGGTGTTCTGCCCTTAAGCTGACCCCTGGAGGGCTTCCTGCCTCTTTGAAGATGTGCCTGTGCCTCATCCTCCTCCTCCTCTTCCTCCTCCTCCTCTCTCCTATCAGGCACCCAGGTAGAGTCAATGACCTCATCATCCCCTCCCTCCTCATCATCACTGTCGAAAACCTGGCAGTATGCTACAGCTGGTGGAACATCACTCCCAGATTGTTGTCCCTCTCGGCCACCCCCTCTCCCTGGGCTCACATCAATGCCTTCCTCTATCTGTGTTCCGTCATCGGAGTCTTCAAAACGCTGCGCATCTTCATGTAGCATGTACCCAACACTGTGTTGAAACAGTTCGGGGGACTCCTCAGGAGGACACGGTGGGACTAGGGAAGGATTGTGTGATGCCATTGGGCAGAGGGTAGAGGAAGCTTCGGCAGCTGCTTTGCCAGACAAACTATGATCAGTCTGTGTGAGAGAGGATGAGGACGGGTTGGTCATCCACTCAACTAATTTCTCTGCATGTTGAGGCTCAACACGGCCAGCTCCGAAAAGAAGGACGAGCGGCCACGGCCACGTGCTGAAGAGGATAAACCACATCCACCACCAGCATTACCTCTAGATGCAGAGCCTGCTTGCCCTCGTGACTCTCTGCCTCTCTTTGTCCTTCCAGTCATATTTATGCCTTGAGGTGCTATGTACCAAAACAGACGCAGTCACAGCAACTGCGTTCAGGTGTTAGTAAACTCCACACAAGCAGTAAGAGCGACTGCGTTCAGCTGCTATGTAACAAAATAGTCGCAGTCACACCAACTGCGTTCAAGTGGTATTAAACAGCAACCGCCCAGTAAGAGCGAGTGCGCTCAAGTGCTATGTAACAAAATAGTCGCAGTCACACCAACTGCGTTCAGGTGGTATTAAACAGCAACCGCACAGTAAGAGCGAGTGCGCTGAAGTGCTATGTAACAAAATAATCGCAGTCACACCAACTGCGTTCAGGTGGTATTAAACAGCAACCACCCAGTAAGAGCGAGTGCGCTCAAGTGCTATGTAACAAAATAGTCGCAGTCACACCAAGTGCGTTCAGGTGGTATTTAACAGCAAGCGCACAGTAATAGCGACTGCGCTCAAATGCTATTTAACAGCACACACGCAGTGACACCAAGTGCGTTCAGGTGGTATTAAACAGCAAGCGCAAAGTAATAGCGACTGCGCTCAAATGCTATTTAACAGCACACATGCAGTGACACCAAGTGCATTTAGGTGGTATTAAACAGCAAACGCACAGTAATAGCGACTGCGCTCAAATGCTATTTAACAGCACACACGCAGTGACACCAAGTGCGTTCAGGTGGTATTAAACAACAAACGCACAGTAATAGCGACTGCGCTCAAATGATATTTAACCACTTAAGCCCCGGACCAATATGCTGCCTAAAGACCCAAGGGGTTTTTACAGTTCGGGACTGCGTCGCTTTAACAGAAAATTGCGCGGTCGTGCGACGTGGCTTCCAAACAAAATTGGCGTCCTTTTTCCCCCACAAATAGAGCTTTCTTTTGGTGGTATTTGATGACCTCTGCGGTTTTTATTTTTTGCGCTATAAACAAAAATAGAGCGACAACTTTGAAAAAAATGCAATATTTTTTACTTTTTGCTATAATAAATATCCCCCAAAAACATATATAAAAATTTTTTTTTTTACTACTAATGGCGCCGATCAGCGATTTTTTTCGTGACTGCGACATTATGGCGGACACTTCGGAAAATTTTGACACATTTTTGGGACCATTGTCATTTTCACAGCAAAAAATGCATTTAAATTGCATTCTTTATTGTGAAAATGACAGTTGCAGTTTGGGAGTTAAACACAGGGGGCGCTGTAACATTTAGTGTTCACTCAGTGTGTGTTTACTACTGTAGGGGGGTGTGGCTGTTGGACTGACATCATCGATCGAGTCTCCCCTATAAAAGGGATCACTCGATCGATGCGCCGCCATAGTGAAGCACGGGGAAGCCGTGTTTACACACGGCTCTCCCCGTTCTTCAGCTCCGGGGAGCGATCGCGACGGAGCGGCTAAAAACAAATAGCCGCGCCGTCGTCCCGGATCGCTCCCCGAGGCTTACCGACCGCGGCATGTAGCGGGGGGGGTCCCGATCGGACCCCCCACCCACGTCAAGCAGAGCACGTACAGGTACATTGATGTGCCTGTCCGTGCCATTCTGCTGACGTATATCTACATGAGGAGGTCGGCAAGTGGTTAACAGCACACACGCAGTGACACCAAGCGCGTTCAGGTGGTATTAAACAGCAAGCACACAGTAATAGCGACTGCGCTCAAATGCTATTTAACAGCACACACGCAGTGACACCAAGTGCGTTTAGGTGTTATTAAACAGCAAGCGCACAGTAATAGCGACTGCGCTCAAATGCTATTTAACAGCACACACGCAGTGACACTAACTGCGTTTAGTTGCTATTAAACAGCACACACGCAGTAAGAATGTCTGCGTTTCTGTGCAATTCAATAGCCCAGTTGCATTAACAGCGACTGCGTTTCTGTGCTAATAAATTGCACACGTGCAGTAACAGGTAATGCGTGTGTGTGTGCGCAATTAACTAGCACACGTTCAATAACACAGACTAATATTTTAAAGCTAATCCCTAATGCAGGCAATACAAGACGCTAGAGCACTGCATGTAGAACAAACTCCTGCCTGACAGATACTAATAGCAGATCTAGCTGAGCTATACAGTTTATAAATATATTGACAACTCCTAGGGATGTGAATATATTCTCTACAAACTGTAGATTTAACTATACTGACTAGCTTCCTGCTCTATCTATCTATCTATCTATCTATCTATCTATCTATCTATCTATCTATCTATCTATCTATCTATCTATCTATCTATCTATCTATCTATCTATCTATCTATCTATCTATCTATCTAGTAGAAAAGACACTGTGGGCCAAATCCCCAAAAGAGATACGACGGCGTATCTACTGATACGCCGTCGTATCCCTGTTTCTAACTATGGAACTGATCCACAGAATCAGTTTCCCATAGTTAGACAGAAGATCCGACATGTGTAAGGGACTTACACTGCCGGATCTTAGGATGCAGTACCGCATCCGCCGCTGGGGGCATTTTGTGTCGAAATGCCGCCTCGGGTATGCAAATTAGCACTTACGGAGATCCACAAAGCTTTTCAGCTTCGTTTTTTCTCCGTAAGTTTTAGTTTGCAAACGCAAAATTAGGGCTGCTTTTACAAAGTGTAAAGTTAGTACACCATGTAAAAGCAGACCCTTCTGTCCAGCGACGCGATTTTTTTTTTGTTTTGAATTTTTTTTTTTTCGCCGTATCTTTTTTTTCCCCGACGCAACTTTATTGACCCGACGCGATCCACAAAGCTCGGCGTAACGTAATTTCGCGCTATGCACGTCGGGAAAATTACGTCACGAGCATGCGCAGTACGGCCGGCGCGGGAGCGTGACTCATTTAAATGGGAATCGCCCCCATTTGAAGAGGAACGCCTTGCGCCGGCGGAATTTAAGTTACACCGCTGCAAATTCCCAGGTAAGTGCTTTGTGGATCGGGCACTAACTTGGGAAATTTGCGGCGGTGTAACTTAAATGGAAAAAGTTAAGTTACGCCGCCTGGCTGAGGATTTGGCCCAGTGTTTGGGCCAGATCCACAAAAACCTGGCGTAACTTAAAAAATCCCATTTAAGTTACACTGCCTTAAAGTTTCTACCTAAGTGCCCGATCCACAAAGCACTTATCTAGAAATTTCAGGCTGTGTAACTAAAATTCCGCCGGCGCAAGGCGTTCCTATTCAAATGGGGCGAGTCCCATTTAAATGAGGCGCGCTCCCGCGCCGGCCGTACTGCGCATGCGCGAAGTTACGTTACGCCGAGTTTTGAGGATCGCGACGGCTTAAAAAAGTTGCGTCGGGAAAAAAAAAAAAATGACAGCGTCGCTCGGCATGCATTCCTGAGGGAGAACTCCATGCCAATTTTCAAAGAAAAAAACGGCATGGGTTCACCCCCCAGGAGCATACCAGGCCCTTAGGTCTGGTATGGGTTGTAAGGAGACCCCCCTACGCCGAAAAATCGACGTAGGGGGTCCCCCTACAATCCATACCAGACCCGTATCCAAAGCACGCTACCCGGCCGGTCAGGAAGGGAGTGGGGACGAGTGAGCGCCCCCCCCCTCCTGAGCCGTGCCAGGCCGCATGCCCTCAACATGGGGGGGTTGGGTGCTCTGGGGCAGGGGGGCGCACTGCGGGCCCCCCCACCTCAGAGCACCCTGTCCCCATGTTGATGAGGACAGGACCTCTTCCCGACAACCCTTGCCATTGGTTGTCGGGGTCTGCGGGCGGGGGCTTATCGGAATCTGGGAGTCCCCTCAAATAAGGGGGCCCCCAGATACCGGCCCCCCACCCTAAGTGAATGGATATGGGGTACAACGTACCCCTATCCATTCACCTGTAGGCAAAAAGTTAAAGTTAGTAAACACACAACACAAGGCTTTTTAAAATAATTTATTATTCTGCTCCGGATGCCTTCTTTATTAGCTCTATTAGCAGGGGGGCTTCTTCTTCCACTCTCCGGGGGTCTTCTCCGCTCTCCGGGGGGGGTTTCTTCTTCCGCTCTCCGGGGGGGGGGGCTTATCCGGACTCCGGGGGTCTTCTTCCATCTTCTCCCCTCTTCCGCTGTTGACTCGGCGAACCCCGGTTCTTCTGCAGATGTCCGGTGCCTTCTTCTTCAGCGCTGGCTGCCTGCTATCTTTGTGTGTTAGCTCAATTTCTAACAGGCAGCCGGCGCGGTCTTCTGTGACGTCAGGGTCTTCTCTTCCTTTCTTCCGATGTTGACTCGTCGCCTGTTGTCGCTGTAATGATGGAAGCGCGCCACGTGGGTACCTGCCGGAGCATGATGGGACGGTGATGCCTATATAAATGTGATGCAAGGCGCGCTTCCATCATTACAGCGACAACAGGCGACGAGGCAACATCGGAAGAAAGGAAGAGAAGACCCTGACGTCACAGAAGACCGCGCCGGCTGCCTGTTAGAAATTGAGCTAACACACAAAGATAGCAGGCAGCCAGCGCTGAAGAAGAAGGCACCGGACATCTGCAGAAGAACCGGGGTTCGCCGAGTCAACAGCGGAAGAGGGGAGAAGATGGAAGAAGACCCCCGGAGTCCTGATAAGCCCCCCCCCGGAGAGCGGAAGAAGAAACCCCCCCCGGAGAGCGGAGAAGACCCCCGGAGAGTGGAAGAAGAAGCCCCCCCTGCTAATAGAGCTAATAAAGAAGACAGGGGGGGCATCCGGAGCAGAATAATAAATTATTTTAAAAAGCCTTGTGTTGTGTGTTTACTAACTTTAACTTTTTGCCTACAGGTGAATGGATAGGGGTACGATGTACCCCATATCCATTCACTTAGGGTGGGGGGCCGGTATCTGGGGGCCCCCTTATTTGAGGGGACTCCCAGATTCCGATAAGCCCCCGCCCGCAGACCCCGACAACCAATGGCAAGGGTTGTCGGGAAGAGGTCCTGTCCTCATCAACATGGGGACAAGGTGCTCTGAGGTGGGGGGGCCCGCAGTGCGCCCCCCTGCCCCAGAGCACCCAACCCCCCCATGTTGAGGGCATGCGGCCTGGCACGGCTCAGGAGGGGGGGGGGGCGCTCGCTCGTCCCCACTCCCTTCCTGACCGGCCGGGTAGCGTGCTTTGGATACGGGTCTGGTATGGATTGTAGGGGGACCCCCTACGTCGATTTTTCAGCGGAGGGGGGTCTCCTTACAACCCATACCAGACCTAAGGGCCTGGTATGCTCCTGGGGGGGAACCCATGCCGGTTTTGTTTTTACAAATTGCCGTGGAGTTCTCCCTCGGGAATGCATACCAAATGCCGTCGCTGGAATGGGCTTTTACATGGTGTGACTAGTTTACACTTTGTAACATCAGCCCTAGTTTTACACTTGCAAAATAGCACTTACGGCGAAAAAACGAAGCTGGAAAGCTTTGTGGATCGCCTTAAGTGCTAATTTGCATACTAGAAACGGCATTTCGACTCGAAATGCCCCCAGCGGCGGATGCGGTACTGCATCCTAAGATTCGGCAGTGTAATTCAATTACACATGCCTGATCTTCTGCCTAACTTTGGAAAAAGCCTTTTGAGGATTGTTTCCAAAGTTAGACACACACTGAACAGCAGTTAAGTCTGCGTATCTCTTTTGAGGATCTGGCCCTCTATCTCTAACTGTCTGTCTGACTTGTCTTTAACAAAGCCGGAACACACTACACAAGGCCGCCGTGTGGGGCGTGTACTAATCCCCCTGAGCCATAATTGGCCAAAGCCACCCTTCGTTTTTGGCGCGCTGTGATTGGCCAAGCATGCGGGACATACAGCATGCTTGGCCAATCATCAGCGCTCAACGCCGCAGTGAATTATGGGACGTTTTACGTCACTCAAATTTGGCGCGAACGACCCGTTTTGTTCGGGTTTCATTGAACGAACGACCAATGTTCGAGTCGAACATACGTTCGTATCGAACGCGAAGCTCATCCCTACTAGCCATTCTCCAAGAGTGCACTCTAGACTAGTTATAGTATTTATATTCACAATGCAGTTAATGTTTATATGAACTGTTTATTGCTGACTTTGCTGGTTCATGAGTTAATCTCAGTCTACTTGTATGTTATAGAACTCTATTCTAAATTACATTGACATAGTGATTATACCGTCTAACAGACTGTGTCTGACCTTACCCTGTGTGCTTATTTATGCTCAAACCACCATTTATTCTTACCCGTACCAATACAAGAGGGAAAATAAATAAAAGAACAAATGCCACACAACATACTACTCCAAAATGTTCTTGAGCTTATAACATTTTGCATATTCTCACCAGTTCCATACCAAACCATGTACCTAAAGCTATTCCACCCAAAGTTTTTGTAATTGTTTTAAAGCTCACTTATGCTGAAGAGTTAACTGCTCTAATTTCATTCTCAGTGGATGTTGAAAAATCATTTTTTGTGCAATCAATTTTCTAGCAAAACACAATCCCTGGAATTCAAAACAGTGTCATAAACAATCTTAATCGCACCTCCACACCACAATTGTTGGTTCTTGTGACAGATTAATTTGCGCATCAGGAACAGAAATTGTTTGTTGAAGAAAACGACTGGCGCTAAGGCTGGGAGGGTCGATAACACTCCATTATCAGTTCAGCTCAGGCTCATCATTAGAGACCTCCCTTCATGGAATGCACCTGTCACACAGACAAAGTGGGTAAAAGCTTTGTTGTGGGTCGGTGGAGCCTAAGGAAAACTTCAGGACTGGTTCCTCATCAGGTCTTCCTTCCTTGTAATTAACAGCAAATGACAAATCGTGAATTCCATTATTCAGTCCAATAGCAGTTATAAAATCTGCATGCTGCCTTCCACTCTCAATCCCATATCAGGCAGCATTGATGTGGAACTAGCCTTAGCGTTTCACATCAGGCTCTGCCAGCACCTTAAAAGAGGAAGTTAACAATTGGAGTGTGTCAGTCTCAAGGAAGGCAGTTCCTGACAGGGAAAACTGAGAGATTAGTTCCCCATCAGGTACACTCGCCTTGTAATCAGTGTTGTCAGTAACGGCGTTAAAATAAACACTGTTACCTAACGCAGCCACTTTAGAGGGTAACAAGTAATATAACTGATTACTCTTCCCCTCGTGGTAACGCCGTTCCCATTACTTGGGCGGCGTTACCGCAATTACATCTACCGCCACTAGATGGCAGCAGAGTAATTGCTTCTGCCGACAATGTCAGAGAGAGGACTGAGGAGAGAGAGGCACACGCGACTCTCTCTCTCTCATGCCAGAGACAGCGCGCATGAATTTAAGTTTAATTGAGTTATGTCTCTCCAGCATGGGAAACGTATCTGTCCTCCGTTCCTTCAGACTGGTAAGATTACATTTCCAGTTGCTTGTTGAAGAATTTGTTCAAGGATACACATGTCTCTGTATCTTCAAAAACCTAATACCAATTAAATCATTGCTTGTGCATTGCTCATTATCACAAAATGTAAATCTAAGTACTGCACACAAAAGATCACTTTTTTTGGGTGGCGAAAATCCCACGTCTTGCAACGATCACATATGTTAGCCCATTATCAGCTAGAGCTTCAAAACATAACTGTAACACGATCTAAATAAAAAAACAATGAACAAAATATCTATTGCTCTTGGGGTTCAGGAATAACTGAATAAACAACCTTTTTTTTTCAAAATATCAACCGGTGAAATGCAGTTAAGATCCGACGGTGTAACACAGTTACACCTGTCGGATCTTGGGCATATCTATGCGGAACTGATTCTATGAATCAGTCGCATAGATACGACGGGCCTAAGTCAGATATATGACGGCATATCAGGAGATACACCGTCGTATCTCTCTGTGAATCTAGCCCAACATGTCTTCCAATAGGAAGGTATCGATTGCCGATTTCAATGCTGTATATGTGTTTAGACACACGTCGCCAAAATTCCTGCTTGGTCTTGCCTATGTAAAAGGCACCGCACTCGCACTCCATCAAATAAACCACGCCAATCGTTTGGCAATTTGTGAAGTGCGAAGGCTTGAAAGTTTCTCCATTTGGGAGTAGAAAAGTATTTTCTCTTCTCATGAGTGGGCAGTGGGAGCAATGTCCACATGGGAAGGTACCAAAAGCTGTGTATATTCGCTCTGAACTAATCGATATTTGATCGAGGTTGTACGTTTGTAAGTAATGGAGGGATGATCAGAAATGAATCTGCTAAGCTTAGGATCATCAGTTAGTATGGTCCAGTTTTTTTAACTATTTTCTTTATAGCTTTAGGTTGTCGTGAGAAACGTATAATGATTCTAGTTTCATCTGGATTAGAATAATTTTTTAGATTTTGTGATTGTTTTGTTAAAGGCCTTACGTAGGCATGACCTACTGTAGCCTCTTGTAAGAAGTCTACTCTGGAGTTTTCCCGCCTCCTCATAGGCTCTGCGCTCCTTTAATGCTCCATTGGGTGGCAGTATTCCTGTCCACGGATGTGAGCTGCCCCACTTGCTGGAGGCATCTGTGATACCTCTGGACGCCTCAGTGGCATTGGCGCATGCGTGGGTTTTGTCGTGTGTGCGCGCATGATGTCACAGCGTCACGTGATTACGGCGGAAGCAATAGCAATGGCAGGGGACATTTGTCCTTTACAGACGCCGAGGGAATCGCCCAGGGAACCCGCTATTGTGGTATGGACTAACCCTTTATTTCTTTTTTTTTCTTTTTTGGTACGGTGTATGTCAGAGAGGGTGGGGCCCCTGCGACAGGCATGCAAACAATTGATCCAATTAAGGATCCAATATAATCTTCACTGGTCTGAGGCGGTCTCTCAGATTACCCCCAGCATCTCACTGCGAGCTAACAGCCTTTCAGGGTAAGCACACCACTATACTATCAAGCCATTATTCAAATTCTTATATCCTTACTATTGAAAAACTGCCATAATCCTTTTTTTATTTCTAGATTGTTGGCATCTATCTTGAATTTTAAATCCTGTGTCTCAATTAATCATCAAAAAATTCCTTTTTATTTTGGATATGCTGCACAATACTTACTGCTCAGGTAACAACTATTACATACCTCATGCTTTTTTATGCAATGGCATATGCATTTGAACTTTATTAATTTAGAAATTTTCTAATTCAAAAATTCTGAATTTCAGAAGTTCGAAAAATCGAAATCCAAATTTCCAAAAACCAGAATTTCTGAAATTTGGAAATACGAAAATAAAAAAATGTGGAAATACGGAAAAAAAAAATTCGAAAATTCAGAATTTCGAAAATTCGGAATTTCGAAATTGCAAAATTTAAAAATCTAAAATTCGAAAATATAAATTTCCGAAAATCCGAATTTTTAGAATAAAAAAAATTGAAAATTCGTATTTCCTGACAGACTCCATGGCAGCCTACGTGTGGCTTAATCCCGCCTCCTCTCCAATGCTATAGGACCCCATACCCATAAAAGTCAGCTCACCTACCAGTACTTTGTTCCTTTTTTGTCCTCCTCCATGGATCTAGGATGCACATTCATTCAGATGTCCCAGGATGGATAGCACACTTTAGCGGTGCAGCTCGGAGCCAAGCCACGGGTGGGTGAAAAGCTCTCAGCAACCTCTTCATCATAATTCGTTTGTTGCTGTTGTGTGCCAAAGATTCTGGAGTCCCACAGCTGGCAAGGTCTGACACCTGGCAGTCATCTCTGTGTACTTATGTGTCTTTTGTCTGGTCCGTTTTTCTCCTTATTTTATTGTTCTGCCTGTATTCTCTTATGGCGGCTGGAGTGCATCTGCGTTCCAGCCCGCTGTGGTGTTTTCCGGGTCGCGGGCGCCATTGCCGCTCGCGCATGCGCAGTGTACACTTGCAGAGTGAGGCTTGGCTCATGCATGCGCAGTACGGTATATTTTGCCGCGGCCGCGCAGGCGCCGTTGGGCATCTGCTCGCCTGTTCTTATTGGGATTCCCCTGACAGGCGAGCAGATGCTGCAGTGATTCTCTGGCGATCCAGGTCAGTGAGATGGATCTGCCTATGGGATAGGCTGGTTCCTCCTTTCCTTCTCAATTTATGTTGGTGCAAGTAAAAAAAAAGAGAAAATAATGTAATTAAATTTTAAATGCATTTTGTCAGTCTAGGGAAAATAGGCTTAAAGGGGCAGGTTACTTATTTGAATTTTTGTTCCCGGCACCATAGGATCCTCATTTTTTCTTCAGACCTAGTATTGCTGTGTTACGCTAGTCCAGAAGCGATGGACCAGTCACCGCCTACACGTGGCCAAAATCTCAGGGAGCAGTAGTATGCGTCCCAAAGGACGAACAATTGTTATGGAGTATACTCCCCCCTCTTCTTGGTACAGAAGAAAAGCGGTGCCTGGCGTCCAGTTATGGATCGAACGTACCTGAACAAGTTCATAAGGCATGGGAGGTTCAAAATGGAAACTCTGTCAACAATTCAATAAGCCTTACAGCCAGGCGATTGGATGATCTCCATAGATCTAAAAGATGCTTATTTTCACGTGCCAGTGGCAGAGGAGTTTCAGAAGTACCTCAGATTCCACGTCGGGCAGGAACACCTTTAATTCATTTGCCTACACTTCGGGTTGACGACTTCCCCACGAGTCTTCACCAAGACCCTATTGGCAGTAGTGGCCCTCATCAGGCTAAAAGGGGTACGCCTTTTTCACCATTTGGACGACCTCCTTCTCCTGTCCCAAGACAGAGCTCTTCTCCTGGCGCAAAGAGATCAAGTAATCTCGACCCTGTCCGAGATCGGATGGCTCCTGAACTTGGAAAAAACCTGGAGCCAACTCAATGTTTAATATACTTAGGGGCTCAGTTCGATACGGTGAAGAAAGCAATCTCCCTTCTGTTAGAAAACATTCCTGTGATTCGGAAGAGGATCTCTCGGGCTCTGGATACGCATCACCTGAAAGCATCACAGTGCCTAAGAATCATCGGCACGATGGTCTCCACAACCCCCATGGTGAAATGGGCACTGTGGAGGTTACACCCCTTCCAGTCCGGCTTCCTCAAGCAGTGGAAGTCAGGGAACAGAAATCAGCATATTCGCATATCAACATCGATGAGGAACAGATTCAATCCAAAGGTATTTTCAGTATTCCACGAGAATCAGGAAATTGTTCTTCCTACCTTTAAGTTTCCAGAGTCCAACGAAACTCACTCCCTGGACATAGGCAAGATCCTTACCGAGTATCTTCAAGTTACGTCTCCCTTCAGACGCTCCGATCATCTGTTTATCCTGCACTCAGGCAGCAATAAAGGAAAGAAAGCCTCATCCAGAACAATTGCTTCTTGGATCGTCCAGACAATACAGCAGGCATATAGGGCTAAGGGCTTGGCTCCCCCACAGGCGGTGACGGCACACTCTACCAGAGGGATGCCAGCTTCCTGGGCAGCGGCTCACCATGTGGCCCCGGACGTCATCTGTAAAGCGGCCTCTTGGTCCTCCATAAAACATTTATGTCTCATTACTGTATTGAGCCTGCATCTCTTTCCTCTGTGAATTTTGGTTCAAGAATCCTGTCAGTTGATGGAACAAATTAAAACGATTTTTTGTTCAGCATACCCACCCGTGTGGTCTGGCTAGTTATTTCCCACACGTAGGCTGCCATGGAGTCTGTCAGGAAAAAGGAAAATTTATTATCATATACAGTACTTACCGTAATTTTCCTTTCCTGATTGACTCTGTGGCAGGCGGAGTTCCCACCCTAAAAAGAAAGTCGGCTAGTTATGGAACACAGTACTGGTAGGTGAGCTGACTTTTATGGGTATGGGGTCCTATAGCATTGGAGAGGAGGCGGGATTAACCCACACGTAGGCTGCCATGGAGTCCATCAGGAAAGGAAAATTACTGTAAGTATATGATAATAAATTTTCCTTTTTCGTATTTCCAAATTCGAAAATTCAGAAATTTTGTATTCAAAAAATTAATTCAAAAATTTTAAAAAATCGAAATTTCGGAATTGGAAAATTTTGGAAATTCAGAATTTCGAAAATCGAAATTTCTGAAAATCCGAAATTCGGAAATTAAAAAATTCGGAAATACGAAAATTCGGAGATTCGGAAATACGAAATTTCGGAAATACGAAAATTCAGAAATTGAAAAATTCGGAAATACGAAGATTCGGAAATTCAAAATTTCTGAAATACGAAAATTCGGAATTAACGAATTTTGAGAAATTCGTTAAAAAACGAGTTAGAAACTAAACAAATTGCACATGTCTAATAAAGATTAAAGTAACTTTAGTAAAGATTCAATCCCGTCTTGCTCTTTTGTTAGTTTACCCCATTTGACTTCTTTGATTTTTCATTCTATTTTTCTTCATTTTTTGTCTGCCTATGTGGTTTTCTTGTTCTTCTCCTTTCTCATGAGGATTCATACTCTGTTCCGTTTTACATGCTTAAGGGGATACAGCTGACTTATACATCTGTAGTTTATTCTTCTACTGTCTTTTTAGATTAATACACAGTGATTGTAATAATTTATTGAAAATGTACTATAAAGGAGTTATTGCCTATGTAATTCATCTGGACATATAAAGTGTAAAAATGCAACATAAATCAGATTTTATCATAATTGTATTTCTTTTTCTCTAGAATGCTGTGGTCCACCTGTCCCTGGTTGGCCATTCGTGATCTCCTCGCTGGCCCTTCTCTTTTCCATCTTTCATGCGATTTCCCAGCAAGGGAAGAGAAGTGCCAGGCTCTGCGCTCCTTTAATGCTCCAGGCGGCAGTATTCCTGTCCACGGATTTGAGCTGCTCCCATTTGCTGGCGTTATCTGTGATTGCCTCTGGACGCCTCGGTGCCATCGGCGCATGCGTGGGTTTTGCCGTGCGTGTGCATGACGTCACAGCGTCACATGATTACGGTGGAAGCAACGGCAATGGCAGGGGATATTCATCCTTCACAGACGCTGAGGGAATCGCCCAGGGGACCCGGCTATTGTGGTATGGACTAACCCTTTTTTTTTTCTTTTTTGGTAAGGTGTATGTCAGAGAGGGTGGGGCCCCTGCGACAGGCATGCAAACAATTGATCCAACTAAGGATCCAATATAATCTTCACTGGTCTGAGGCGGTCTCTCAGATGACCCCCAGTATCTAAGTGCGAGCTGACAGCCCTTCAGGGTAAGCACACCACTATATTATCAAGCCATAAATTCAAATTCTTATTTATATCCTTACTATTGAAAAACTAACATAATCCTTTTTTTTTATTTTTAGATTGTTGGCATTTTTTTAATCATCAAAAAAACAGAAAATTGTACCATACTTACCGTAAATTTTATTTTCCCGGTGCCTATCAATGGCAGCATACCCTTGGCTCCTCCCTAAGGACTAGTGAATATCATACAATAATTGGTTAGCGCAGCCCCCACATTCTCCGTAATATAGAATACCGAGGGTGGGTTTGTATGCTGCCATGGATAGGCACCAGGAAAAGAAAATTACGGTAAGTATGGTACAATTTTCTGTTTTCCTGGTGCCTCCATGGCAGCATACCTGTGACAAGGAAATAGCTGAGACGGGTGGGATAATGTTTATAATGACGTTTTATTCCAAGAAGATACTATTTAGAGGAAGAAGGAAAGGCCGACTTTATCGCCTGTCTGCCAAACTCCACCGATGAGAGAGCTCCTGGGTCCACCCTATAGTGTTTTAGAAAGGTATTTGAAAAATTGATTGCATTTGCCCTTGGATGGCAATCAAACATCCTTAAATAACATAGTGCCACATCCTAATTGTATTGAAGAGAGGGGGGAATAAAGAAATGGACTTTGTAGGCACTTATTTATAAAAATACAAAAATTAATTTAATAGTACATAGAAAATAGATACAAATCCAAAAAATAAATTAATATTGAACACAGTATGGGGTATTGAAATACAAAAGGAGTGGGCCGTGCTGAGTGGTTCTGTTGGTGTGAAACTCTGAAGGCCTTCAATTTGCACGTTGGTCCACTCTTTGTTCAAACCTTAAACCGTGTATAATGTTCCAGATAGTGCTCTACTAGTTTCACGGATAAATTCCGCTTCATCGGGAGCTTGGAACTGCAACATAAGAAATAGATAAATCACAAATTAAATCAATTAACAACGTGTTAAACCAGAACACTGAGTGTCCAAGACCGAGAGATCTGGACAGGACATATCGTGTTCCACGTAAAGTTTACTCACCATATAAAATGGTTAATAGTTCAAATGAGGAGCATTATGTACAGAGGCACCGCCCTGCGGAGGAATCCACCTCCTGAATGACCCAGCCGGGTCAGAACACGGGTATGGGATCCCACACGGCAAGCACCAATGGCACCCGTCGGACCAATCCTGGATTAACCTAGGGGGGACCACTGGTACTGTAGGGAAAGGAAAAGATACCCAAAATAGTACTCATAATAATGATACACACTGGCAAAAAATCTTGTGCATAATAATATGCAAAACAAGAAAAGATAAAGGTGGCCAAAAAGATATTATACTAGATAATTTAGTTTAAGTAATAAGGATGGAATTGAATTTTTGAATAATAGAATCACCCGGCTAATATCTTATATCAGTAAAACTGATTCCTTTTTATGGAAAAAAGGGGGGTAGGAAAAGGTCTTTATGGTAGGGGCAGAAAAAGTCCCCCTGAGCCAAAATGCTAGTGATAACAATGTATGATACTGCATATATATAATATTATGCCTAGGTGTAAATTAAACGCCAAGCTAGCAGCACCAGCAAGAGCTTAGAGGACAGGGGGAAAGAGAGACACCTGGGCCAAAACCAAATCCAAACCATAATGAATAAAAAGAATAAACTAAAATTTACCTGGAAAAGATAGTAAACACTTAATGCTGCTGGAGTAGAGCAAAAGCATACAGCAGCAGCGTTACCGGAGCCAATCTACAGAGAGACGGATCAAAAGTTTAAAAGTAAACCTGAACCATTAGGGCTCTATAAAAACCAGGTAATGGGGCCAAGAACCAAAATTACTTACCAGTGTGTAAAGAGTGCTAAAGGACCTAAATTTCCTGGCCGCCGCAGCAGCGATTGTAACTGCAGCTCAGCTCCACACTGAGTGAAGCATATGCTGCCTCGTTATATAAGGACCCCCGAGCGCTGTGCGTCAGACAACCGTCTGACGTCATGCGCTCCAGCCGAGATAGGCCCATCGCGCATGCGCCGCGAGGCGCTAGCGCTTCTGGGAGTTGTAGTAAAACAGCTCCAGAGCGCTGTGGGACGAATGTGACCTGACCGGGCCGCTCGATCGATTGGGCGGCCCGTGATGCCACTATGCAAAGAGCCAACCACTAGTCCATAGGACAGGTGGAGGCTCAGCTAGTGGCTTGGGTGGCCACTAGGTTAAGGAAAGGTCCTGGTATCAGCGGTACTGCCGGGGGAAACCAAATGGGGGCTCCCCCTTGAGGCCGGCCTCCATACTACGCTCCTCAAAGTGAACTTGAATATCATGTAAAAATAGGCATTTTCAAAATCATTCCAGCATAGGAATGAAAAAAAATAACATCTTAAAGTAAATATAATGTTTAATTACATCAAAAACAAGATAAACTTGTTTTCTAAGCAAAGATTTTTTACTCTGAAAGCACTGGACATTAAAACACACATATGCATATATGTGTCAATTCAGTGACAGATTAAATAGTATATTAATCAACAATACAAAGTTGTTTGTATAGAACAGATGTGGATGCTGTATAGAATTCCCATATATGGCGGTCAAATCTAAAGCAGTCTATGTCGGAGTAGTGAATCTCAAAAAACGGGAAATTATGAAAAATGCTGTAATTTGAAATTGGAGAGCCCAAAATGTTCAAAGCACTAAATAGAACAAAGGAGACCGGATGGAAAGTTTTTAGTGCTAAGACGACAGAGATGTTTCACAACAAATTTAATCACAAATAGACAAACATGTGTATTATTCAAACTCCAATAGAAGACATTACGCTTAAAAATGCCAGGGCACCCGTCCTGCGGTATCTCTGGCGCTGGCCTTACAAAACACATTTATAAGAATGCATTTCATTAATGCCTGGGGGCACAGTGGCCCCCAGACGCTCTATCCAGAACGTTTCCTTTTGGAGTATGCGCTGATCCCAATTTCCCCCTCTGGGGTCCTCAGGAATAACATCTAGGACCATAAATTTGACCTGAGATACATCAAATTTATGATATAAACCTAGATGTCTGCTCACAGGGGTTATCATTTTGGCAAATTGCGAATAGTATATGTGATCATAAAGTCGTCTTTTAAATTCTCTGAATGTCTTCCCGACATAAAAAGCTCCACAATTGCATAGCATCAAGTAGACTACGCCTCTGGTGTTACATGATGCCTGAAACGGGGGTTTGAAGGTTTCCCCATTGGGTAGCTTGAAATTGGTTCCCTCCAATATCCATGGGCAGTAAGAGCATTGCCCACATTTGGGCAATGCTCTTACTGCCCCAAATGTTTTTTGTAAGGCCAGAGCCAGAAATACCGCAGGATGGGTGCCCTGGCATTTGCCCCTGTTTTTTAAGCGTAATGTCTTCTATTGGAGTTTGAATAATACACATGTTTGTCTATTTGTGATTAAATTTGTTGTGAAACATCTCTGTCGTCTTAGCACTAAAAACTTTCCATCCGGTCTCCTTTGTTCTATTTAGTGCTTTGAACATTTTGGGCTCTCCAATTTCAAATTACAGCATTTTTCATAATTTCCCGTTTTTTGAGATTCACTACTCCGACATAGACTGCTTTAGATTTGACCGCCATATATGGGAATTCTATACAGCATCCACATCTGTTCTATACAAACAACTTTGTATTGTTGATTAATATACTATTTAATCTGTCACTGAATTGACACATATATGCATATGTGTGTTTTAATGTCCAGTGCTTTCAGAGTAAAAAATCTTTGCTTAGAAAACAAGTTTATCTTGTTTTTGATGTAATTAAACATTATATTTACTTTAAGATGTTATTTTTTTTTCATTCCTATGCTGGAATGATTTTGAAAATGCCTATTTTTACATGATATTCAAGTTCACTTTGAGGAGCGTAGTATGGAGGCCGGCCTCAAGGGGGAGCCCCCATTTGGTTTCCCCCGGCAGTACCGCTGATACCAGGACCTTTCCTTAACCTAGTGGCCACCCAAGCCTCTAGCTGAGCCTCCACCTGTCCTATGGACTAGTGGTTGGCTCTTTGCATAGTGGCATCACGGGCCGCCCCGTCGATCGAGCGGCCCGGTCAGATCACATTCGTCCCACAGCGCTCTGGAGCTGTTTTACTACAACTCCCAGAAGCGCTAGCGCCTCGCGGCGCATGCGCGATGGGCCTATCTCGGCTGGAGCGCATGACGTCAGACGGTTGTCTGACGCACAGCGCTCGGGGGTCCTTATATAACGAGGCAGCATATGCTTCACTCAGTGTGGAGCTGAGCTGCAGTTACAATCGCTGCTGCGGCGGCCAGGAAATTTAGGTCCTTTAGCACTCTTTACACACTGGTAAGTAATTTTGGTTCTTGGCCCCATTACCTGGTTTTTATAGAGCCCTAATGGTTCAGGTTTACTTTTAAACTTTTGATCCGTCTCTCTGTAGATTGGCTCCGGTAACGCTGCTGCTGTATGCTTTTGCTCTACTCCAGCAGCATTAAGTGTTTACTATCTTTTCCAGGTAAATTTTAGTTTATTCTTTTTATTCATTATGGTTTGGATTTGGTTTTGGCCCGGGTGTCTCTCTTTCCCCCTGTCCTCTAAGCTCTTGCTGGTGCTGCTAGCTTGGCGTTTAATTTACACCTAGGCATAATATTATATATATGCAGTATCATACATTGTTATCACTAGCATTTTGGCTCAGGGGGACTTTTCTGCCCCTACCATAAAGACCTTTTCCTACCCCCCTTTTTTCCATAAAAAGGAATCAGTTTTACTGATATAAGATATTAGCCGGGTGATTCTATTATTCAAAAATTCAATTCCATCCTTATTACTTAAACTAAATTATCTAGTATAATATCTTTTTGGCCACCTTTATCTTTTCTTGTTTTGCATATTATTATGCACAAGATTTTTTGCCAGTGTGTATCATTATTATGAGTACTATTTTGGGTATCTTTTCCTTTCCCTACAGTACCAGTGGTCCCCCCTAGGTTAATCCAGGATTGGTCCGACGGGTGCCATTGGTGCTTGCCGTGTGGGATCCCATACCCGTGTTCTGACCCGGCTGGGTCATTCAGGAGGTGGATTCCTCCGCAGGGCGGTGCCTCTGTACATAATGCTCCTCATTTGAACTATTAACCATTTTATATGGTGAGTAAACTTTACGTGGAACACGATATGTCCTGTCCAGATCTCTCGGTCTTGGACACTCAGTGTTCTGGTTTAACACGTTGTTAATTGATTTAATTTGTGATTTATCTATTTCTTATGTTGCAGTTCCAAGCTCCCGATGAAGCGGAATTTATCCGTGAAACTAGTAGAGCACTATCTGGAACATTATACACGGTTTAAGGTTTGAACAAAGAGTGGATCAACGTGCAAATTGAAGGCCTTCAGAGTTTCACACCAACAGAACCACTCAGCACGGCCCACTCCTTTTGTATTTCAATACCCCATACTGTGTTCAATATTAATTTATTTTTTAGATTTGTATCTATTTTCTATGTACTATTAAATTAATTTTTGTATTTTTATAAATAAGTGCCTACAAAGTCCATTTCTTTATTCCCCCCTCTCTTCAGTTTTAGAAAGGTATGTTGTGACAACCAGGTTGCTGCCTCACAGATGGTTTCAATTGACACGTTGGCTCTAGCCGCCCAGAAGGTCGAAACTGATCTAGTGGAGTTTGCCCTGATGGTCAAAGGAGGTTCCAGACCTCTTGCCCTATACACCTTTTGGATGATCTTCACGATCCATAAGGTGATCGTTCTTGGTGAAGCCTCCTTACCCCTGTGTTTGCCCCAGGGAATTATGAGTAGCATGGTTGAGCTTCTGAATGATTCTGTTGCCTGTAGGTAGCATCTCAAGGTGGAGGTGATATCTAGCTCGTGAAGAGAGCCTGAATCCTGCTCTGTAAATGTTAGAAGTGTCCAAGGTTCTGACATACTTGCTGAGGAAGCAACTTTGGGGATAAACCCTGACACTGTTCTAAGTTCGACTCTATCGGGATAGAATACGACATGATCATGATCTGCTCCCAGAGCTTGGAGCTCTGAAACTCTCCTACCGGAGGTTATAGCTATTAGAAAGGTCAGCTTCAGGGTTATATTCCATAGGGATATACAGTAGACACCTTTAGTGTACTTAGTCCCAGGCCTAAGTCAAGGCCTGCTTGCAGAAACTCGAGAAGTTCGGAGGGTAGTGGAAATTCCGGATTGAAGCCTCTGCCTACCGCAAATGATCTGAATTTGTTCCACACTCTACCGTAAATACTATTCGTTGACGGCTTCCTTGCCCTGAGCAGGGTCGCGATAACTTCAGTGGAGCAGCCTAAAGATTGAAACCTCTGCCTCTCAGCTGCCAGATGTGAAGGTTCAGCTTGTGGGGATCTGGATGGGTGTGACATCCCTGCGATAGGAGAAAGGGTATCATTAAGATCTTGATGGGCGGCTGGGCACTCAGGTATAATGCCATGGGAAACCATGGGCGTTTCGGCCAGTACGGCAGGACTGCTATTACTGTTGTGGTTTCCATCATCAGCCTCGATAGGAACTTCGGAATGAGTGGTCGAGGCGGAAAGGCATAAGCTAGACTGTCTGGCCGTCTGGTCTCGGAAGTTTGGCGTTGGCTGCTGTCGTGAATAAGTCCAGTCTATGATCCAATCGAAGATCTAGTTCAATGACCACTTGTTGGCATCCACAAACCTGCGGAATAGACGATCTGCCTTTAAATTCAGATGGCTGGGGAGATGGATCGCTCTCAGGTCTTTCAGATTTTTTTTGACCCATAGAATAATGGGCTCCACTTCCTTCAGCAGGGTGCTGCTGTGTGTCCCTCCTTGGCGGTGTATGGAAGACACTGCCGCACTGTTGTCCATTCGAAGGAGGACTGGTTTCCCTGAGATTTTGGATTCTAGGGATAGTAACGCAAGGATGTTTGATATCAGGCCGGTTGTGTGGAAAGACCATCTCCCCTGCATCAAGATTTTGCTGCAATGTGCCCCCCCAGCCTGCTGTGCTGGCATCAGTAGTTATTGTGATTCAGTTGGCAGGCCCTAGAGGGTGAGATCTCGGAAGCGTGTGTCTCGTCGTCCACCAACGTAGGCTCCTGATCATTAGACCTGTAAGACGTATAGATTGTGACAGATACCGTCTGTTCCAAAGCCTAAAAAATTCCAGTTGGAAGTATCTCAGGTGCCAATGTGCCCAGGGGATCATAGGAATACACAATGACATCAGCCCTATCAGGCTCAGGCAGTTTGAAGCTGTCATGTAGGATTTCGCCCTCACCTTTTCCATTTGCCGAATAATGTATGCCGCCTTCTGAGGTGGGAGAGACACTGTTCCGTTTGCCGTATTGAATAATGCGCCCAGATAAACCATCTCTTGTGTAGGAACAAGCTGGTTCACCTTCCAGCCAAATCTCCGTCAGTGTCGACAATAGGATACACCTGTGT
The DNA here is from genome assembly GCF_905171775.1 of Rana temporaria. NCBI lineage: Eukaryota > Metazoa > Chordata > Amphibia > Anura > Ranidae > Rana > Rana temporaria. The sequence continues at coordinate 102,468,285 of NC_053499.1, forward strand.
TCTAGCAGCCGAGCCAGGCTCTTCGCGAGTAAGAGAATGTCGTCTAGGTAATAATATACCCTGAGACCTAGCTCTCTCAGGGGGGCTATGATAGCGATCAGTGTCTTTGTGAAGACTCGGGGGGGATGTGCAGAGGCCAAATGGTAGGCTCTGAAACTGAAGATGTACCTGCCCCACCGCAAACCTGAGATATTTTTGAAAAGGTGGGAGTATAGAGATGTGCAAGTAGGCATCTTGGAGATCTACCGACAGCATCCAATCTTCTGGTTGGATTGCACAAATTATTGTTTGCAATGACTCCATTTTGAATTTTTCCAGGTATATGTAGTGGTTTCGCTTTTTTAAGTCTATCACGGGTCTTCAACCTCCGTTTTTTTGGGAACCAGAAATAGGGTGGAATAAAAACCCGATTTTTTTTCGGATGGAGGTACTGGTATCACTGCCCGTTGTTCCTGTAGGGAAAGAAGGAACTGATGTAAGGCTTCTTTCTTCTGAAGGGACCCCGATATCCTTGTTTTGGTAAAGATGTCCTTGGGGGGTCTGTCAAGGAATGTCCAAAAGTGCCCATATTTGACTGTGGAAACCACCCAGGTGTCTTTGCACTTTTGCTCCCAGATGTTCGCAAAGCACTTGAGCCTGGCGCCCACTGGGATCTTCTGGTTTAACCTGGCGTCAAAAAGGTTTCGTAGCGTCCTGTGGGGTGGGCAGGGATCTCTGACTATGGGTCTTGAGTACTTCTCCAGTTTTGTCTGAAGCCCTTCCCCTGACTGGACTGCCTGTAGTCCTTATTCTTGAAGTGTTAAAACCTGGGTACGAAAGCTCTGTTATGCCTGTCTTGAGGCAACAAGCCCGATTTCCCGCCTGTGACGTGGGAAATGGCCTTGTCCAGTTTCTCCCCAAACAGGGTTTTGCCATCAAATGGCATTTTACACCAATTTCGTTTTGAGGCGACGTCCGCCGACCAGGGCTTAAGCCATAGGGCTCGTTTGGCCATCACTGTGTGAAGCATTGATCTAGCAGAGCAATGAACTGAGTCGATCGCGGCTTCCCCAATAAAGTCTGCCAAGAGCTTTATCTCATCTAGAGCCTTAATAATATCTTATTTTGGGACATTTGATGGACTGCAGTTTCTACATTGTCGGTCCAGACATGGAAGGCGTTGTATACGGAGGTCAGGGCTATAGCGGGTTTGCAGGCATTGCCCGCCATTTGGTAAGCCTTCTTCAAGTCAAGATTCAACCTCCTGTTGAGTGGATCTTTGAATGAGATTGAGTCCTTTATAGGTAAGGTGACATTTTTTTGCCAGCCTTACCACTGTTGGTGAGCCTTCTAGCATTGCAGAGTCTGACTCCGAAAGAGGATATAATTTCCCGAGACGGTTGAGGGAGAATCTCTTCTCTGTTTTCTTCCACTCTTCCTCAATCACGTCTTTAATTTCACCCATGAGAGGAAAAAAGGACATTTGACGCTTTAGGAAAGGAAAGTAAGTCTTTGACTGTTTGGCCTCCGTATCAGCTTCCTCCCAGCCGATCGCTTGCTTAACCGCCTGGATATAGGGCTGGACCAAGGAGAACGCAAAGCCTGATGCCTCTAGGTCGTCAGAGGATTCCCCTGAAACGGCATCCTCCTCCTGAAGTTCAGAGGAGGGGGCCGGCGCCAGGCGGCAGGCCTCGGCTGTGGATGGCCCAGAAGAGATGCATCGGCTGATTCGTCTTGTGGAGGAGAGGGGCGTTGCGTCGGCTGTGTCGCTATCAGCTCCGCAAAGGAATCTTTGACCACCTTTTTAAGCAGGTTCGCCACCTGCAGACCCTCTGACTGTCTGTCCGCTGCATAGTCTCTGAGACAATTCTGACAGAGCAGCTTATCTTGCAGGGGGGTGGCTCCACAGACTTGACATTTTGGAGGTCTGGGTCTCGGAGAGCGAGAATAGCAGCGTTTTTTGGCCAATGATTTTCTGCCGTTTCCGTGATGTGTGTGCCTGGATGACTTTTCCCTGCTGGGACTAGAGTCATCCGAGTCTTCACGTTGCCTTGAGGTCCCTTTGGACGTCTTCTGGCGTACAGGGCTGAAATACATAAAGGTACCAGCCTTAGTGCACTCTTTTGTGTGTTTTTTTTTTTTATTTAAACTTACCTGAGTGTAGGTCTCTACCTTACATGTAGAGTAGGATCTTGATCGGGCGGCAAGTGGCTCATCTTTGGCGACTTGCAGAAAGGGCAGCTAGGGATATTATACACAGACACATATATATATATATATATATATATATATATATATATATATATATACACACACACACACACACACACACACACACACACACACACACACACACATACATACATACATACATATATATATATATATATATATACACACACACATACACACACTGTACACACATATCCCCCCTTTTTTCTCTCTCTCTCTTTTTTTTTATATACCGCATTTTCCGGCGTATAAGATGACTTTTTGCACTAAAAAAACAGCCAAAAAGCAGGGGTCGTCTTATACGCCGGGTCAGTCCCTTGGTTAGCCGCTGGATGTGCTGTAATACATCGCGGGGGGCGTGGTCTCGCTGCAATTGAATATGGCTGCTTAAACGGTCACTAAAGGATTTTTTTTTTAGCTAAATAGCTTCCTTTACCTTACTGCAGTCCTGGTTTCATGTCCTCATTGTTCGTTTTTTCTTTGATGTTGCTGTAATTCCTCTCTGTTCTGGACACTTCCTGGTTGTCTGTTTACTGATCACCAGAGTACTGGGAGATTTCTCACTGTGGTGACTAATCAAGGAGGTGTGATTACTGTGTGTCTAAAACCCCTCAGCACCAATCCAGTTTCGTTTTGCAAAACCTTCATTGCCCTCTATTGGCTCTCTGGCTCTGTACATCAGAGAACCAGAAAACAACAGCAAAAACGAAACTCAACTGTAGGTACATTATATGATTGGTTTATTTAATTTTTTAAATAATTTTTAAAAGGAATCAGTTAACTATTATGTTATGTCTCTATACCCTGTAAACAGTCATTTCATCAAAATTTTTTTTCCCTTTAGTGACCCTTTAATCCCGGAGCTCCGCTCCTCCACAGAGCTACACAGAGCCATCCAGCTGCCCACCCGAGCTCCTCTCCACTAGAACAGGGGATATCAACACCGTTCATCCCCCGGATCATGACCCGCGGAAGCTTCCGATCATCAGGAGCATGCAGGCTACTTACTACATGCAGCCCCCACAGCTTCTGGACCAAAATGGCGCCGATCGGAACAGAGACATCCCACTGCCGAGCTCACTGCCTGTGTCTGACCCACATGACGATCAGGTATCTGACATGGAGGAGACAGCAGCAACAACCTCATCTGGACTCCTCTCCCTCCCTAAGAGGTCTGCCATGTTACCTGCACGCTCTCCCACAAAGCCTCCCCCTGTGAAGAGACAGCATGGTGCTGAGCCTTGTAGTCCCACAGCTGAAGTTACTTCTACCTAGCCTCTGGCAACGTTTACAACCACAAGAAGGAAGAAATATGAAGCCTCAGAAGGGGGGTCGTCTTATATGGTGAGCACATGCAAAAACTCTTAAAATAACTTTAAAATTAGGGGGTCGTCTTATACCCCGGTTCGCCTTATACACCAGAAAATACGGTATATATATATATATATATATATATATATATATATATATATATATAGCGTTGGGTTACTTCCAAGTACCGGTGCTGGTCGAAATTTAAGGGATAATCAGAGTGTATGGACTCTGATTTCAATTGCAATGTTTGGTTAGGGTCTCTGTTTCAGCTTGGCTGTACTGTGGGCTCATTCTGTTGTTGCTGGGGTGTTATCGCACCCTGGGATGACAGGTGGCACCAGTGGAGCTGAGGCTTCCAGCAGCCATTCAGGAGGGAGTGTTCTCGCTGGGCATGCTGGGAGAGGGTACTTTTGGAACAGACGCCATTGAGGCGGGGTTCTTTTTCCGGTGTGGCACCCACCTTCAGGGTGGCCACATCACGGCGCTCCAGCGCTATGGCCTATCTGGCCGGAGTGTGCGTGCTATGCAGTGTTCCTGGTTTCGGGCCTAAGTTGGTCCGGAGCATTTAAGCAGGACAGGGACCCAGTGGTCGACTGGGTTCCCACTTTTGAAGATCCCAAGTGAGTGTAGCTGTTCGGTGGGGAGTCCATCTAAGGGATCTAATTAGAGGCTGGCGGTCCAATAGGATTTCGACGAACCACCGGGGATCGAGGTGACCGGACACTGAAGGATTGACTCCTCTTATAGTCGGTACCTGGGCAACGTTAAGGAGAAGATTCAGGCATAACTTTACCTAGGAGGGTTGCCTCCGTATCTGCAATCAGAGAGGGCCTGTGGCAGAGGCGTCTCCCTGACATTTATCCGGGAGGGTCTGTGGCAGAGACTTTGTCCTGAAGAGGTTCAAGCGATACTTCGGCTGCTAGGTCAGTGAGAGAGGCCTATCCGAGTACGCCAAGCCCACTCAAATAGGAGTGGTGAGAAAAGTGTTACGCATAGGAGCAGGACTGTTCCAAATACTAGGTCTGAATCTGCTGTTCTTTTTTCCATCTCTATCCCTTTCATCACCTGTTCACTGTTTTTACCCGGCTGGGTAATAAAGAGCACATAAAAAGACATTTATTCGTGGACAATTCTTTGCTGCTGTTATGCATCCTTCATCCCTAGACATTCGGAGGGAGCGATGAGAAAAATCTGCCATCCCGTTAATTATCAGCGGCTCCTTCAGGGGTGAGCGCTACATGTGGGGACTCGTCCGGGATCGGCTATTACCTCAACATCCTCAAGTTCAGAAGTTCAATCAGTAATTGATCTAAGGAATTGTCGTGTGTCAAAAATGTGCTTGGTGAGGAAAGAGTTAACGTCGCCATTAAAGCTGGGCGCACGTGCGACAAAGCCATGTGCACCTGCCATGTGTGGAGACAAGTATTCATGTGGGAGGAGTTACCCACCCCAGCGTGAGACGTGGGCTGAGTTTGGCGCCAAAGGACAGAGTGATTGCCCGCCCATGAGAGAAGGTCGTGCGAACATGTCTGTGCCATCAATGTCACTTGGAAAGCTGAGACCGCCGATGTCTGCCCCAGGAGTCAACGCTATGTCCGCTGCTGCTGGAGTTTCCTTAATGGATACTGGAATCCGAATGCGGACCCAGGGAAGGTTCGTATTGTTTTCCAGCGGTAGTGTGGAGGCTCTCGGACTGTCCTGCCCCCCGCTGTTCGGAGCTGGCCGTCCGGATTTTGCCTTTTGCCCGGTGCAAGAAGTGCCAGGCCTACTTGTTCCAAGTCGAGACACCGACTGAATCTCCCGGGAGTACAAGGTGGACTGGATCACTGGGACTGTGACCGCGGAGGAGGAGGCCCCATGGCCGGAACCCTCCCCAACTACAGAAGTGACTGATCCGGAGGTGGTGACCATCTCCTCAATGCTTACCCTGCCATCGGCTGCTACCCCAACCATATCACCGGAGGTAAGCGACGTGGATGAGAATGAGTGTGTTCCCAGTGTGGAAGCGGATGCCGTACCGGAGACGACACCAGCTAATGTGGTCTCAGTGTGGCACGCTATTGCTAGCATGGGCCCCGTGAAGGTCTCCCACGGCTGTGGTAGAGGCCTACCAGTATGTACGAGTGATTCTACCAACGTCCCTCTTGGGGGGGGCGCATCTGCTTGCCCGCGGAAGAGTGTGAATCCTCAGATCTGGACTCTTTGACGATGGGGACGATAAATGGTTTGAACCAGAGTTTCCTGAGTCCCAACATGGTAGAAGCTCTCGAGCCAACAGGTCCTGTAGACGCAAGAAATGCTCAGGCTATGCTGCACTACTTGCGGGGTTTTCCCAACTAACATTGGAGGCTGGAGTGCCGAGCACCAGAGTTACTGACCCTATGCCTACTATGTTGCCTGCAGTGAAAAGAGCTCCTGACGCTATCGTGCTACAAGGACTTGGACACCCCTGTATGCTGCCAAAGTTGGCCCGTCTTCAACGTAATGTTATGAGAAGGGTGGCCACTGATTACGGGTGGGAATATCCTTATGTGCCTCCAGCCCTTCTGCCTGTGATTGAGCAAGCAAGGGAGAGCTGGTACCAGGATGCAATCTGGGAGCGCTTGAATGTGCCCAGGTATGCCCGTGACACGGATTATACTTTCATTCAATTGAAGTGTAAGTTTGAAGATTGCTTGAAGAACTGGTGCCCTGGACGGTACATCTTCAACGATAGAGTGGTCCTCAAAGGCCCCGGAAAAGTGGATCAAGTCTTCTCTGTCACCACTACCAATTCCCAAGGGGACATTGTCATTTTGCCGGATCCACGATTCTATAAGTAGGCCTCATGCCTGCATTGTCACCTTTGCTGTTTTGCTTTAAAGAAGCTACGGACAAGAACTGTTGCCCCTTTCCAGGTTTTTTTTGTGTTTTCATCCCACCGGATTCACGCTTTATTGTTTGTGCAGAACTTTGGGGGGATTTGATAAGTTAGTAAGGATAGGATCTTGCCGGCTTCTTCACAGCACTATGGAAAAAAAGGAGAGGAGAAGAAGATACAGTTTTTCATATCTCCCTTTTTCTGCTGATTGCTCCATTTGAGCATGGACTGCCTTATACTGGTAGTACCAGCGCACTGACCACTAGGGGCAGTGTTCTGCAATTTCTACTACCGCAGAAAGACAATCTGTGTATATATATATATATATATATATATATATATATTTCTCCTAGGTCCTTGCAGTTTGAGAAAATCTCAGCACTTATTTGAATGTGTCTCTCTGGGAGGAAAGGAGGCTTCACCTTTGCTGGGAAGGTGCAGTCTCATTTCACCCTCAGTGAGTGTATATGTATATTTTTGTGTGTGTTCTTCCATTTTGTTTTGCAGGTTGTTGTTCATCTATCAAAACTGTCGGAGAATGGGGCAGGATAGATAGTCAGAAATGTTTAATGTCGTAATGTATTACTGTGGATAATGTACAAAATAGTGTTTTAAGTTTTTATATTTCTTTTTCTTTTCTATTTCCTCCCTTTACTGTCAGAGCAGATTCAGGTCAGGTGTTCAGGCTTGAACACCAGTTTGTTGGACACTGAGGACAGTATCTATTCAAGTGGGGGGAGTGTGTAGCGCCGGGTTACTTCCAAGTACCGGTGCTGGTCGAAATTTAAGAGATAATCAGAGTGTATGGACTCTGATTTCAATTGCAATGTTTGGTTAGGGTCTCTGTTTCAGCTTGGCTGTACTGTGGGCTCATTCTGTTGTTGCTGGGGTGTCAGGGAGCCATGAGGTAAATCTGCCATCCCGTTAATTATCAGCGGCTCCTTCGGGGGTGAGCGCTACATATATATATACATACACATATATATATATATATATATATATATTTTTTTGTTACCTTTAAAAGAGGGGGGGGTTCTTCCTGGAGCTCTCTATGATCCCTGGGCAGCATCAGGTGTTACACTGAGGCCACCAGGGAGCTAAATAGGAGACAGAGGCAGAGGTAATGCCTCTCTCCCAAGTGTGATGTATTTACTGGAAAAAAGGGCATGAGTTTGCCCTTTCCCAAGATGACCGCCGCGGCCTCGGAAGCTACCGCGCATGCGCAAACCGGCGGTGACGCGACCTGATGGCAGCGAACACCGACGCATGCGCAGAACAGAGCGGAAGACGCCGGGGGTGGATAAGAGTGAGCGTGCGCCACTCCTAAGGACAGCGTGTAGCTAACTAGGGGACAGGAGAGCGATGGGCAGGGGAGGAGAGGACAGAGGAAGGGAAACCTGGAGAAAAATAAAAATAAAAGGCAATAACAAAAAAAATGAAATAAAAAGAACCCATCTCATAGCTGCTTGCTCTGGTGCCACCAAGCCAATGCCTAAGATAAATAAATATGCAGATAAAAGGCTCTTACTTAAGAGGAAAGAACTGCTTGTCCCAAAAGATACTACAGAAGAGACTTCCCACCTTATAAGCGCGTTTAGCTGCCCAAGAGAAGGGCCCGCGTCCGGGAGAGGCTTGAACCCAGACGGAAGCTGCCGAATGCAGAAGGTAAGGACGTTTGTTCCCAAAATTCACTGCCATGAGGTATGAGGGAAAAAAAGGAGAATGTGGGGGCTGCGCTAACCTATTCTTTTATGATATTCACTAGTCCTGAGGGAGGAGCCAAGGCAGAGCTTGTCACAGGTATGCTGCCATGGAGGCACCAGGAAATTCCTTTTTATTTTGGATATGCTGCACAATACTTACTGCTAACGTAACAACTATTACATACCTCATGCTTTTTTATGCATGCAATGGAATCCCTGCACTTCACAATTTCGTTTAATCACCTTTCTGTCACCTTCACACTTTTTTACACTTTTTTACCTCAACATCACTTTCGCTGCACTCCATGCACTTCGCTGCACCATGCCCCGTTTTCTTTTTTTTTTTGAACTAGGAAGAGGGGGGAATACACCCCCTGAAATGCTTCATCCCTCAGGACGTGTACTACTGCTCCCCGAGTTTTCAGTAAATCCACATATGACAGTAACACCTGCTTCTCATCTTCTGACCGAGGTAACAGGGTGTAGATAAACCTGGGGGGAGGAGTGCTGGTGAAGGACCAAGTGTGGCCTGACGAGACTGTCCTGATGGTCCAGTAGTCCGAGATTGAGGCCACCCAGACGTGCCGTAAGAGGAGCAGATGAGCCTCTACCCAACCCGCCTGGGCTGGCGCAATATCAAAAAGACTTTGCTGAATCACGTCCACCGTACGCCTGGCCCTTAGCAGGCTTACGGAAGGATGCTTACCCTCTGCTCCAGTTCTTTTTAAAGTCCCGGCCGGGCCTGTAAGAGTGTGTTTCTCTCAAGCGTTCTGCGCTGTGTCTTCTGTACTGCGGTTTCTTCCGGCCAAGCAGACTCCTGGGGAAGGAAGCCAGACTTCCCGCCCCGTGGCCCGGGTTATAGCATCATCCAGCTTGTCACCGAATAGTGAGGACCCCTCGAAGGGAATCCTACACCAGGTTTGTTTGGAAGCCTAGTTGGCAAGCCAAGGGCGTAACCACAAGGCCCACCTAGCCATGACTAAAGATAGCATGGTCGGAGCCAACAGATCAAAATGATCATTGCTTCCCCCAAGAAGGCTGCCGCTAGTTTCAGCTCTTCGACTGCTGAGATCCCGGATAATTCTTCCGAAACACCCCTGAGTATGGAGTCTACGTTCTCTGTTGAGACTTCCATAGCCTTAGACAAAGCTGCTAGAGCCAGGGAACGTTTACAAGCCATACCAGCAAGCCCATAAATACTTTTTAGGTCTTGATCTATTTTCCTCTCTAGTCCATCGTTAAAGAACACTGCATCTTCCAACGGAAGAGTGACAGGTTTGGCCAGATGCATCAATGCTGCATCTATGAGCTGTCATGGTGGTGGGTGTGGTGACTGGAGGAGGAATGGGAACATCTCCTCTGCTTGGAGGAGGAATGGGAACATCTCCTCTGCTGTTGGGTCCTGGACGGAGAATCACGTCTGGACCTGGATGATGAACAGTAATGTTGTGGCCTGGCAAGGTCTCTGTCGTCCCGGACCACGACTTGAGGATCTGATCTGGAAGGGCTGTAAAAGAATGAGGGGGTGATGATTTGTCCATCACTTCTGGACGGAACTTCAAACACAGACGGACTGCAAATGACCTAGGAGTAGCCAAGCAAACCGGGAGCCATAAGATATATAAGTATCTTCTTTAAATAATTTTATAACTTTCATGCTAGTGAAAGAGAGTATGATAGGACTCGCTGGAAGCCTGTCTGCAGTCTGAGCTGGGGGACGCTACTGCTGCTCCATTGTTTCTGGGGATTCTGGCAGGCAGACCTTTTAAATCCCCCGCCTGAATGACGTCACCGCCCCCCCCCCCCCACAACTCGCCTGTGCCATGGGGGGGGGCAGTCAAACAGCACCTGTGCAGACGACGATGGTAGGTGCGAACCGGAAGTACCGCAGAAGCATTCCATGTGCCATGGGGGAACAAAAAGAGGTACCTAGAGAAAACCAGGGGAAGGATCAGAGCAAAAAACACAAAGACACAAAAACAAACCTAAGGATGGCTGTCATGTACTGAAGAAAGTGACAACTTCAGCAGACCTTGCCAGCCATTGATGCATCCCTCTTCGGCATACAGAGGCAATCTCCCCTCCACCAGTGGGGTACTTGTTGCTTTAAAACGCTACTTGCCTGCCCGTGGCTGGGCTCTGAGCTTCACTGCATAAATGGTATGCCAGACTTTGGAAAACATCCGGACCAGATGCCAAAACAGGAACAATCGTGATGTAGGTCCATTGGAGGAGGACAAAAAAAGAACGCAGGCCCTATCGGTGAGTTTACATTTATGGGAATGGGATCTTATAGCATTAGAGAGGAAGCGGGGTTAACCCACACGTAAGCTGCCATGGAGTCTGTCAGGAAATATAGTTACCCTATATTATATGTACCTATAGTTACCCTAGTAAAATAAGTAAAACAGAATTTAACTATATATTTTTTTACACATTAAATGAAGTGTAAAGTGCACTTTGGGATGGGTGGAAATGACCACACTTAAATATTTCAAGGAGACATGAAATGCCCTGGTAAAGGGCATTTCAATTCTTTGATAGGTAACAATACAGATTTACAGGCAGTCCTCTTTTTAAAAAAAAACCACAAAGGGTGGTAATCGAGATTCCACTAAATCTTTTTGAGATTGGACCTGCTCAGGCATGCCAGGTGGGGGTTCGTCTCCTCTGCTTTTGGCATGTCTGGGCGGCCTCAATCCAGGACTTCTGGACCGTCAAAATGGTCTCCTCAGGTCACACCTGGGTTTTCAGCAGAACCCCCAGTGTAAGGAAAGGATGGAGTGTCAGGGAAATGTCCTTGGAAGAAGTACTAGCAATCTTGCCAGTACAAGAAATGGCCATAGAAGAAGTACTGGCAATCTTGCCAGTAGAAGAAATGGCCATAGAAGAAGTGCTGGCAATCTTGACAGTAGAAGAAATGGGAGCCATAGGCTCATCATGTGACAGGAAGATCCTTCCTGATGCCTATTTAAAGAGAGCTCTGACCATCAGGCGGTGCTGACTGGTCTTCAGCAGTTCCCTGATTTCCTGACGCCTGTATTATCTACCAGATTCCTGTTACCGACCTGGCTTGCTTGACTCTCCCTCTGGACCCTGATTCCTCCTGAATACCTGGCTTCTGATCCCGGCTATCCATTTGACCTTGCTCCTGCTGATCCTTGTGTACCTCGCTGCCTGCCTGTTATCAAACCCGGCTATCCTCTGACCACTGCATTCCGGAAGTTCCCGCTACTTGTTCAACGTGACTCTGCAAGTGGGTTGGAGTTCCTCTTAACTCCAGCTGTTCTCTTCACACCACATTGCCCGGTGCCTGCTGCTTTACCAGTGTCTTCTGTCTTCACCTCCACCTGACAGCACTCCAAGCAACACTCATAGGCACTCGTGTTCCTCCTAACCTGAACCGCCATCTGTCTCATCCTCAGAGGGGTTCTGGGTTGGAAAAACAAGGGAGGCCGACCTCATCACATCAGACTCCTACCAGGTACATGACACCCAGGCTCAGATTCATGCCTACCAATCTTCCATGTTCAGAAGAAAAAAAAGCAGACCCTGTTAGCTTACATAAGCTCTTTATTGGATCAAGGCGCAGCCATCCCTGTTCTAAATGGCGAACCAGACAAGGGCATGTATTCTCCTCTGCAGGGCCGGCGCTGGCGCAAGGCAACATGGGCACTTGCCTTACGGCGCCAACGCCGCCCAGGGCAGAAAATTGACAGGGGTAACACCCGTGGATAGCGGCACCTCTATCACCGCCCGCTGCCCTGTTGATCTGACCTCGCTCTGGTTCGGTGGAGTCGACTGAAGCTGCCGGCACCTCCTCCTCGCTCTTTACATACAATGAGGAGGAGGAGCCGAGGGACATACACCGCTGTGTGTATACATCTGCTGCCGCGCTGTTCTGAGGTCTGTACTGTACACTTTATTAATCTATTATAAGTAGATGGACATGTGGGGTGGCGCTATGGGAGGGGAGAGGGGTGCCTATGCTGATGGTGGGTCTGAACTAAGGGGGGTGTCTATACTGTGGGGGTCTGTACTAAGGGGATGTCTATACTGATGGGGGTGTCTATATTGATGGGGGAGTCTGCACTATGGGGGGGTGTGTCTATACTGTGGGGGTCTGCACTAAGGGGGATTCTACACTAATGGGGTCTGTACTGAGGAAGGGGGTCTGTTCTTAGTGAGGGGGATCCATACTGCGGGAGGGGGGTCTGTAGTTAGTGGAGGGGGGTTTGATATATATACATATATAATGTATGGTGTGTGTGTGTGTGTGTGCCGGGGGGCGGCAAAATGCACCTTCGCCTGAGTTGGCAAAAATCCTTGCACCGGCCCTGCTCCTCTTTTCATGGTACAGAAAAAGAACGGCACATGGAGACCAGTCATAGACTTGACCCACCTCAACCACTCCATTCGAAAAGAAAAATTCAAGATGGTGTCGTTACTAACGATCCAGCAGTCGGTCCATCCAGGAGACTGGTTGGTGTCAAGCGACATGAAAGACGCCTACTTTCACGTTCCAGTGGCAGCGGACATTCAACAGTTCCTTTGCTTTGCAGTGGGCAATCAGAAATTACAGTTTACCTTTCTCCCCTTTGGTCTAACAACATCACCTTGTGTTTTCTCCAAGGTTTTGTTAGCTGCTGTTGCTCTGCTCCAAGTCAAAGGGGTCCGTCTTCATCACTACCTAGACAACCTCCTTCTCATAGCTCAAGCAAAGGTCAACTTTTAATGCACAGGAACCTAGTCATCTCCCCCCTTCAAGAGTTGGGTGGCTCCTGAATCTGGAGAAGAGACACCTGGAACCAACACAATCCTTTGTGTTTCTCGGTGCTCACTTCAACATGTTGGAAGGCACTTTCCTGGTGCCTCCATGGCAGCATACCAATGGTCATGGCTCCGCCCCCGACTGACCCACAGGACCACATAACTCTCTCAATAAAAGGAGCTCCCCCCCCTGTTAAGGCATTCTTTTTTCTGTCCTCACCCCGCAGGATCATACGTCAGCTCTACCTCACCATCTCATGGTGTGACCGTTGCAGGTTCATGCTCTCCTGCAGGACAGAGTCCTATGGCTTGGGCTGCTAAAGGCGCCAGATAAGTATAGGAGCCCTTTTTTTGTGGATCTTTTTTTGGGGCATTTGTTTATACCTCCAGGAGCCTGTTGCTTCCTCCTCTCTAGGTAACATAGGCTGACTGTTCCAGACATCCCCACTCGTTTTTTCTTCCCCAGGTCACTGATTAAAAGCTCCCCACGTGGCAGGAGCCAGCCGTCCAGTGTACCCCACTTACCGCCAGTGCTGTATCGCTCCACGGCTGGATGCCCGAGCATCGGTTCCCCCCCCACGAGCTGCGAGCGCTTCACGCGCGTCACATGACTCAGATTTGTCATCGTGGTGGGCGGAGTCGCGTCGGTGCGGCTGCGCATGCGCACTTCGCGTCCGGCGGCCATCTTGGTACTCCCAAAGCATTAAAACAGCCTGAATCTCTCATTTGAGTGCAGACTGTCAGTGGGGTAGCAGCTCCAGCTTTTCTCTCCTGCTGGATTCCCCTGCAGAAAGCGCCATGGATCCCTGCCAAGGTACAACCTGTCTTTTGGTTTAATGTCTGCAAAGAAAAAAAAAACTATTTTCTGGTTAGGCTTTATTTTTCTTTTGGGGGGATTGTTTGGTGATTCTCTTCCATATACATATCTATATACATGTAAATATATTTAGTTAACATTGCTACTAGGGGAAGGGCATGGGGGTGTTCTTTTTGTGATACCTTTTGATCTGCCCAAAGGCCAGATAGTAATCAGATTAAAATTCTAAATTTACCCTTAGCTGTCCTGGACATAGTCATGCCAATAGAAAAAGATCCTCAACATTCCACTAGGTAAGGGCTGCTACAGTCAGGTAAGTTTAAAAAAAAAAAAAAGAGCACTACAGCAGGCGTACAATACAGCCTTTTTCGTGATTTTGTCTCCGCAGCCCGCAACGAGACGCATCTCGCAGATCCTCCCGCGACAGAGGCTCAGGGGGCCATAGGAGTTAAGGCCACCCCCACACTTCAGGCCACAACTCAAGCGGCCACCGAAGTTCTTCCCACCGCTCCTCATCCAAACCAAGAGGGGATGATTGTTGGGTTTGTGGTAAAAGAGCCCTACCAGGGAAATTAGCCTGCGGCCAATGCTTTCTGGAAGCTACAGCAGAAAAATAGGATTCTTCAAGCTCTATAAAAGATCTTATTAAGGAATCAATCAGGGAGTTGGCTGCGGCACAAAGTACCTCTTCTTCTCCCTCTGTTGATCAGGAGATCGCTGGCCCATCTACCCCATACCCTGGGGAGGAGGTCTTAGAAGAGGAGTCAGTCTTGAATGAGGAAGAATTTTCAACTTTTGACTTCAGTCTAGTGGAACCCTTTGTGGTGGCAGTCAAGGACGCTATTCAATGGGAGGAGGAATGCCCCGAACCCCCGTCCAAATCAAAAAAGTATTTTCCGCATTTAACGAAAAAGGTTTCTAATTTCCCGCTTATGGAGGAAATTAAGGGGATCATACTAGGGGAATGGCAGAAGGTAGATAAGAGGCCAGTCGCCTTTAACCGTCTCCAAAAACTGTATCCACTGGCCGAATCGGATGCCAAACTCTTTGACTCCATGCCAGCAGTGGATGCTTCAGTCATGAGACTGGCAAAAAATACGACCCTGCCACTAGAAGACTCGGTCTCCTTCAAAGATGCCTTGGACCGAAGGATCGACGCAGACCTTAAAAAGATGTACCAAGCGACTGGAGGGGCTTGCAAGCCAACGGTGGCCCTATCTTCCGTCTCCAGGGCCACCAGGGTGTGGGCTGACAACATTGAGACAGCTCTCAGAGCGGGCATAGACACCGAAGAAGTTATTAAGGCATTAGATGAACTAAAGCTGGCATCAGATTTCATGGCAGAGGCAGCGATAGATGTCTTAAGAAGTTCCTCCAGGGCCATGCTGTATTCAGTCATGGCCAGAAGGGCCCTGTGGTTAAAACCATGGGCGGCAGACCCATCGTCTAAACAATCGTGGTGTCGCATTCCGTACGACGGGAAATCGCTTTTCGGGGAGAAGATGGACTCCGCGATTTCAAGGGTCACGGGTGGAAAGAGTGGTTTGAACCCTCAAGATAGAAGCAGAAGGAAGAGATTCACCCCCAGACTGGGAGCTCAGCAAAGAGGAAGGGACTCAAGATTCTATCGCCCAGGGAGAGAATACAGAAGGGGCTGGAAGGGGTCTCAAGCTTCCTTCCTTAAACTGGGGAAACCAAAACCCACGACTTCCGTTGGAGATACCCAGAAGTCTTTTTGACTCCCCTACCACCCAGACCAGCCTAGTGGGAGCAAGGCTCAAGTCCTATGCGCAGGTTTGGGTGGAGGGGTGCACCGATCTATGGGCAGTGTCCACCATCCTCCGTGGGAATTTTTGGAGGTTCAAAACCCGCCCCCCACCCTTTTCTTTCCAGGATACCAAGATCCCGGCTTCCAGGGAGAAAAGGGAAGTATTATTTCAGTACATCCAAATACTTCTACAACAGAAGGCAGTGTTACCAGTACCAACATCAGAGATGAACTCGGGATTCTACTCTCCCGTCTTTTTAGTTCCCAAAAAGACGGGAGGATGGAGGCCCGTACTGGATTTAAAAAAATTAAACAAATTTATCAGATTGGAACGCTTCAAGATGGTGTCTCTGAACACAGTAATCTTATCGGTCCAGCCAGGGGACTGGATGGTCTCCATAGACCTTCAAGATGCGTATCTGCACATACCGATACACAGCCAGTTCCAGCATTTCTTAAGGTTCAAAGTGGGCAGCCTACGTCTACAGTTCCAATGCCTCCCGTTTGGAATCTCATCAGCTCCCAGAACGTTTACGAAAGTATTAGGGGCCATCCTAGTACCCCTTCGGGGAAAGGGAATTCGAGTACTGTATTACTTGGACGATATTCTAATTTTGTCTCAGCACAGAAGCACCTTAGAGGAGCACACTCAAGCAGTACTAAGCACCCTGTCCAGGTTCGGCTGGTTGATCAACATGTCAAAAAGCCAGCTAGTCCCAACGCAGAGAATGGCTTATTTGGGGGCCCTATTCAATACCCCGGAGAGATCAGTCTCTCTGCCACCCGAGAAGGTTCCAGTTTTGATTCAGAAGGTAAAACGAGCGATGGGTTCCCGCATCATGCCAGCGTCAGACTGTCTGAGCCTCATAGGCTCCCTCGCTTCATGCATCCCAATGATAAAATGGGCCAGATGGCGCCTACGAGAATTCCAACTAGGTTTCCTAGCCCAATGGGGGAAAGAACATCTCAAGCAGAAGATAATTGTGACCTCTTCGATGAAAGCCAGCCTTTGGTGGTGGACAAGACCCTCCAATCTTCTAGTTCCTCGGTTCCTCGGACCAGTTACCTGGACCGTCCTTACATCAGACGCCAGTCAGCTGGGTTGGGGAGCCCACACCCAAGACAAGCTAGTTCAAGGGAGGTGGCCGTTCAGTGCGGAGGGAGTGATATCCAATATCCTGGAGTTAAAACCGGCGTGGATGGCGTTGCTACATCTAGCTCCTCTCCTCAGGGGCAAGCCTGTCCTTCTCCAAATGGACAACCGTGCAGCAGTAGCCTACGTCCAGAACCAAGGGGGCACACACAGCAGGTCACTACTCAGCGAAGTGACTCCGATAATCTCCTGGGCAGAGAAGAATCTATACGACCTTCGGGCATCCTATATTCTGGGACCAGAGAACCAGCTAGCCGATCACCTGTCAAGGTTGTTCTGCAACAACAATGAATGGTCTCTAGACCAAGAGATCTTCAACAGATTCTGCCAACAGTGGGGAACTCCCCAAATAGATCTCTTTGCCTCACCCCTCAACGCGAAAACCCCTCTGTTTTTCTCGAGGGCACCATGTCCGACAGCAGCGGGTGTAGATGCCTTGATCCAGCCTTGGACATTCCAGTTCGGATATGCCTTTCCCCCAACTCCCTTAATTCTGAGATTCCTCCAACGTCTGACAAGGGAAGATGTCACCATCCTGGCGATCATTCCATATTGGCCAAGGAGACCGTGGTTCCCGCTCTTGGTCAGTCTGTCACTAGGCGGTCCGACTCCTCTACCTCTCAGGAACAACCTGCTGACTCAGGGCAACTTCATTCACCCGCATCCAGAGATACTGGACTTGAGGGTCTGGAAATTGAAAGGAGGAGGCTGGGGGACTTAGGGTGTTCACAGGAGGTCATTCAAACCCTTCTACTTGCAAGGAAATCTTCCACGAACACCACTTACTACAGAATATGGAAGAAGTTTGTGGCTCTAGCGGAATCCAGCCAATTCAATCCACTATTTCCTGAAGTCCATAATATCCTGTTGTTTCTACAATTAGGCCTAGACCTAGGTTTAGGCCACAGCACTCTGAAGGTCCAGGTGTCTGCCATCTCAGCTCTAACAGATATCAGATGGGCTCATAATCCATTGGTGGACCGATTTCTGAAGGCGGTTCTGAGACTACGCCCGCCTAGGAAATCTCTATACCCCAAGTGGGATCTGACAATTGTGCTAGAAGCCCTAGCACGTTCCCCCTTCGCTCCTACAGAAAGTTGCTCACTGGAAGACATTACTTGGAAAACAGCCTTTCTAATTGCCATCACGTCGGGGCGTAGGGTATCGGAAATCCAAGCCCTGGGAGCCCAAGAACCTTATATCACCTTCTTTCCAGACAGGGTGGTACTACAGCCGATTCATCAGTTCATTCCCAAAGTACCTTCGGTTTTTCATCTCAATCAAGAATGGGTCCTTCGTCCCACGTTTGAAGGAGAGCAAACATCCTCAAGCTTGCACGAACTGGATGTAGCCAGATCCTTAAAACACTATCTTAAATTAACTCAGGAATTCCGAAGGGACCAACGCCTCTTCATCATCCCGAAGGGAGCAAGGAAAGGGAAAGCAGCTTCCAAAACAGTGGCAAGATGGATCGTTGGACTTATTCAGAAAACCTATCGGGCTAGTGGTCTTCCTATTCCCAAAGCGGTAAACGCTCATTCAACGAGAGGAGTCGCCTCATCCTGGGCAGCTTTGGCACGGGTCTCCCCGGAGACAATCTGCAGGGCAGCAAGCTGGTCTTCCTTCAGCACCTTTATGTCACACTATAGCCTAGATCCGGCAGCTCTCACCTCGAGACTTTGGGAGAAAGATGCTAGAACGCTCTACTCTGTAGTTATTAAATATATTTCTTGAGCAGTACCCTCCCTGTGAAGCGAGTTATTTGACCATTGGTATGCTGCCATGGAGGCACCAGGAAAATGGAAAATTGAATACTTACCTTTCTGTAATTTTCCTTTCCTGGTGCCTACCCATGGCAGCATACACCCTCCCTTATGGACTGCTCTGCGGTCTGAGGTCTAGTTACTAAGAATGCCTTAACAGGGGGGGGAGCTCCTTTTATTGAGAGAGTTATGTGGTCCTGTGGGTCAGTCGGGGGCGGAGCCATGACCATTGGTATGCTGCCATGGGTAGGCACCAGGAAAGGAAAATTACAGAAAGGTAAGTATTCAATTTTCCATTATCTCGCTGACCAAGGAGAAGATTGTGGTGATCCGGGACAGAATCAACCCTTGCTTCATCTCACTTCTCCGTTTTCCAATGTTTGAAAGTGATTGGCACTATGGCAGACACTATTCCCATGGTGAAGTGGGCGCAATGGCACACATGGCCCTCCCAAAAAGGGTTCCTCCAACAATGGAACTCCTCTAGCAAAAACCAGCGCATTCGACCCTCACTCCAGCCATGGGAGTGTCTCGCCTTTGGTGGCTCAGGGGAAAAATCTTTGCAATTGCCTCTTGATCGTTCCCCTCACATGGGTCACAATAACCTCAGATGCCAGCAATCGGGGTTGGGGTGCTCATTGCCTATCGGAAGTGGCTCAGGGCAGTATGTTGTGTGCAACATACTGGAACTGCGGGCCACATTTCAGGCACTCCTATCATTCCACCATCTAATAAAGAACTCTTCAGTGATGCGCCTTTCCTCCAGTACCTGTGATACTCCAGTTTCTCAGCAAGCTCATAACAGTGGAAGTGGAAGTCATAGCAATAATTCCATTCTTTTTTTTTTATTATTCTATATTTTATTGTTTTTTTTTGGCCTTTTATTTTTTTTTAAATGGATAAGACTAGCTGCGTTTTTTGGGCATTTTTTCAATGGTGTTTATTGGCATTTTTCAATGTAGCGTTTTTGTTTTTTTTCAATGTATAAGGAAACGCTAAGAGACGTTGGGCTGTGTTTTTGAGTGTTTCTGCAGTAGCGTTTAATAGCGTTTTTTTATTTTTTTCTCTCAATGGATAAAGAAACACTAAAGGACGCTGGCGATTTGTGTTTCTTGGCGTTTCTGCAATGGCGTTTATTAGCGTTTTCTATTTTTTTTTTTTAATGGATAGAAAAATGCTAAGAAACGCTGGCGTGCTGCGTTTTTTTTTCTTTGCGTTGTTTGCAATATCGTTTACTTGCGTTTCTCGGTGTAGCTTTTTTTTTTTTTTTTTCTCAATGGATAAGAAAGCGCTAAGAGACGCTGGCGAGCTGCGTTCCTGAGCATTCTTGCAGTGGTGTTTATTAGCGTTTTTTCAGTGCAGCTTTTTTTTTTTTTTTTGGCTTTTTTTTTTTTTCAATGGATGAGAAGGCGCTAGGAAGCACCGGCGAGCTGCGTTTTTGAAATGGTGGTTTTGAATAGCGTTTCTCAGTGTAGCGTTTTTTTTAAATGGATAAAGAAACACTAAGAAACGCTGGCGAGCTGCGTTTTTTTAGCGTCTTTTCAATAGCGTTTATTAGTGTTTTTCAATGTAGCATTTTCTAGTTCTTTTTCTTTTTTTCTTTTTTTTTTTTTTTTTAAATGGACAAGAAAGCGCTAAGAGATGCTGGCGAGCAGTGTCACTGAGCATTCTTGCAGTGGCATTTATGAGTGTTTTTCAGTACAGCGGTTTCTTTTTTTGGCTTTTTTTTTCTTCATGGGTAAAAAAACACCAATGGACGCTGGCGATTTGCGTTTTTGGGCGTTTTTGTAATGGCGTTTAATGGCGCTTTTTAGTGTAGCGTTTTTTTTTTCTCATGGAGGGAAGAAATGTACAATGCTCTTCAGTAGGAAGGCAAATAAGGCAATATCTTGATTTAATATTAAGGGTGCAAGCACATTTAGACTAGAGGAATGTATTTTTGGTACTATGTTCTGCGATATAATTATATATTTAAAGGATATGAAGCTAAGGTCTAGATATATGCATTAGGTTTAAAGGAGGCGCATTCAATACTTTGCTTTCCTCCTTTTTTTTTTTCCCTTTTTTCTTTTCAATTGGTTTTTTATTGTTTTTTTTTAAAAAGGAACATATCATAGGCAAGACATCAAAAAGAGGACACACAGGTCCACAGAAGATAGTCAATTAGTAATAACAATATATTGTGTGATATCCAAAAAGAAGTTACTACATGTTGTAAATGAAAATTCAGGGTCGGAGACCGCGCGTCCTACTACACAATGTGGAGCCACGGTCCCCTACAAAGGAAAAGCTAGTACCTGAAGCATGTTAGGTAAATCAATCAAATATTGTTGTAAAAGGCATGTTTCTTTTAGTGCTTATTCAGAGCGATAGACCATTGCCCGCAGGCCGGACCCAAGTGGGCGGGCCCACAAGCAAAGGCCGAAACCACTATGTGTATACCCATATCGTTTTTAACATTATGATATGGATTGTAGAACTCATTAAAGTAATTAAAGAGTAACAAAAAAAGAAAAAAGGGGAGAACAAAAATAATAATATTAACACATAAAACATAAACATAAAACGTCTGTACCAAATGATCCCCTATTGGTTGTCATTAGACAGTTGAGCGGAGTGACTTAATCAGGAATTTAGAAGTCCAAGGTAGCCATTGTTCATGGAAAGAGCGGAGTTGCCAGACTGAATGGAAAAGTATTTTTCATATGAGTGTTGTGTAGATACTCTTTGTATTACCTCGATTAGCTTGGGAACCTGGGCAGTTTTCCACTTTGAAGTAAGGGTTTATCTGGCAGCTATTAGAATATGTATCACTATGCTTCTTAATGAGACCGGTTATGGAGTAATCGAAATATTCATTAAAGCTAGAGGAGGTGTTGGATACACAATAATACCTGTGACATATGACATTAACTTAAATACATCGTTCCAATATGTACGAATGCGTTCACAGTCCCATAGTATATGGAAGATATTACCTTTGGTTCCGCATTTCCTCCAGCAGAGGCAAGTTTCGGAAGGGAAGATCAATGACAGTCTAACTGGCGTGAGGTAGGACCTATGTAGGATTTTTAGCATGTTATCCCAATGGTTGGTACAATGGGTATATCTGTACGTCAGTTTAATCGCCTTTGTCCATACATCAAGTGGGAATGTGTGGCCCCAGTCTTTTTCCCAGTTAGTCATGTGTGATGTCTTAGTAAGTTTTTTGCTATGTTGTAATAGGGCATAAAACCAAGATAGTCCCCTAGGTTTATCATAGGATGTGCAAAGATATGACCAGATATCTATAGGGAGTTCAAAAGTTAAATTCGAATGTGAATGTTGGAAGTGTTTCAGTCTAGTGAAAGAGTACATATGTGTGGGCGGATGTCTATTCAATACCCCTTGGACGGTTGTTAGTCCGTCCTGTCTCCATGAGGAGGTTGTTAGGTCAGGTATCAGGTGTTCAATGATTGCAAGGTCGGTAATTCTGCGTTTATTTTTGGTCGTAGGGTCAATGTGGGGTTGTATGTTCCCCCAAACTGTGAGTGTGGTCTCAATAGAAGGCAAAACAGTTTGTGGTAACGGTAGGCTCGTCAATTTAGCTAATAGTAGTGCCGGAAGGTCCCTTCCTCTGACAGTTGCCTTTTCTATTTTAACCCAAAGTTTGGAGGGAGCTGGTTCAAACCACGCCTTCATTTGGTCTAGGATTGCGGCTCTATAGTAATTTCGTAGAGTGGGGAACCCTATACCTCCTTCCCATTTATGTCTTTGAATTGTGGCAAACGTCACTCTAGGCATCTTACCCTGCCATATGAACCTCCTGAATATCTTCTCAACTTGTGAAAAAAGGCCTCAGGAATCACCACAGGGATGGTCCTAAAATAGTAAATGATTTTGGGGAGAAGTGTCATTTTTAGTGCTGCTATTCTGCCTAGCCATGACATTTCAAATGTTGTGATATGTTCTAGGTCCGTTTTGATAGTTGCGAGAAGTGAGTTAAAATTCATCTGTATGTTTGTTTAGAGGGATGGATCAATTTAATACCCAGGTATGTAGGGAGTTAGTCATCCATTGGAATGGGAATCTTTCTTTGAGATATGCCACCATTGACTTAGAGAGGTTAATGGGTAGGATACAGGATTTAGTGATATTTAATTTATAATAGGATACTGCACCAAACTGCTGTAATATTTCTTGTGCCTTTGCCAAGGAAGAAGCCGGATTTGTCACTGTCAAGACTACATCGTCTGCAAAGAGACCAATTTTATGGATGTCTCCCGCTACCTTAATCCCTGATATGTCTAGGTTGGATCTGATAGTCTCGGCCAGGGGTTCCATCATCAGGGTGAAGATTATAGGGGACAACGGGCATCCTTGACGAGTGCCATTTGTAATATGGGATTGATCAGAGATGGCGCCGGACGAGAAGACCCTAGCCGAGGGGCATGTGTATAGTGCAGAAATTGCTGATAGGATGGTGCCTTGCAGGCCAAATTTTTGTAGGTAGCACTGAGATAACCCCAGTGCTACCCTATCAAAAGCTTTTTCTGCGTCTAGGGCTAAAAAAGCTGCTGGTGTCTTCCTGTTTTCCAATAGGCTGATCAGATTAAATAGTCTCCTAGTGCCATCTGGGGCTTGACGTCCCTTAACAAATCCCACTTGATCCGACTTTACTAAATAAGGAGTGATATTGGCCAACCTATTCGCTATAATCTTCGCGTAGACCTTAAGGTCTGTGTTAAGGAGAGATATAGGTCTAAAATTCTGTGGAGTATCGGGCTTCTTCCCTGGTTTAGGCAATGTTACAATAGTTGCTTGTAGCATTTCTTCAGGAAATATAGAGGAGGAGGCAACACTGTTAAACAAGGCGCATAAGGACGGAGCTAGAATCGGAGAGAAAACCTTATAGTACTCTGACGAGAAACCGTCTGTACCTGGAGATTTATTATTAGGAAGGGCATGTATGGTGTCTGTGACTTCTGTAAGGGTGATCGGGGCATTGAGTGTGGTTAAGTGCTCGGCATTTAATGAGGGTAAAGAGATTGCATTGAGAAATGAGTTAATATTTAATTCGGTGGGTTGCGTGGTGAGTGGGTCTAGTTGGAGATTATAAAGATCTCTATAGTATTTCATAAATGCGTTTGCTATATGTGTCGGGTGATTAACCATGTCATTAGAATGTGGATCTCTAATGTAGGGTAATTTGGTCTGTTGCTGCCGTTTAGTTATGTATCTTGCCAAGACTTTCCCTGCTTTATTGCCGTGGGCATAGTATGTTGCCTTAGACCTTCGTAAGTACGTTTGGTGAGTGGCCATTAGTAATATGCGAAGGTTGTGTCTACATAGAAATAGTTTGTCTTCTAGAGTGGGGGTAGGTTGTTGTTTGTGATGGGATTCTAGGGTTTTAAGCTCCTCTAGCAAGTCGTTCAACTGTTTTGCCTTCCTCCTCTTTTGCCTGGCAGAAGCCTGGATCAAAATGCCTCTACTGAATGCTTTATGTGAACACCACAGGGAGGCCACAGAAGTGTCATCATTGTCATTAATAGCAAAAAACTCTTTAAGTTGCAATCCAATTCCATCCGTCAAGACAGGGTTGGAAAGCAACTCAACATTATTCCTCCACAAATAGGTCGGAGCGGATGGATAGCCGTCCTGCAACAGGATGGTCACAGGAGCATGGTCCGACCACGTTATAGAGTGTATTTTGACCTCCAAAGTCCTTTGTAGAAGAGGTAGGTCGGAGAGGATCAGGTCAATCCTGGAGTATGCCCGGTGGGGGTAGGAATAGTGGGTGTAGTCCCTTTCTGAGGAGTGAAGGCATCTCCAGGTGTCATATAAATTATGGCTGTGGATAAGGGATCGAATCTCTGTTCTGCATGAGACCTGCGGTTGAGAACAGTCCAAAGTTTGATCAGGTATGCAGTTAAAGTCACCGCACAGAATCAGAGATCCTTTTTTGATTTTTTCAATTTTCCTCAGCAGAGAATTCAAAAATCTCGGTTGCCTCCTGTTCGGTGCATATAGGTTAACCAAGGTATAGGTTGCATTATTCAGATCACAGGTCAGGATGATGTATCTTCCGTTCGTGTCACACACTAACTCGTGCAATTTAAACGCCACAGTATGTTTAATGGCCAACAGAACACCTCTTTTCTTGACAGGGGCAGTGGATTGAAAGATGTGTGGATAGGCCTTGTGTGAACACTTAGGTTGTTTAGAAGTCATAAAATGTGTTTCTTGGATGCATATCACATCTCCTTTAAGTTTGGCCATTTCTGACCACATGGAAGATCTCTTAAAGGGGCTGTTAAGACCATGTACATTCATGGATACTATTGAAATCGTCATGGTGGTAACAATAAGGGATGCTCCATGTGTGGTGAGGAGTATTCTGTATGCAGATGTAGTGCTTTAAGTTTACCTGAAGATGGTGCTGTTGGTCCACTTTTCCAAGGCTGTAAAAGTTCTGAAATGCTGAAGGTGTCTGTGGTTAGCAAGTTCTCTGAAGGGAGATCCTTCCTAGTGTGGGAATCCTTTGGTACAGTAAAAATGAAAAATAAAACAAATAACTTGAACAAAAACGTGAAAAACAAACGAACAGTTCCACTAGGTGCGAGCATTTTCGCAATGGAGATAGGGGGGTACGTCTCCCCGAGACCCAGAGCCAGCTACTCTGGTGTTCATACTTTTAAGGCAATGCATAGTACTGCGGTGAGAAAGGAAGAAGGGAGCAGGATAATGCTCATTTGAAGGTGTGGAGTGTCACTTCTGACGCCACTCAGGGGATAGCCTTGGGAGATTTTGATCCTGTGTGGGGACATCAGCTTCCTCTGGGAGCAGGTTCCATTTTTTTGGCCAGGACAATTCCATCTTCAATATTGGTAATCGCATATGTGCGATTCTCTTTGGTAACCAGTATTTTGGTCGGAAAGCCCCAGGAGTATGTGATATGGTGATTCTGCAGTATTTTGGTAAATGAGGATAGATTTTTGCGCGCCATCATGGTGTGTTTGGACAGGTCAGCAAAGACACTAATGTTGGAGTAGGGGCCTGGCAGGGGCTGATTCTTCCGGGTGAATCTCATGAGGTCATCTTTAACGTGGAAAAAGTGTACCCGAGCTATGACATCCCTTGGTACCCCTTCAGGCAGGTATTTGGGCTTAGGGAGCCTATGAGCCCTGTCCACTATAATTTCGTTAGTAGAAGCATCAGGAAGCAGGGCTGCTATGAAGGCCTGTACATAATGCCGAAGCTCCGCTGGGGTCACGGCCTCCTCCACCCCCCTCAGCTTTATGTTATTCCTTCTCGACCTGTCTTCCAAATCTGCTAATTTCTCTTTTAGGGCTTGCATTTCTCCCTCAGCATCGTTGTGGGCATCCACTAGTTCATTGTGGGCTGTAGTGAAGTCCCCCATCTTGTCTTCAACATGGCTGATTCTATCCCCAATGGCAGACACCTCACTTTTTAGCTGGGTGACACATAGCATCATGTCCTTATGCAGGGAGCCTCTGAGTGTAATCAACATGTCCCTCATCACTGTATCACTAAGGGGTTGGCCTGTAGTGGGGAATTCATTAATCTGCTCCACAAAGTCACTGGTGCTATTTTGTGAGTTACACCCATCCCCTGGCTCACCTGCATATCTGTGGGATGAGGACGTTTTCTGCGCCGATTTTTGCGGGCTGTGTATGGGTGATGTGCCGGGCGATGAGACTCTGCTGATGGTATGTGGAGGATAGGAGCCTTGGCCGCGAGGTGGAGTTGCTCCGTCACCGCTACTGAGGTGCAGGCCGGAACGCGAGTCCGAGGCCTCGGCGCCATCTTGCGGCCTAGGCGTGCTCGCCGACGGGTAGAAGTCCGTCAATTTCCTCGGCCCTTTCTCCTTCTTTCTCTTCCCCATGGCTGCGTCTGGGTTCCCCGAGGTAAGGGACAGTCGGATGATGCCCAAAAATAGCTGCTGCGTCGCTGGATGGAGCTGGATTCGAGCGGGTCTCACGGAGCTCTCTCCTTACACAGCCATCCGCCTCGGCTGCTGGCCACGCCCCCTTCCCTTTTTTCTTCTTCTTGTTTTTTTTATAAAATATTCCGAATATTCGATCTCCGAATATTCGAGAATACTTTCTCCGCCCTTCTTTTGCATCAGAGCCAATCAGAAAAAAAATTTCGCAATTTTTTTTTTATATTCGGAATAGCGAATATTGGCCGCGAAATTCGAGATATTCGCGAATACTCGAATATGCCATATTCGAGCCGAATATTCGCAATACGAATATTCGTGAGCAACACTAATATCCAATATAAGTTGAAGGGGGGGGGGGGGATTTTCAACTGGATAGATTTTCCCTGTATAGTCTCAGGCAACAGGCTATTCTAGTTAGGCTTAATTTTATTATATAGAGACATATTGAGACATTATTTTTTATGTATTTATTTTTCTCTCTTTTTGGTGTCCAGATGAGATAATAAATGTTAAAATGTTTTTTTTTTCAGGGCTATCCCCCCTCTGTGTTCTTTTGGGTTTCTTTCTCTTTGATATATAAAGCAGATATATTTCCCTGGCTACTGCCCATTCCATTTAGATAAGACGATTAATGTCTAAATACCTATCATGGCTCTTTTCCTTTTTCCTTTTTTTTTTTTTTTTCTTTACAGCCGTTTGTGTATATGATCGATATTTCTGATAGTTATGGTCTGAGTGACTCTTCATCCCTGCTGTCGCATCTCTATTTCTCCCCACATAGGTTTTTGCCTCCCAGTGCCTTCCCTTCTTGGAATTATTTAGGAAGGGAATGCAGGGGTGAGCAGGCTCAATAGAGAGTCATCATTAGGTTAATTGCTGCGTATCCGTGTTGTGGTGTTTTTTTTTTCTCTTTTTTCTCTATTTTTTCTCTTTCCTCTGTTCCGCTTCTGTTGGTGCACAGGTTGTCAGACCTGTATTTATCATGACGAACATACGGTGCCTATCCTTAAATGTCAATGGGTTGAATATACCAGAGAAGCGTACAACGGTTTTACGTGAACTTTGGCGCATGCGGACACAAGTTGCATTTATACAAGAAACCCACTTCCAATTGGGGAAGATACCAAAATTACAGAATGACCGTTATCCATTTGTATTTCATAGTACAGCTTCAGACTCTAAGACGAGGGGGGTGAGTATCCTGCTTTCAGGGACAGTTCCATGGTCTCTGGTGGATCAGAGGTGTGATTCTGATGGGCGCTATCTGTTTCTTAAGGGAGATCTGGCCAGACGTCGTATTACCTTAGCTTCTATATATCTGCCTAATAGGGCACAACTGAGCTGTTTGGATGGAATTCTTAACATCCTACAGAAGTTTATGGAAGGAGGGGTGATATTGGGAGTAGACTTCAATGTGGGTCTTGATCCACTGCTGGATCTTTTAAAGTCCGCCTCATATCTGTCTTATTCATATCTCAGACGTGTTAGGAAAGCCCTCCAAACTGTCCGGTTGGTAGATATTTGGCGGGTACAACACCCCAATGATCGAGATTATACCTTCTATTCGGCACCACATGACAGTTATTCTCGGATTGATTATATAATGGTATCTCAGTCCCTACTACCAGTGGTAGTGAGCTCTTCAATTGGTACTCAGACTGTATCGGATCATTCTCCAGCTGTTATAGATTTACAGCTTGATAAGTATACAACTAGACCGTGGACGTGGAAGCTCAATGAATCTTTGATACAAGAAGGTCCATTAGGTAATGATCTATCTGAGGCATTGGCCAGAATTTTTTGTGATAACGATACAGAGGATATCTCTCCATTTACATTATGGGAAACACATAAGTGTGTTATGCGGGGTCTGCTGATTAAAAAGGCGACTGAAATACGTAAAAATAAGCAAGCAGCTCTCCAAACTCAATTAAATTTGGTGGCCAATTTAGAATCCAAACATAAAAAATCACTTTCTAGCTCGGTAGCAGTGGACCTTAGGGTGGAACGAGAAAAATTGGCTTCTCTTTTTGGACATGAAACTAAAATATTTCTATTAAAAGCCAGACATATGCAATATGTACATGGGAAAAAATCAGGTAAACTATTGGCCCATTCACTTAGGGAAACTTCCCAGAGAAACTATGTTCCATTTATCGATTCTGACAGTGGGAAACGTAAATATATATCCAGGGAAATTGCAGAAGTTTTTCTAGAGTACTATGTGTCCTTATATAATTTACCGACTAACCTATCCACTGAGCAGATGGCTCAAAAGCGACAATTAGTTCGGGAATATATCTCTTCGTCTGGGCTACCATCAATATCTGAGGATGCCGCCAAATTAATGAACGCTCCAATTTCGTCAGAGGAATATATGAGGGCGATTAAGATGCTTAAACCTCATAAAGCCCCAGGCCCAGATGGGTATACAACAGTATATTATAAGGCATTTGCTTCATGTTTAGCTCCTAGATTTATTAAGGCATTTAATTACATTTTGGAAGGACGGCCTATACCAATAGACACCCTAAGGGCACACATTACTGTGATTCCAAAGGAAGGTAAGGACCATGCTCATTTTATGAACTATCGGCCTATCTCCCTACTAAATGTAGACTTAAAAATCTTTACACGTATATTAGCGTCAAGATTACAATCTCACCTTCAGGACATCATCCACCCTGATCAGGCCGGGTTTGTACCAACGAAGGAGGCAAAGGATAACACTACTAGAGCCTAAAATATCATTCATCTAGCTCATCTGCATAAAATACCATTGTGTTTGTTATCCTCTGACGCAAAAAAGGCCTTTGACAGGGTGGATTGGATGTTCCTGAAGGAGACGTTAATTCATATCGGAGTGGGGTAGGGATTTAGTAAATGGATAGAGGCTATATACTCCGCTCAATCTGCAGCTGTTAGAATCAATGAGGTAACCTCCTCATATTTCAATTTGAGGAATGGTACTAGACAAGGGTGTCCGCTATCTCCGTTGATTTTTATATTAACTCTAGAACCATTTCTGCGATATGTCCGAGGAAGCATGGATATTCAGGGTTTTTCAATAGGCAAGACGGATCATAAAGCTGCTGCGTTTGCAGATGATATACTGTTTTTTATTACATCTCCAGAGACCACATTGCCAAACCTATTAAAAGAGTTTAATCGATATTTTGCTCTGTCAAATTTCAAAATTAATATCCAAAAATCGGAACTGCTTAATATTACCCTGTCTCCTGCGCGGGTTAAAGCTCTTCAAGCTTCATTCTCTTTTCCATGGGCTTCGTCTTATTTGACATACCTGGGGGGCAAACTGACTCCCTCAGTAGACAAGATATTCGCAGCTAACTTTCCACCGATAATGCTTAATTTGTTGGCGGACCTGGAGAGATGGAATAAGGGGCCCTATACATGGATGGGTAGAAATGCGATTCTTAAAATGAACATTTTGCCCAGGCTATTGTATCTGTTTCAGACTTTACTGATAGTTATTCCAGGGCCATTTATGAAATCACTACGTAGTATTTTTATCAGATTTATCTGGGCAAAAGATCACCCACGTCTATCCTACAATCTTCTGGCCAGGCCTAAAACCCAGGGTGGTATGGCATTCCCAGATCCAAACCGATATCAGGCAGTACACCTTGCCAGGGTTATGGCGTGGTGCAGAGATGGGGGATCTAAAACATGGGTAGCAATTGAACAATCGTGCACCAAGATTCCACTTCAATGTGTGCCATGGTTAAGGCCAAATGTACTTGGCATATTGAGGAACCATCCTTTGATAGGGGCAACTCTGCGAGTAATACAACAAAGCCATTTTTTCTCTAAGGAAGAAGGAGAAATATCCCGGATGTATCCAATATTGGGAAACCCAGCATTTCCCCCTGGATACACAGATAGCCGTTTCAGACAAACAGTGAGACAGGGTAAATTTCGTCTAGGAGATTATCTTGAAGAATATAGGCTGAAGACTAGGGCGGAAATACAATTGATGTTTAATCCACCACTGGATCCATGGCGGATGCAGCAACTTACTCACTTTCTCAGTTCCCTTCTTCGTAAGGAGTGGTCAGATCGTCCGAATATGCCCGTGGAAAATATATGCTTGGTAAATGCTCCCTCAGCACATGGGGTATCTGAGATGTATAAACTGTTAGTACAATCGTCAGAGGGTTTTCCCCCGGGATTCCTTCAATAATGGGAAAGAGATTTAAACATTACATTGTCTGAAGAGCAGCGGAGATATATTTTACACTTTACTCATCACTCCTCAACGGCTACTAAGTACCAGGAGCTGTGTTATAAAATTCTCACACGCTGGTATAGAGTCCCATCATTGTTGCATAAAATGTATCCGGAAAGGACGAATATGTGCTGGCGTTGTGGTGTGGCAGAGGGCAATATGCTCCATATTTTTTGGTCGTGTCAAAAACTGCAGGCATTCTGGGCCAAGGTCTGAGATATGATAAGTCAGCTGACAGGTCAGGACCTGGGTTCTGAACCAGCCAGATACTTGCTCCATCTTTCAGAGCTTTCTAGGCGTAAATATAGTAATTCGATGACCGTTCACCTTCTGAATGCAGCCAAGTCATGTGTATCAGCTCTCTGGAAGCGGGAATCATCTCCCTCTGTCTCGCAGTGGCTTAAAAAAATAGCTAAATTATATACTATGGAAAGAGGTAGTGCTACTATTCAAGGCAGAGAAGATAAGTTTAATAAAAAATGGTCAACATGGTCAGCGTATGTCTGCTCTAGAGAATATGGCTGTGCGCTGGCGGAGGCGGAATAGAGGAATATTTATTTTTTCTTCTTTTTTTTGGTTTGTTTTTGTTCTGTTTTTGTTTTTTGTTGTGCCAGTTTGATAAATAGGAAGGACGATGAAGATTATGTATACCGCCAGTATATCTAGAAAAGGAAAAAATTTGGAACTGAAATGCTCTGTAAATTCCTTCTATTGCAGAATCGATTTGAGATATGTTATATATGTGATACGTATGCAATTGAAGTGTGTTTGTATAAAATCGATTAAAAAACAAAACAAAAAATTCCATTCTTAACACTCCTCAGTTATCGAGACTCAGTTCCCCTGCCTCTCAGGCCAGATCTACTGTCCCAAGGCACAACTCTGCACTCCTGTCCTTCTCACCTGCACTTTAGGGTTTGGTTTTTGAGAGGGCAAGGCTCAAGGCTCTAGGGTGTCCAGAAGAGGCCATTTGACTCTTCTTAATGCCAGAAGGAAAAGCACCAATAGGGTCTATGAACGTATCTGGTCCAGGTTCACAGATCATATGTCCTCTAGGCCTAATCCTTGTAGTACTCCAACAGTTCAGGATATCCTTAGCTTTTTGCAATCAGGTCTCTGGACCTGTCCCTAGCAGTGAGCTCACATTGCGTACCAGTATCTGCCATCTCTGCGTTTACAGGAATTTCATGGGCTAATCACTCCCTTGTTCACCAGTTCTTAAGGGGTGCTGTCAGGCTCAGACCTCAAAGGAATCCAAGGTTTTCCAAGTGGGACCTTCCTCTTGTCCTGGATTTACTTTCTACGCACGGATCAGATCCTGACAAGCCTCTATCAGTAAAAGATCTTACACTCAAGACCGCCTTCCTGGTGGCGGTTACTTCAGCTAAAAGAGTGTCTGAAATCAGGAACCTAGGTTCAAAGGAGCCTTTTCTAACTTTGTTTTCCAGACAGAGCAGTGTTAATCCCAATGCTGGGCTCAAACCCTAAAGTAACTTCAGTTTTTCATGAAAATCAAGAAATTGTGCTTCCCGTCTTTGGGTCAACAGAAGGCCAAGATGTCCATCCCCTCGATGTGGGGCACACTCTAATGGCCAGATTCAAGTAGAGCGCCGCATCTTTAAGGCGGCGTAGCGTATCGTATCGTATTTACGCTACGCCGCCTTAAGTCAGAGAGGCAAGTACTGTATTCACAAAGTACTTGCCTCCTAACTTACGGCGGCGTAGCGTAAATGTGGCCGGCTTAAGCGCGCCTAATTCAAATGAGGATGGGGGGGCGTGTTTTATGTAAATTACTCGTGACCCGTCCGTGTACATATCCCAGTGTGCATTGCTCCAAAGTACGCTGCAAGGATGTATTGGTTTCTACGTGAATGTAAATTACGTCCAGCCCTATTCACTGACGATTTACGCAAACTACGTAAAATTTTCAAATTTCGACGCGGGAACGACAGTCATACTTAACATTGACTACGCCTCCTAGGGGGCAGCTTTATCTTTACGCGGCGTATCTCTTACGGAAACGGTGTATCTTTTCTGCGACGGGCGTACGTACATTTGTGAATCGGCGTATCTAGTCATTTACATATTCTACGCCAAATTTAACGGAAGCGCCACCTAGCGGCCAGCCTAAAAATACACTTTAAGATACGACGGCGTAGGAGACTTACGCCGCTCGTATGTTAGCCTAATTTAAGCGTATCTGGTTTCCAGCGTAACTCTCTATGAATCCGGCTATAAGTCAATATCTGGAAGTTACGGCATCCTTTAGACAAACAGATTTTCTTTTCATCCTTCTGCACGGAAAAAAACAAATGAAAACAGGCTTTGGTTAGATCCATTGCTGCATGGATCATACAGATTATTCAAAGGGCTTATAAATCGAAAGGCCTGGCTCCTCCTGAGGCAGTGACTGCGCACTCAACTCGGAGTATCTCGACCTCTTGGGCGGGCTTCTCGACATGTCGCTCCTGAAGTAATCTGTAGAGTGGTTTCCTGGTCATCTATCAACACATTTGTGTCTCACTATCGTGTTAAACCAGCTACCTTGTCATCTGTTAATTTTGGTTTGCAAGTACTGCCGGTTGATGGTGTTAAATAAATTTGTTTTCTTTGCTCAGCATTTGCCCACCCGGTGTATTTCCCACATGTATGCTGCCATGGAGCCTGTCAGGAAAACAGAACATTTCCTATCAAATACTTACCGTAATTTTTAGTGCTGTCAGTTAAACGCGTTATTAACAGCGTTAACACAAACCCATTTTAACGGCGTAAATGTTTTTATCGCGCGATTAAGGAGGTTCACCCTTTAAAACATTTTTTTTTTGTCAGCACGAACCTCTTAATCCCGATTTTCACCTGACCGCGATCCCGCGGGAGTGGGCATTCCCAAGCACTGCCTGTGATTGACAGGCTTCCGAACGGTGCATAGGTTGCCGGAAAAACCCGAACGTCGGTGCGGCTCTATACGGCGCATGCGCACCGACGTTCGGGTTCTGTCGGCAACCTGTGACGCGCAGTATGCGCCGTTCGGAAGCCTGTCAATCACAGGCAGTGCTTGGGAACGCCCACTCCCGCGGGATCGCCGTCAGGTGAAAATCGGGATTAAGAGGTACGTGCTGACAAAAAAAAAAAAAAGATTAATCGTGAGTTAACTATGACATTAATGCGATTAATCGTGATTAGAAATTTTAATCGCTTGACAGCACTAGTAATTTTCCTTGCCTGATAGGCTCCATGGCAGCAGGAGTCCCTCCCAATGCTTGACATGGCTGGTAGTCTAGAGCAAATATTTATGGGAGAGGTGTCCTATAGGGTAGTTATGGAGGCGGGACCAACCCACACATATGCTGCCATTGAGCCTATCAGGAAAGGAAAATTACTGTATAGTATCTGTACTACTCTTAGGCTGCATTCACACTTCAGCGCTTTGAATCGCGCAGATTTTCCGCAAATCTGCATGTGATTTGAAAAGCACTGATGTGTGAATGGCAAATCGTGGGACTTGCATTTGAGATGCCATTTATTTGAATGACACCTCAAATCTTAGCAGGTCTGCCGGGATTGTAGCAATAATAAATCGCGCTGCACTCGCAACATCACGCATCTCGGGAAGCATGTCGCTGAAAAGTACCTTCCTCTTTCCATGCAGCTTTTAAGGAGTACCTTAAATAACACAAGCACATTTCCTTATTCTTCTTCGTTATCACCCTAGGCAGTAAAAATAACCTTACACTTTCTTGGATATACTTAAAAACTTAGAGAAGAGGGTTTCTGACATGGCTTGCAAATCACCAGTAAAAAAGCACAACCAAGAAAAATTTGATTTTAGGGCTCTTTCCCACAGGTGCTCCACCCCATGGACTCTGCATTGCTAAGTGGGGATACGATCCGCTGAGTGGGGAATCGGTCTGTCTCTGCTCACTGTGTAGAGACAGACCTGTCAGAGTCCTGCTCTCCTCTATGGGGAGATCCGATGAAAACAGACCGCCTGTCCATTTTTATCCGATCCTCCAGACGGATGGAAAATAGGGTCTCCATCCATCTGGATTTCACGGACAGGATCAGATCGGATATCAGCGGGTGTCAGTGGACATGTCACAGCTGAGCTCCATAGAGGTGAATGGAGCGTCCGATCAGGTCTGCCTGAAAAACTGACAGGCGGACCTGATCGGAAGGCCCGTGTGAAAGGGGCCTAAAGCTGGATACACACTATACAATTTTCTGTAGATTTTTTTTCCTTCAGAGTTACCAAAACCATATAATATAATGTCAACCCTTAAGGCCGCGTACACATGACCGGTCAAAACCGATGAGAATGGACCGAGGTTCAGTTTCATTGGTCCAAACCGACCGTGTGTACGGCCCATCGGTCTTTTGTCCTTCGGACCAAAATTTTAAAACTTGCTTTAAAATCGAACCGATGGACAGCTGACCGATCGGGCCAAACTGATGGTTAGTACACAAAAGCATTGGTTCAAAACCCGCACATGCTCAGAATCAAGTCGACGCATGCTTGGAAGCATTGAACTTTGTTTTTTTCAGAACGGCGTGTGTTTTACGTCACCGCGTTCTGACCCGATCGATTTTTGAACTGATGGTGTGTACGCACATCAGACCATCAGACCACTTCAGTGGTGGACTGATGAAAACGGTCTCTCATCGGATGAACCGGTCGTGTGTACAGGGCCTAAGGCCGCGTACACATGGTCGTTCCAAACCGATGAGAATGGTCCGACGGGCCATTTCCATCGGTTCACCGCTGAAGTGGCCTGATGGTCTGATGTGCGTACACACCATCGTTCCAAAAACCGATCGGGTCAGAACGTGGTGACGTCAAACACACGACGTGCTGAATAAAACGAAGTTTAATGCTTCCAAGCATGCGTCGACTTGATTCTGAGCATGCGCGGGTTTTGAACTAATGCTTTTTGTACTAACCATTGGTTTGGACCGATCGGACAGTGGGCCATCGGCTCGATTTTAAAGCATGTTTTAACATTTTGGACCGAAGGACAACAGACCGATGGGCTATACACACGGTCGGTTTGGACCAATGAAACTGAACCTCGGTCCATTCTCATCGGTTTTGTCCGACCGTGTGTACGCGGCCTAAGAGTTTAAATTTGTATGCATTTAGGCAGGCCCTTGCACTACATGTATTTGGTAAATCTAAAGGAAATCTGACAACAAAGGTCACTGTATGGGGTTTTACACATTCATAAATCAGCAGCTAGTTTTTAGAGTTCAGAACCTGTAAAACTTACACGCTCTCAATGTCTATCAGGCTGCTCTCTCTGCGATTTCCTTTGTTTTCCAGTGCTCTCTTCAGGTCTCTAATTTGATCTCCCAGCTCAGGATTCAGATCAAATTCAGCTGGGTATTCAGCTATCCAGAATCTGCAAATACAAAAAATGGATATGTTTACCGCAGAACTATAACTGCTGATTGTAAGCGATACTTGCAATTTAAAAAAATAAATAATATAAGACATGCATGACCTCACAAGATGGCAAATTCTTTCCCGTTCTGTATTATTACCAGCATCTGAAGTGAATAGAGGTTAAGAAACTAAAATTCCTGCAGATAATGAGAACATAGGCATTGAACAAAAATCAGCATTCACTTCATCCTATATGATTATTATAGTTTCATGGCATGTAGAGTTATGTTTGTGATGTACAATTAAAGCGGTGGTTCACCCTCCATAACAACTTTTTAGCATAAAATGAGGCATAGTAGCGCGAGCTACAGTATGCCTGTCTTTATTTTTTTATCCCCGTACTCACTGTGCACTCGTAGATACAAGATTACGACTCCCCGCGGGGAATGGGTGTTCCTATGGAGAGGGAAGGTGATTGACGGCCAGCTCTGGCACGTAAAGCTCCCCGAAGACAGCCGGAACAGGTCTCGGCTCTTCACGGCGCTATACGGCGCCTGCGCACAGACTATGCGCAGGCGCCGTGAAGCGCCAAGTCCTATTTCGGCTATTTCCAGGGAAGCGTGACGTGCCAGAGCCGGCCGTCAATCACCTTCTCTCTCCATAGAAACGCCCATTCCCCGCTGGGAGTCGTAATCTTGTATCTACGAGTGCACAGTGAGTACGGGGATAAAAAAATAAAGACAGGCATACTGTAGCTCGCGCTACTATGCCGAATTTTATTCTAGAGGGAATTTTTTTTTTTTTTTTTTTATCAATAGGGTGAACCCCTGCTTTAAAGTGGGAGTATACACCCATCTCTGACTTTTACCTATATGGAAGCCTAAATTAAGGCCTCACTATGGGTACTGTAAATAATTCCTAAATGTGCACCGTTTAGGAGATATTAACTGTACATGCAGTCGGTGACGTCACCGGCGTATGCACTCTAAAGAAAGTCCTGTGCCGTAAGCAGTGGCTCCCACGCACTTGCACAGGAGTTACATCATTGTGGCTTAAATAAAATTGATCTAGACAGAATGCCAACCCTCCCCAAAATATTATATAATATGCAAATGTTGCCAATTTCAATCCCAGAAACATATTTCAAAACATTAAATACGCTACTACGTAGATTTATTTGGCAGAATAAAAAGCCCTGTATAAGCCAGGCGGTACTAATGAGAGACAAGGCACAAGGTGGTTTGGGTGTACCGGAACTAAAAACCTATTAGGCCTCGTACACACAACGGGACATGTCCGATGAAAATGGTCCGCGGACACAAATTATGGATTGGATATGGATTCCGACACAAATTAGAGACTTATGCTGCGTACACACGGTCGTTTTTTGTGATGAAATAAAACAACGTTTTTAAAAAAGTAATTTAAAATGATCGTGTGTGGGCTTCACATCGTTTTTTGTCTTCTAAAAAAACACCAAAAAAAAATTCGAACATGCTTCAATTTTTTATGTCGTTTTTCAAAATGTCATTTTTTGTGTCATAAAAAATTATCGTGTGTGGGCTAAAACTACGTTTTAAACAACGTTTTAAACCCGCGCATGCTCAGAAGAAAGTTATGAGATGGGAGCTTGAATGGAACAGAGTGCCGTCGTACGTGTTGTACGTAACTGCGCTTTGCTAGAGCATTTTGAAAAAAAAGTGGTGTGTGGGCAACGTTGTTTTTAACATGAAGTTTGAAAAACTTAGTTTTTTTTCATGATAAAAAACAACGGTTTTTTTTCATGATAAAAAACTATGTTTTTTCCAAGACAAAAAACGACCGTGTGTACGCGGCATCGGACAAGCACACTCACACGATTACACGGATAGCAATGGCAACATGGGACACCTGTACACAGGGCCGGCCTTTGCGGTGTGCGAGGTGTGCAGCTGCACAGGGCGCCATGGCCAACAGGGGGCGCCTTGCGGCCATCACCGCTTGCAGAATGCTAGTCACTTCTTCCTCCTTATTGTTGCTCCCCAGGCTCCTGGCAGAGGATAGAGGGGCCCCGCACAGCAAGGCGCTCAGTGCGGGTGTTAAGTACAGAGCGGTGTGCAGCTTCCCCCCCCCCTCTCCCTCCCACGGCTTTCACATGCTGGAGGGAGAGGGACAGACCAGTGTGTCAGACAGCCAATAGCGCTGCTCTTCTGAGTGGGAGGGCGTGACTTCTAAGTTGCTCCGCCTATCACCACCCCCTTAGCCAATCAGATTGCCCAGCCCACCACATTTGACCAGGAGAAGATGATAGTGATGGATGCAGAGGATCCGACATACCTGAGAATGAAGAAGGTATGATTATCATGTCACTCACTCTCACTGGTAATGCAGAAGTCTAATGATTGGTGTGTTCTGTCCAGTGAGGCCCGGAGCAACTGGAAGTCAGTGTAGGGCCGGCCATGACAGGGTTAACAGAAACCCTAGTAGCTGTGGGGGGAGGAGCAGAGCAGGGGAGGAGAGATCACAGATATCTCTTACTCTCAGTTTCCCGGGCAGAGGCAGCGTGGGGGAGTGAAGTGCCTGCTGTGTCTGCTCAGCCTGCAGGATTTCGCTTGTCCCAAATTGTCACGGCGATGGCTGCGATCGAGGATTTATTCGGGAGATTGAGGGCGGAGGCGGCTATCCGGGGTGAGGACTGGCTGCAGAGGCAGTTGGGGGCGCTTTTATCGCAGGATGGAGGGGACATGGGGCGCATGGCGTCGGGGCCTAGCTGCGTCCAGACCGGACAAGCAGCATCGGGGCCGGAGCACACAGGTGTGGTGCTGGCGGAGTCGGGGCCTGAACGGTCGGTCCGGGGAGCAGTGCGGGCACACGGGGACACAATTCAGGTCGCATCGGGGCCTGATCACACAGGCATGGGAGCAGCGTCGTCGGGGCCTAGTCACACAGGCCGGGGGGCCTCGCGGACGCGCTCGTCCCGCCCCCCCCCGCCGGTATTCGCCCAGTATATCCCCGGGACGGCAGAGGGGGGATAGTGGACATAGCAGGGCCCCTTCGGGCCCCCCCCGCGAAGCGGGCGGCGGGTATTGTGTCGGAAGGCCCAGCCGGGGGCACCAGGAGTAGCATGGGTGCAAGGGGGGGACGGCCAGGGGGCTCAGATGCGGCGGCCTTGCCCGCCCGGCGTGTGGATCAGGCAGTGACGGGCCCGGTGGTGGGGTCTCGGCGAGTGGGATCGCAGGCCACGGTGGCTAGCCCCCCAGCTTCCTCGGCTAGCCACTTGCAGGAGGTGGAGCGCGTCGGCAGCAACAGGGTTACGCCAAGCAGGAAAGCTTCGGCAAAATCGCCGCACGGGTCCAGGGCCCGCAGGGGGAGTGAATCCGGCCCTGGGCCTTCGGCCTCCGGGACCGAGCCGCCCGGTGGGTCATCATCGGAGGAGGAGGATCGGTCGGAGGGAGAGCGGTCGGGATCTGAGGACGAGGTCTTGCCCAGGACGATACCAGCAACGAGGGATTCGAGACGGTCGGCTGATGGGATTGCTTCCACGCAGCCGGTAAGTCATTTTACACTGATGTTTCTAATAGGCAATGTGTTGATGTGGTTGAGAGGAATGTGGTTGTTGCACCGGCGTCCCAGGTTACGGATGCACAGGTGGTATTGCTGGAGGTGATGTGGGTTTGCAAAGGTTTTTGTCGGGGTTAGAGGCTCTGGTCAGTCAGCTAAAAGGGGGGACAGACCTCCCGCAAGCCCGGCGGCGGCTTGGGGGCCGGTCGGGGGAGCTACGGGGGTGGCCGCGGCGGCGGTGGCGGCTGCCACTACGCCGTTGGTGGTAGCTGGAAAGGAGGCAAGTGGGGGCGGCTTGGGGGCCGGGGCATCAGTGCAGCCGGAGGTTACCGCCGAGTCGGCGGGGGCCGCTTCAAAAAACGGGATTTAGTACGGCTAGCGGATGAGGCTAGGGGACAGGTTTACACCTGTTACGATGCGCCGCTGGGGTCGCATCTGAAACAGGAGGTACGGGAAAAGATCTGGAAGAGCGAGTACGTGGAGATATTCGCGCTGTTACCGCTGGAAAAATTCAATTTGGACAGGGTAAAACCAGAGGATTCTAAGAAGGAAGATGAGGA
The DNA here is from genome assembly GCF_905171775.1 of Rana temporaria. Lineage (NCBI taxonomy): Eukaryota > Metazoa > Chordata > Amphibia > Anura > Ranidae > Rana > Rana temporaria. Next base: position 102,508,318 of record NC_053499.1, read on the forward strand.
GAAGAGGAGGTACAGGCAATACCTCGCACGTTTGCAAACTGGTCGCAGGCGTATTCCATTTTGGCCAGTGTGATTGGCGAGAAGAACCCCGAGCACTGCTCGGCGCTCCTTCAGTTACCAGGAGGCGATCGTGAGGCCTACAGGTGCTATGGTGGGCACAGGTTGGATTAGATATGACGAACAGTTCAGGCAACGTCGGGCGATCAGGCCGGAAATTCGTTGGGACGCCAAGGACATTAGCCTTTGGATGCGGCTTATGACGGCTCCGAGGACGTCGGCGCCGTTTTTTTCAGGGGGGGGCCGGCGGAGCCTCTTCCCTGGGACAGTCGGCCGGAAAGAAAAAAGGGGTTTGTTGGCAGTTCAACGAGGGTAGCTGCAAGTTTGGGGGTCGTGCCGATACAAGCATGAGTGCTCCGGGTGTGGGGTAATCACCCCTCTTCCCGCTGCTTCAAGCAGGGCAAGGGACGTCCCGGGGATTCTTCAGGTAAGAGGGAGCACCCCGGTGATGGTGAGAAGGATGCTGCCGTTTCTCGGTAGGTATCCGGACAGAGCGGCGGCTCAGCTCCTGGAGGAAGGTTTTACTGTGGGGTTCTGTATTCCTTGTAGCTTGACGGTGGTTCCGCCGCTGTCCAAGAATTTGCGTTCGGCTCTCCAACACCCCCGAAGTGGTTTCTGAGAAATTACGGAAGGAAGTGGGGCTAGGCCGCATGGGGGGCCCGTTTGAATCCCCCCCTTTGGAGGGTCTGGTGGTATCACCGTTGGGGGTTGGTACCGAAGAAGAACCAAACAAGTTCAGACTCATTCACCACCTCTCATTTCCGAAAGGGGGGTCGGTAAATGATGCGATTGATGCGGGCGATTGTTCGGTGTGCTACACATCGTTTGACGCGGCGGTGGGATGGGTCAAGAAATACGGTCGGGGGGCGTTGATGGCCAAGTCGGACATCGAGGCGGCCTTCCGGCTGTTGCCGGTGCACCCGGACAGCTTCAGACTGTTGGGGTGTCACTGGGGAGGGGAGTTTCTATGTGGACAAATGTCTGCCCATGGGCTGCTCGGTATCCTGTGCGTTGTTCGAACAATTCAGTTCCTTTTTGGAATGGGTGGGTGCGAGACGTGGCGGGAGTGAATTCAGTCATCCACTATCTAGATGACTTTCTCTGCATTGGACCGGGGGGGTCACGGATTTGTGCAGTTTTGTTATCTACGCTAGAACACATAGCGGAACGTTTTGGGGTGCCTTTGGCGCCCGAAAAGACGGAAGGTCCTAGGTCTGTCATTCAATTCCTGGGCATAGTCATAGACGCCGAGAGATGGAATGTCGTTTGCCGCAGGATAAGCTAGAAGGCCTCAAGGCGGAGGTCAGGGGTATGATTGGAGTGCATAAGGTGCAGCTGCGGGCTTTGCAGTCGTTGTTGGGTAAGCTGAATTTTGCCTGCAGGATTATCCCGATGGGGAGGGTTTTTTGTCGTCGGCTGTCGGCTAGCACTGCGGGTGTTAGGTTGCCCAATCACTATGTGCGGCTCGTGAAGGAGCATAGGGAGGACCTGCGGGTATGGCAATTTTTTCTAGAGGGTTTTAACGGCAGGGCCTTGTGGATGTCCGGCCCGGTCAGCAATTTTGACCTGGAGCTGTATACAGATGCGGCCGGGGGTGCGGGCTTTGGGGCCTTCTTTCAGGGTCAGTGGAGCGCTGGCTCTTGGCCGCAGTCTTGGGTGACTGCGGGCTTTACAAAGAATTTGGTGCTGCTGGAGCTGTTTCCAGTGGTGCTGGCGGTTGAGTTATGGGGCACGTCTTTCCGGGATCGGAAGGTGCGCTTCCATGGGGATAACTTGGGGGTCGTGCAGGTGATCAATCGAGTTACCGCATCTTCTCCCCCAGGGATTCGTCTCCTGAGACACTTGGTGCTGCGCTGTATGCAGCTGAATGTGTTTGTGTATGCGGTGCACTTACCGGGTGTGGACAATGTCGTGGCTGACGCTTTGTCTCGGTTTCAGTGGGACAGGTTCCGGGAGCTGGTGCCGGAGGCAGAGGAACGGGGGGTCCCTTGTCCGGAGTGGCTGTGGCAGATTCCATTGGAACAATCTCCACCTGGATTAGGAAATCGTTGAGTGCGGGTACTTGGGCGGCCTATGAGAAGGTATGGTCGGAGTGGAGCGATTTGGTGAGGGAATCGGAGGTTCACCTTTCGGGACCGGAGGTGAGGACACTGGTTCTGTATTTTTTGTCTAGAAACATGGAAGCGGGAGTGTCGCCGTCGGCGTTGGATAAGAAATTGGCCGGGTTGGCATTTCTGTTCAAATGGCAAGGGTGGCCGGATCTTACAAAGGACTTCTGGGTGCGACAAGCTCTGAAAGGGTACAGGAAACAGGGGCGGCGACCTGACGCTCGCCGCCCGGTGTCTTTCGAAGTTTTGAGAGGAATCCTGGCTAAAGTGGGGGCGATATGTTCATCCAGGTTTGAAGTTACATTGTTCCGCGCGGCATTCGCGCTGGCATTTTTTGGGGCCTTTAGGGTGGGCGAGCTGGTGAGCCCGTCGAAATTGGTCCAGGGGGGCATGGGAGTTGCGGATGTCGGTTGGATCCCGGAGGGGGTCACGTTGTGGCTCAGAAGGTCCAAAACGGATCAGAGTGGCAAGGGAAGGGCGGTTCATGTGTTCCCAATTGAAGGGTCGGAGTTGTGCCCGGTCGGGCTGGTAAGGGACTACCTGGACATACGTCCGGGGGTGGGGGGCGCCTTTTTGGTACACGAAAATGGGTCCCCGATGTCACGATATCAGTTTGTGGCAGTGTTTAGGAAGTGTCTGGGGGCATTGGGCCTGGTGGCAAAGGAGTTCTCGGCTCATTCCTTTAGGATCGGGGCAGCTACGGAAGCGGCAAGGAATGGACTGGGTGAAGAGGCAATAAAGAGGATAGGGCGTTGGGAATCCAGGCGGTTTCAATTATATGTTAGGCCGCAGCTGGTGGCTAGTTTGGGTTGAAGGTCTGGGGAGTGGGGTTTTGAGTTACGGGGCAAAGGGGGTGACAGGGATTACTCAAAAGCGGGTTATCTCTATGTGGGTATGTTGGTGACGTGTTTTTTTTTTTTTGTTTACTGTTTTCAGGTACTGGACCGCTTTTGGTCTGGATAATGGGCCACTCCTATGTGGTTCGGGGGGCCAGACGGGCGGGTGATCGCCCGACCGGTCGCCAGCCTGGGAATATCGAGACAGGAGGCGAGTGTAAGGTGGTTGGGGGTCCCCGGGATGTTATGGAGCAAGGTGGTGCCGGAGGTGCACAAATTTGCACAGCTGGACAGGCCACCGGAGGTTCTGGTTATTCACGCCGGGGGGAATGATCTTGGAGTGAGATCGATGATGGAGATAGCACGGGACATTAAATTTGACTTTCAGCGGATCCGGATGTCCTTTCCGGATACGATAGTGGTGTGGTCAGACATGGTGGCCAGGTCAACATGGAGGATGGCCAGGTCGGTAGAGGGGGTGAATCGGGCGCGCAGGAAGATAAACAGAAATGTGGGGCGGTTTGTGCTCAGGAACGGGGGGCTAGTGGTTCGGCACCCCGAATTGGAAGTGGACACATGGAGATACCTCAGGAGTGATGGTGTTCACCTCACGGACGTGGGGATTGATATGTGGGTGTTGCGTTTAGAGGAGGGGGTACAGCAAGCGATGAGGGTGTGGAGGTGCTCCCATAGGTAAGGGGTTACCTTTGGGTGCTGGTGGCGGGTGTTTTTGGACTTTGCAGGAGAAGATATTACCCCAAAGATGGACACCAGTACCCAGTGGTGGATGGTTTCTGAAGGGGTTTCTAGTTCCCAGTCTACTAATGTAGCTGGAAGGTTGGTGAATGGGGGCACTGCGGTCAATGGTCGTCTTTGAGCCAGCTTCGGCTTGAGGCCTATGACCAGAGGTTAGGACACCGCAGTGCCAAAAAAGTGTTACATAGTTACAAAGTTTAAAGGTTAACGAGTTAAGGGTTATTGGGTCCTGCAAAGTCCAGCACCATGTTAGAGAGGTTATTATCTCAGGAAATAAGTGTTTTTTCTCTATGTGTTATTGGTTTTTGTTATTGGTTATTTATGATTATTTAAAGAGTATTTAAAATAAAGGAGGCTGCTACGGCCAGTTTTTACTCCAACACTAAGTAGTGGTCTCATTATTTATTAAAGGTTAAGTGGGGGTATTAACTGTAAAGGGGCTTTAGCGGTCAGGGTGAATTCTGGTATACCATAGTCAAGTGAGGCCCGGAGCAACTGGAAGTCAGTGTAGGGCGGCCATGACAGGGTTAACAGAAACCCTAGTAGCTGTGGGGGGAGGAGCAGAGCAGGGGAGGAGAGATCACAGATATCTCTTACTCTCAGTTTCCCGGGCAGAGGCAGCGTGGGGGAGTGAAGTTCCCACCCACCCTCCCTTTATTCTGGGGTTTTATTGATTACGGTATTGATGGTATATGGATAAATTGGTATGTGGTTTGGTGCTGTTTTGGTGTTTTCTTTTCTTTCAGGTTTATGGATCACGTTGTCGTGGCAGTGGCGGGTGTTTTTGGACTTTGCAGGAGAAGATATTACCCCAAAGATGGACACCAGTACCCAGTGGTGGATGGTTTCTGAAGGGGTTTCTAGTTCCCAGTCTACTAATGTAGCTGGAAGGTTGGTGAATGGGGGCACTGCGGTCAATGGTCGTCTTTGAGCCAGCTTCGGCTTGAGGCCTATGACCAGAGGTTAGGACACCGCAGTGCCAAAAAAGTGTTACATAGTTACAAAGTTTAAAGGTTAACGAATTAAGGGTTAATGGGTCCTGCAAAGTCCAGCACCATGTTAGAGAGGTTATTATCTCAGGAAATAAGTGTTTTTTCTCTATGTGTTATTGGTTTTTGTTATTGGTTATTTATGATTATTTAAACAGTATTTAAAATAAAGGAGGCTGCTACGGCCAGTTTTTACTCCAACACTAAGTAGTGGTCTCATTATTTATTAAAGGTTAAGTGGGGGTATTAACTGTAAAGGGGCTTTAGCGGTCAGGGTGAATTCTGGTATACCATAGTCATGTGTGTAGATTAGACAGTGATGGAGGGATGACTTCTGTCTTCTCACACTGCTTCTTATCTGTGTTTTTATTTACACTGCACACAGCACAGTGACTGAAGATTATACTTCTGCAAGATGCTTCTATAGCTATGTGTGCAGAGTTGGTGTCGTTTATCTAACTTTCCTTGTTATCTTTGAAGGAATTAGCTGGTCAGGCTGGGAGCTTCACAGACCTGTTAACCATTTACTGTCCTCCTGTGCTTGAGAAATGACTGTTAGAAAATATGTTTTTTTTTTTTTTGTTTTTTTTTGCACTTAAAGCGAATGCTCCCTGAAAAAAAAAATTAAAAGCCAGCAGCTACAAATACTGCAGCTGCTGACTTTTAATATTAGGACATTTACCTGTCCTGGAGTCCAGCGCCGTCCGCAGCAGAGGACAAGTGATCGCTCGTCATTGCTACCCCCGCGTCATCCACGGTGAGGAAACCAGAAAGTGAAGCGCTCCGGATTCACTGCCCGGTTCCCTACGGCGCATGCACGAGTCATGCTTTGCCATGCTAACTGGTTCCCACTGTGTTCTGGGAGCTGTGTGTTTCCCAGAACACAACGGGGGGGGGGATCTGACGTCCTGCCCGCAGTCTACCCGCAGACTGTGTGACCGGAAGTGGGTGCAAATAGCTGTCTTTAGACAGGTATCTGCACCCCCCTCCCCCTAAAAAGGTGTCAAATGTGACACCGGAGGGGGGAGGCTTCCGATGAGCAGAGGTGGAGGGTGGAGCTCCGCTTTAAAGTTATAGCTTTTAAACTTTTGTTTGCAGTGATCAATGTTTTTCCACACTGGTCACTGCTAGGACACACTTGTATAATGTCTGCAGTCTCTGACCATCTCCTGTGTTATGACCACAGTCTGACCTTCTCTTATGTTATATCTGCAATCTCTGACCCTCTCCTGTACAATGTCTGCAGTCTCTGACCCTCTCCTGTACAATGTCTGCAGTCTCTGACCCTCTCCTGTACAATGTCTGCAGTCTCTGATCATCTCCTGTACCATGTCTGCAGTCTCTGACCATCTCCTGTACCATGTCTGCAGTCTCTAACCATCTCATGTAGTATTTCTGTAATAAAGGGGGCTATAGGCACAGTAGGTGCTGAGGGAAGGTGTACCTAGGCATTGTGGATAGTGAGGGATGGGGGGGGGCCCAGGCATGTTGGGTTTTTTCATATTTGTGTATGTTTAGGTGACCAGGGGGCGAGGGGTGAATATGCTGGGGGGGGGGGGCGCCACAGGATTAGCTCGCACAGGGTGCCTGAACACCTAAGGCTGGCCCTGCCTGTACATAAGGGAAAAGTGGGAATACAATTCCCCTCTAATAACACCATGTGACACAAACTACTTAGCTCCATGAAAATAGAGTTTGTTTGGTAATTGGATTAAGCAAAAAGACGCACAGTTAAAAGATATTACAGTGAAAGATAAATTATGCACTTTCCAGGAACTTACAAATAATAAAGTGGTACTGGAAATAAACAGGTGGAGGTATGCATAGTTGAAACACTTTGTGGAGTCCCTTCCCCAACTGATCAGGTCTGAGGACAGTTTGCTCCCACTGAAGCAGCTGTCCTCAGTGATAGATGGAAAGAGAGAGATTTCGAGGATTCACAAAATTTTGAACGGATTAAAAATACTGGGGCCCCCGATATTTATTAGAAAATGGGAGGAAGAGTTGAGAATTGGAGTCACGGAGGTAGATGTTCGTAAAATACTACGGCTGACACATGCTATATCATCGGATTGTAGCTCGACAGAAATGAATTATATAGCCCTGTACACACGGCCGGGAATCTCGTCAGGAAAAAACATTCCTGACGAGATTTCTGTCAAGCTTTCTTGCTCGCCGAGTGTACACACACACCCTTCAAAGAAACCGCCGTTCTTTTGAATGGCAAGAACGCGGTGACGTCATCGACTACGACAAGCATGCGCTCATCACATTCGATGTCATCGCCGCCATCTTGCTACACCCTACACTATGCCTTGGAAGCTACCGCGCATGCGCCGAAGTCTCATCGAGCATGCGCGGGTTTCCATGGAGGCAGGTAAGTATACACACGCTCGGGTTTCTCGGCAAAAAGCTCTGCCACTTGGCTACAGCAAAGAGGTGCTGCAGCAGCAGAAGTCACAGCAGCACCAACTGAAGAGCGGGGAGAGGTACAGATGCCAGTCACCATGGAAGTGGAGTTCCAGGGAGCTGGGGCAGTTGGCCCCTCTCTCCAGCAACAAGCTGTGGTGGTAAAGCTTTTACTCCCAGCTGAATCACTGGCAGCAGGGCAGGATGCTACTGGGTGCTGCACACAACTGCAGCTTGAGCTGACATCGGGGATGGGACTGTGGTCTCCCCTCACAGCAACACAGCGGAAGAGCTGGCAACAGAGCAGAGTGCCACAAGCCTCTGCTCTCACTTAGCAGGAGAGGGAGTTCCTGTGGGAGTGGTCTCCACTCGAAGCAACCCAGCGGAAGAGCTGGCAACAGAGCAGAGTGCCACAAGCCTCTGCTCTCATCTAACGGAAGAGGGAGTTCCTGGGGCAGTGGATGGGACTTCAGTCTTCAATGACACAACCCCAGAAAATGGTGCGTCACCGAGACAGGAGGATGTCGGCTTTGCTTTGCAAGCATCGGGGGATTTTCTGCCACCAGTGGATGGGACTCAAGTCTCCACTGGTATACCCCAGGGATGGGGCCAGTTGGCCTAGATCCCCAACAGCATGATGGACTGAGCCCATTCACCCTGTCTTCTCTCCAGCAGCTGAAAGGACTCCAGGGAGAAGGGCCAGTCCAGGCCTCTCCCCAGCGGCAGGCAGGTTCTCTGAGAGAGGCAGAGGTTGGCAGGGTGAGTAATGCTCTGTTTGGAGCAATTTATTTGGGGTACGGTATGGATACCAGCATTGGAGGACTGGAACTACTGACTGACTTCGGAGTCAACCTGTTTGGGGTTCCCTCCTGTGTCAGTCTCCCACCGAAAGGGAGAGATGCAACGGAATTACCTGTGACAAACAGAGACTTTGGAAGGATGAGGGGTACTCCTGTACCGGCGTCACCAAGGAGTCTTATGTCTAGGGCCATAGGGTGACTGAGAAATTATATCCTAAATTACAGGACAGGGGACACATGTTGGATTGTTTTAACATGGACGGTAATCTACAATATATTATTTAATGTCTGTAAAGAATATTCTAATTACAACCGGTCAATAGAGTGACTCATTCATGTGGGAACACAGGCTGTTAAGGTGGTAATTATGTAAACGAGCCTTGCCTGGCTTCTACAGACCTTTTCATTATGTATGCTAATAACACTGTGTGAAAATGCTACTGATGATAGATATGTGTTGTGAGTTAGCAGTCTAAAGGTCACTTAAGGAATGTGTATTGTGCAGGTGAATGACTTATTGTCGGAGACGTAACGTCTGGGGGATAATTAACTCCTCTATGTAATTATCTAAAAGAATATGATTATAGCTCATCGTGTGATGTATGGGTGGGGTGGGGTTTTGTTCCTGTGATTACTGTAACCTGTTGTACTGTATATAAGACTGAAAGTAACCATTAAAAGTGTTCATACATCTTGAAGCAGAGAATAGAGCGGTCAGTCTCATTTTTTGGGGAATTGATATGGATCGTGCTGGCTGGTTTGTCTGTGTGTCGGATAAGCTGTCGTGGGTTGATGGAAGGTCGTAAATGGTGGTGACCGTTACAAGTGGCCACCAATTGTAACGGTCACCACCGTTTACGACCTTCCATCAACCCACGACAGCTCATCTGACACTCCAACCCTCCAACAGACATCAGACATCCCATTTCCCAGAATAACAAGACTTGATCTGTGTTCTGGTTTCAAATGCAAGACAACTTTAATGGCTAGCTCTCAAGTTTATATACAGTTTTCAAGGCATGCTTCAATGATCACAGGAACAATCAAACTCTCCACCCACACACTGGGGGGGCTTCAATACACCTTCAGATGGCTAATTGATAAAACATTCTAGACATGTCGGCACTGGTCTATAATTATCATGACTAGGGTTGAGCGAACCCGAACTGTAAAGTGATAGGGAAAGGCTGCTGCTGCTGCTTAGGGACAGTGTCAGTGAGGTTTATCCGGCTTCATACTTCTAAACAAGCATTCTTTATTCAGTGAACTCTGCTCTAGTTATGATAGGGAAAGGCTGCTGACTGGTTCTTAGGGACAGTGTCAGTGAGGTTTGATCCTGCTTCAGAAATCTAACCAAGCACTATTTATTTCTTTGACATCATTATCATCTTATGGTTTATGGGCCGTTCCTCAGTCTGGTGTAGGAATGGTAGGGACAGGCTCTGGATTTTGAGGGACAGTGTCAGTGAGGTGTATGCTGCTTCAGAAATCTAAACTTTCTGTGACATCTGCTTCATATAGTACATTGTTTAGGGCTGGGTTACCTGCTTCTTGCTATAGTTAGAGAAATATATAGGTGAATCTCTGCCCATTTCACCAGCACACTCTACCTGTCCCCTGTCATATACTGTCTGTGCAGTACAATTGTTTAGGGCTGGGTTACCTGCTTCTTGCTATAGTTAGAGAAATATATAGGTGAATCTCTGCCCATTTCACCAGCACTCTACCTGTCCCCTGTCATATACTGTCTGCAGTACAATTGTTTAGGGCTGGGTTACCTGCTTCTTGCTATATGTAGAGAAATATATAGGTGAATCTCTGCCCATTTCACCAGCACTCTACCTGTCCCCTGTCATATACTGTCTGTGCAGTACAATTGTTTAGGGCTGGGTTACCTGCTTCTTGCTATAGTTTGAGAAATATATAGGTGAATCTCTGCCCATTTCACCAGCACTCTACCTGTCCCCTGTCATATACTGTCTGTGCAGTACAATTGTTTAGGGCTGGGTTACCTGCTTCTTGTTAGAATGTGTTCCCAGGGCCATCCACCTAGCCCAGCCCCAGAAGGGGAAGAGATTGAGTGCACCGATGCCCAACCACTTATATTTCAAAATGAGTACATGGGGGGCCATCACAGCACGTCTTGGATGATGATGAAACACAGTTGCCAACTGCTGGTGCTTTTGCAATTGTGCAGACCGACAAGCTGGGCAGTGGTGAAGACTGGGTGGAAGATGATGTGCAGGACGAAGAGGTCCTCGACCCGACATGGAATCAACCTCATGCAGGTGACCCGTGTAGTTCGGAGGAAGAGGCCGTGGTCACACAGAGCCACCAGCACAGCAGAAGAGGGAGCAGGGTGCCAAAGCAGAGCGTCTGTCCCCTAGACAGTACGCCTGCTACTGCCCAACGCAGCAAGGGACCGAGCACACCAAAGCCAGGTCCAAGGAGTTCCCTAGCATGGCAGTTCTTCACACAATGTGCTGATGACAAGACACGCGTGGTTTGCACGTTGGGAAATCAGAGCCTGAAGCGAGGCATAAACGTTCTCAACCTGAGCACAACCTGCATGACCAGGCATCTAAGTGCAAAGCACGAGCTGCAGTGGAGTAGACACCTCAAAAACCAAGAAAGGTCTCTGGCTCCTCCTGCTTCCTCTTCTGCATCAGTCTCAGGCCTCTCTGCCTCTTCATCCACCTCCGTAGTGACAGTGCCACCTGCCACCCCTCAATTAGAGGACCGACAAGCAACACTACCACCTGGGTCACCAAACATCTCCACAATGTCCCATGGAAGCATTCAGCTCTCCATCTCCCGAACACTGGAGCGTAAGAGGAAGTACCCCTCTACCCACCCGCGATCCCTGGCCCTGAATGCCAGCATTTCAAAATTACTGGCCTTTGAAATGCTGTCATTCCGTCTGGTGGAGACGCAGAGTTTTAAAAGCCTGATGGCATTGGCTGTCCCACAGTACGTCGTGCCCAGCCGCCACTACTTTTCCAGGCGAGCCATCCCTTCCCTGCACAACCAAGTGGGGGACAAAATCAGGTGTGCACTGCGCAACGCCATCTGTGTCAAGGTCCACCTAACCACGGATACGTGGACCAGTATGCACGGTCAGGGACTTTATATCTCCCTAACAGCGCACTGGGTAAATGTAGTGGTGGCTGGGCCTGAGGCGGATAGCAGTTTGGCGCATGTCCTTCCACCACCGAGGATTGCAGGTAATTTCAGTTTGCCTCCTGTTTCTACTCCACTTCCTCATCCTCTACCGCCTCCTCATCCAGTCAGCATAACAAATTCACCACCAACTTCAGCACAGCCATGGGTAAATGCCAGCAGGCAGTTTTAAAACGTTCCTGTTTGGGGGGAAAACCACACACCGCGCAGGAGTTGTGGAGGGACATGGAACAACAGACCGATGAGTGGTTGGCGTCAGTGAGCCTCAAGCCGGGCCTGGTGGTGTGCGGTAACGGGCGAAATCTCGTAGCAGCTCTGGTCCTAGCCGGTTTGACGCACATCCCTTGCCTGGCGCATGTGCTGAATTTGGTGGTGCAGAGTTTCCTGAAAACTTACCCCGATATGCCACAGCTGCTGCAGAAAGTGTGGGCCGTCTGTGCGCACTTTCGGCATTCTCACCCTGCTGCTGCTCGGCCTGGCAGCGCTGCAGCGTAACTTCGGCCTTCCCACTCACCGCCTCATATGTGATGTGCCCACAAGGTGGAACTCCACCTTGCACATGCTGGCCAGACTGTGCGAGCAGCAGCAGGTGATAGTGGAGTTCCAGCTGCAGCACGCACGCGTGAGTCGCTCTGCGGAACAGAACCACTTTACCACCAATAACTGGGCCTCCATGCGAGACCTGTGTGCCTTGTTGCGCTGTTTTGAGTACTCCATCAACATGGCCAGTGCCAATGACGCCGCTCTCAGCTATCCCAGTTCTATGCCTCCTTGAAAAAACGCTACGGGCGATGATGGAAGAGGATGTGGCACAGGAGGAGGAGGAGGAGGAATCAGGATCATTTGCAAGGCTTTCAGGGCAGTCATTCACTAGTGGCTCTGAGGGTGGGTTCGTGCACCAACAAAGGCCAGGTACACAATTGTCCAGCAAGGGCACAGTTCTGAAGGATGACGCGGTGGAGGATGAGGAGGAGGAGGAACCATGTTCACAGCAGGATGGCATCCAGACCAGCTCATGGCCATTACTGGTGCGTGGCTGGGGGTATACAGAGGACACAGATGATACACCTCCCACAGAGGACAGCTGTTCGTTGACTCTGGGCAGCCTGGCACACATGAGCAATTACATGCTGCAGTGTCTCCGCAATGACCGGCGTGTTTCGCACATTATGACAGGTGCTGATTACTGGGTGGCCACGCTGCTGGATCCCCGTTACAAGGACAATGTACCGTCCTTAATCCCCTCACTGGAGCGTGAATGCAAGATGCGCGAGTACAAGCGCACGCTGGTAGACGCGCTGCTGGTGCAATTCCCACCTGGCAGCGGGGGCACAGTGGAAGCAGAAGGCGAAGGCAGAGGAGGAGGAAGAGGTCGCCAACGCAGCAGGGGCACCGCCAGCACCTCAGAAGGCAGGGTTAGCATGGCCGAAATGTGGAAAAGCTTTGTCAGCACGCCACAACAAACAGCACCACCAGCTGATATGGAACGTTTTAGCAGGAGGCAGCATTTCAGCAACATGGTGGAGCAGTATGTGTGCACACGCCTACACGTACTGAATGACGGCTATGCCCCCTTAAACTTCTGGGTCTCCAAATTGGGCACATGGCCTGAGCTTGCCCTTTACGCCTTGGAGGTGCTGGCCTGCCCTGCGGCCAGCGTATTGTCTGAATGTGTATTTAGCACGGCAGGGGGCGTTATCACAGACAAGCGCAGCCGCCTGTCCAAAGCCAATGTGGACAAGCTCACGTTCATTAAAATGAACCAGGCATGGATCCCACAGGACTTGTCCGTACCTTGTGCAGAATAGACACCGGGCCGGCCTTACCCAGCCATTGTTTTTTTTTCTGATCTTTCTAGGGATGCCATCTCATCCCTTTAAAAGCAAAAACATTAATTACACAGGTTCTCTGGCTGATTAAGTTGCTGCTAATTAAACTCACTTGGTGCCTTATCGACAGTAAATTAGCCCCAGAACCTGTGTAATTACTCTGTGTTCTGGTTTAAAGGGATGAGGTAGCAACCCTAGATCTTTCTCACTCTTTTGGGGTTTACCCTAATTTAAAAAATACATATATTAAAAACCAAAACCTGCTGTGTTGGCTACCTCCTCCTCCTCCTCCTCCGCCGCCGCTTCCACCTTCACCGCCACATCCACCTCAACCTCCTGATACATATGGACCTCGTCCTCCTAGGTCAAAATTATTTTATTTTTTTAATTTTTATTTTTTTTATGTTTTATTTTATGTTATTTTGAGTTATTTCCCTATCCACATTTTTTTTAAGAGTACTTGCCATGCTGTTCCCGACATTTTGCAAAATGATTTTTTTTTATGTTATTTTGAGTTATTTCCCTAGCCACATTTATTTTCAGAGTACTTGTCATGCTCTTCCCGACATTTTGCTGCAATTTGCAGCCCTCCAGCCCTTTCCCTTAGTTTTTTAGAGACATTTTTGTAGTCAAAAGTCCGGGTCCCCATTGACTTCAATGGGGTTCGGGTCCGGGTCAAAGTCCGGGTTCGGGTTCGGTCCTGAACCCAAACTTTTTTTCAAAGTCCGGGTTCGGGTCCGAACCCGAACATCCAAGTGTCCGCTCAACTCTAATCATGACCTAATCCTCCACCGGAGATCACAGACCGGGTTATAGCGGCTGTGGATGCCACTTGGCTACAGCAAAGAGGTGCTGCAGCAGCAGAAGTCACAGCAGCACCAACTGAAGAGAGGGGAGAGGTACAGATGCCGGTCACAATGGAAGTGGAGTTCCAGGGAGCTGGGACAGTTGGCCCCTCTTCCCAGCAACAAGCTGTGGTGGTAAAGCATTTACTCCCAGCTGAATCACTGGCGGCAGGGCAGGATGCTACTGGCTGCTGCACACAACTGCAGCTTGAGCTGACATCGGGGGATGGGACTGTGGTCTCCCCTCAAAGCGACCCAGCGGAAGAGCTGGAAACAGAGCAGAGTGCCACAAGCCTCTGCTCTCACTTAACGGAAGAGGGAGTTCCTGGGGCAGTGGATGGGACTTCAGTCTTCACTGACACAACCCCAGAAAATGGTGCGTCACCGAGACAGGAGGATGTCGGCTTTGCTTTGCAAGCATCAGGGGATTTTCTACCACCAGTGGATGGGACTTCAGTCTCCACTGGTATACCCCAGGGATGGGGGCCAGTTGGCCCAGATCCCCAACAACATGATGGACTGAGCCCAGTCACCCTGTCTTCTCTCCAGCAGCTGAAAGGACTCCAGGGAGAAGGGCCAGTCCAGGCCTCTCCCCAGCGGCAGGCAGGTTCTCTGAGAGAGGCAGAGGTTGGCGGGGTGAGTAATGCTCTGTTTGGAACAATTTATTTGGGGTACGGTATGGATACCAGCATTGAAGGACTGGTACTACTGACTGACTTCGGAGTCAACCTGTTTGGGGTTCCCTCCTGTGTCAGTCTCCCACAGAAAGGGGAGAGATGTAACGGAATGACCCGGGACACCCAGAGACTTTGGAAGGATGAGGGGTACTCCTGTACCGGCGTCACCAAGGAGTCTTATGTATAGGGTCACCTTATGTCCGATAGGGCCATAGGGTGACTGAGAAATTATATCCTAAATTACAGGACAGGGGACATTACTGATAGCTCATATTGCAGGAGATATTGCAAAGTGTTGGTTTATTCTATGACTCATCTCTCTGTGTAGACCAGGGGTGTCAAACTGGCGGCCCTCCAGCTGTTGCAAAACTACAAGTCCCATGAGGCATTGCAAGGCTAACAGTTACAAGCATGACTCCCACAGGCAGAGGCATGTAAGACTTGTAGTTCCGGAACAGCTGGAGGGCCGCCAGTTTGACACCCCTGGTGTAGACTGTTGACATGCTAACTGAGTCTGGTCCAGGATCTCTCATTATGTATGCTAAATACTGTCTTGTGTGTGGAATGGAACTTGTCAAGCTGTATGCGGAGACAGAACGTCTGTCTAAAGATGTGGTTTGAGGGGAATTCATTGTGTGATGGTGTTTTGTTTGAATTCTGTTAATGAAGGAATGTGACTTCTCAGGTGGAGTGATTAGGTCATGATAATTATAGACCGGTGCCGACATGTGTAGAATGTTTAGCAATTAGCCATCTGAAGGTGTATTGAAGCCCCCCCAGTGTGTGGGTGGAGAGTTTGATTGTTCCTGTGATCATTGAAGCATGCCTTGAAAACTGTATATAAACTTGAGAGCTAGCCATTATAGTTGTCTTGCATTTGAAACCAGAACACAGAGCAAGTCTTGTTATTCTGGGAAATGGGATGTCTGATGTATGTTGGAGGGTTGGAGTGTCAGATGAGCTGTCGTGGGTTGATGGAAGGTCGTAAACGGTGGTGACCGTTACAATGACTTTAATGGTTCCTTCTCAGCTTTTTATGCAGTTACAAGCATGTTACAGTAATCAAAGGAACAAAGGAACTCTCCACCCACACATAACACAATGGGGCTTCAATCACATTCTACAAACTTTTCGGCACTGGTCTGACACAATTAACATGACCTAATTACTACACCTGAGAAGTCAGACGTTATGACTCTCACCTGCTATTCATATCACATACAGTAGTATCATCAATAGACTTTTCACACAAACACATTCCTTTACTAAACATAATTGACATGCTAATTCCCTACCCCTGAAAGGAGACATCTGACCTTTCAGACTTAATCAGTACAATAGACACAGCACAGGATTAGCATCACACAATGGACAATGGGATGTCTTTCAGGAGCCTATTGACCTGTTGAGTTCAGAACAACTTGTAATATTTCAAGATATCCTGCAATACATGAATTATCAGTAATGTCCCATCTCATGTAATTTATAATTAATATTTCTCAGTCACCCTATGCCCAAAAGGGGCACAGGGTGACCCTAGACCCAAGAGTCATTAGTGACGCTGGCACAGGAGTACCCCCCATCCTTTAAAAGTCTCTGGGTGTCACGGGTCATTCCGTTACATCTCTCCCCTTTCGGTGGGAGACTGACACAGGAGGGAACCCCAAACGGGTTGACTCCGAAGTTAGTCAGTAGTTCCAGTCCTCCAATGCTGGTATCCATACTGTACCCAAAATAAATTGCTCCAAACAAAGCATTACCCACCCAGCCAACCTCTGCCTCTCTCAGAGAACAGGCCTGCCGCTGGGGAGAGGCCTGGACTGGCCCTTCTCCCTGGAGTCCTTTCAGCTGCTGGAGAGAAGACAGGGTGACTGGGCTCAGTCCATCATGCTGTTGGGGATCTGGGCCAACTGCCCCCCATCCCTGGGGTATACCAGTGGAGACTGAAGTCCCATCCACTGGTGGTAGGTGAACATCCCCCGGTGCTTGCAAAGCAAGGCTCACATCCTCCTGTCTCAGTGCCGCACCATTTTCTGGGGTTGTGTCAGTGAAGACTGAAGTCCCATCCACTACCCCAGGAACTCCCTCTTCCGTTAGTTGAGAGCAGAGGCTTGTGGCACTCTGCTCTGTTGCCAGCTCTTCCGCTGGGTTGCTGTGAGTGGAGACCACAGTCCCATCCACTACCACAGGAACTCCCTCTCCTGCTAGTTGAGAGCAGAGGCTCGTGGCACTCTGCTCTGTTGCCAGCTCTTCTGCTGGGTATGCATAAACCGTAACATCCTCTGAACGGTCCATTAAGTCCATACGTTCTGTAATCTGTGGCTGGGGAGATGAGCCAACTGCCCTAGCCCCCTGGAACTCCACATCATCCGCTTCAGCTTTGGGAATGGCAATCTTCAGATTTTCCACTGCCGATTCATCAGCCAGGATTTCACAGTTGTCATCTAAAATTTCCTCATAGTCCCAGGCAACGGGAGCCCCACCCTGCTGCTCAGCAGAATCTAGCAGCTGTCTGTAGGCGATCTCCAGCTCCCATTCCTGAATGGCCAGAAACTCCAAATCTTCCTGTAACCAGTGGCCTTCCGAGACATTTAATTTTTGTTCTCTGTGCTCCATTATGTCCTCCAAGCGCCACTCCCTATCATCCCCGAAGTCAAAATCACTGGACATCCTCCAATACAATAGTCCCAGGCCATCATAGTCATAGCCTTCCGTGGGGCTGTCATCCGCTGACCACGGGCACTCTTGGGCTACACACCACCGGAGGTCTCTATAGCTTTCGTCCAACCGCATTTCTGCCCGGATCAGTCTGCTTAACTCGGCTGTCCACTCCTGCTTCGGTTGTTCCCCCAACAACGGAATTCGTGCATCATACTGTGGCCAGTAGCTTACATGGATGGAGGGGAGTTCCTTCCCCTGGTGTTGCTGCTCAAGAGCTAGCACTTCCTTCCAGAGTTGGCAACGAATCACATCCGACCATCCCAGCAGGGCCTCCTCTGATACTGGTCCTCTATGCTGCATCCGCATCTCCCGTAACCTCCTTCGGAATTCCTCCTCCATGGAGACTGGTATCTGTACCTCTCCTCTCTTTTCAGTTGGTGCTGCTGTGACTTCTGCTGCTGCAGCACCTCTTTGATGTAGCCAAGGGGCATCCACAGCCGCTATAACCAGGTCTATGATCTCCAGTGGAGGGTTAGGACCATACTGTGCCGGTCCACGTTTAACAGCCCGATCAAAACTTTCTTCCTCAGGTGTCCTTTTAGCTCTATCCATTTTGACGAGTTCTGCAATAATGTCCCTTTTCTTACGGTTGCTGGCCGGTCTCCCCAGGCTCTCCAGTAAGTCCATGAGGGAAGAGAGCTTCAGACATTCATACTGTGTCTCCAATGTCCTGTGTCCTTGTAGCTGTTCCTCTGGCGATGGAACAATCTCACTGCTGTGCCACCACTGTAACGGTCACCACCGTTTACAATATTCCCATTCCATCAACCACGACAGCTTATCTGACACTCCACAATCTAGCAGACACGATCCATCCCATTTCCCAGAATGAACGAGACACGCACAGCTCTGTTCTCTGGTTTTGAAATGTATGAATGACTTTAATGGTTCCTTCTCAGCTTTTTATGCAGTTACAAGCATGTTACAGTAATCAAAGGAACAAAGGAACTCTCCACCCACACATCACACAATGGGGCTTCAATCACATTTTACAGACTTTTCGGCACTGGTCTGACACAATTAACATGACCTAATTACTACACCTGAGAAGTCAGACGTTATGACTCTCACCTGCTATTCCTATCACATAGTATCATCAATAGACTTTTCACACAAACACATTCCTTTACCAAACATAAATGACATGCTAATTCCCTACCCCTGAAAGGAGACATCTGACCTTCCAGACTTAATCAGTACAATAGACACAACACAGTATTAGCATTACACAATGGACAATGGAATGTCTTTCAGGAGCCTATTGACCTGTTGAGTTTAGAACAACTTGTAATATTTCAAGATATCCTGCAATATATGAATTATCAGTAATGTCCCATCTCATGTAATTTATAATTAATATTTCTCAGTCACCCTATGCCCAAAAGGGGCACAGGGTGACCCTAGTGTTACGACCCTGATTCTGAGAACACTCTGTCTCAAGTTTAGACTCCAGCTGTAGAGGCCTATCAGAATTAACCACCAGCTCACTCTCACTGAACTATAAGAGTATGGGGTCTATATCATCATATCCTCTGATTGGAGCAAAACATGTAGTAATAGTTTAATACTTGTTAAACTATATAGTAACCTTTGTCTAGAGCAATGACAAGGATAAGTCTTTAGTAAGTGCTTTTTGAATATATAGGTACTGAACTTGAGTCATGTAGGAAATTAGCACTCCTGATATAACATATAGAAGCAAAACCTCAATATATTTAGAGCAAGTATCTCAATAGTTAATATGTATTTCTGAAAGAGAGAGAAGGAGGTAGTCCAGACTATGGGCAACAACACTAACTATATGGCAAAATAGTCTTTAAACACAAGCAGTTAAAGAGGTAGTGTGGACCAGGTCAGTTTGCATAGTAGTAGATGGTAATCCCAATGTGCAATAATATGCTCTATATAATTATGCAGTTTAAGAAGTAGTGTGAACCAGGTCTGTTTGCACAGGAGTAGATGGTAATCCCTTTATGCAGTAATATGCTATATATCCTTATGCAGTTTAAGAAGTAGTGTGAACCAGGTCTGTTTGCACAGGAGTAGATGGTAATCCCTTTATGCAGTAATATGCTATATATCCTTATGCAGTTTAAGAAGTAGTGTGGACCAGGTCTGTTTGCACAGGAGTAGATGGTAATCCCAATATGCAGTAATATACTCTATATACTTGCGGTTAGGAGGTAGTCCAGACTGGGAAAATAAGCACAGGTGTAACGCTGGTGGTCCTTCTATCTAGTATAGCAACTAAGATCTGGGTCCAAGTATCCCAAAAGTGAAGTTCAAGGTTGGTGTGAGTTGGTGGAGGTTCTCCAGGTGGCGACAGGGTCCAACAGGAATATTCCAACAACCTGTCGCCAGTGCTGGAGGTTTAAATAGCCCGGTCTCCCATGCACGCCGAGCGCCGCACACTGGAACGCACTTCCGCGTTCCAGCGTGGAGCGCAGACGTCCGCGTACCGGAAGTGACGCGGATGTCTTTGTGAATGGAGCGCAGCTGTCATATTAGGTAAAGCTGCGCTCCTAGTACATAAATTAACGCTAATAGCGTTACATACTCCCCTCCTCAAGGGGGCCCATCCGGGGCGCCTAATAGGAGATGGTTTATCAGGATATTTGTGATGGAACTGCTTAATAAGTCTAGGGGCATGAATATCTGATGAGCATTCCCAGGAATCATCTGTGGGAGAATAGCCTTTCCAACGAATCAAGTATTGAATGGAAGAACCTCTCCTCCTAGAATCCAAAATTTTCTCTACTTGATATTCAGTCTCACCAAAAACTTGAACTGGTGGAGGAGGTTGTGGATCTCTGTTTGGAAAAGGGTTTGGTTTGAAAGGTTTAATTAATGAAACATGGAAGGATGGATGAATCTTCCAATCGGAGGGTAGAATTAATCTGACAGCATTATTGTTAATGATGTGGGAAATTGGAAAAGGTCCCGTGTACTGACGGCCAAGTTTCTTAGAAGGAATCTTGAGTCGTAAATTCCTAGTAGATAACCATACCAAATCTCCAATCTTATAAGATGGGGGTTTTGTTCTATGAGAATCGTAGTACTTCTTTTGTCTAATCTGCGCATCTTCAAGATTAGAACGGAGAGTATCTAGAGTATCCTTTATGGTTGATAAAAGATTCTGAACAGCAGGGACATTAGTTGAAGGAAAAGTAGACGGTAAATTATTAGGATGAAAACCATAATTTGCGTAAAAAGGTGAAAACTGGGAGGATGAACTGGAGGCGTTGTTGTAAGCAAATTCTGCATGTGGAAGTAAATGAAACCAGTCGTCTTGGAGGTGGGTGCAGTAACAGCGCAGATATTGTTCCAGTGTTTGATTTACCCGTTCTGTTTGCCCATTAGTTTGGGGGTGATAGGCGGTAGACATGCGATGATCTATTTGTAGCGTTTGACAGAGAGCTTTCCAGAATCTGGAAATGAATTGTGAGCCTCTATCTGAAATGATCTGAGATGGTAAGCCATGAAGTTTAAGAATATTGGATATGAAAGCCTTTGCCGTCTCTTGAGAGGTTGGTAACCTCTTCAAAGGTACAAAATGGGCCATCTTTGTTAAAACATCAACTGTGACCATGATGGTGTTTGTTCCATTTGACCTTGGGAGGTCAACTATGAAATCCATAGAAATAACGTCCCAAGGTCTATTTGGTACTGGGATAGAAGTTAATAGACCATAGGGAGGTTTTCTAGAATGTTTGTTGGTGGCACAGGTCTGACAAGAATTAACATAGTCCTGAACTGTCTTTGTGAGATTTGGCCACCAGTAATTTCTCTTGACTAGATGAAGGGTCTTAGTAATGCCAGGATGTCCTGCAAGTGGAGCATCATGAAGTTGTTTTAGTAACATAAGTTGCAATTTTGGTGGAACATATATCTTGTTGTTAAAAGTTAATAGTCCGTTAGACTCTTGTTGTAAACCCATAGGTAAATGAGATCTCTCTTTAGTGAGGGTTTGAATAAGCAACTTATTGAAGGTCATAGTAGTACCCAGAATCCTATTGGATGGAATAATTGAAAATGGTGGAATCTCCAATGTTTGTTCTTCATGCATACGAGACAAAGAGTCTGCTTTAGTATTTTGAGTGCCAGGAAGGTAGGAAATAACAAAATTGAATCTATCGAAAAATAGACTCCATCTGACTTGACGGGCAGAGAGAGTTTTGCAAGATTTTAAGTGTTGTAAATTTCGATGATCAGTGAGGATGGTGATAGTATGTGTTGAACCCTCCAGCAAATGTCTCCAGTTAGAGAGAGCATCTCTTATTGCTAGTAATTCTTTCTCGCCAATAGGATAATTTTTTTCCGCTGAGGAGAGTGTCCTGGAAAAAAAGGCAACTGGATGTAGTGGTTCCGATAATGTAGGTTGTTGGGAGAGTACAGCGCCAAGAGCAAAATGCGAAGCATCTACTTCTAATGTAAAATGGTATGATGGATTTGGCAATTGAAGAATAGGAGCAGAAGTGTAACTATTCTTGAGTGTGTCAAAAGATTTCTGTGCTTCATCATTCCAAACAAAAGGTATCTTTGAACTGGTTAAGCTGGTTAATGGTCTCACAATAGCTGAAAAGTTCTTTATGAACTTTCTGTAGTAATTTGAAAAACCGAGAAATCTCTGAAGAGCTTTCCTAGTTTGTGGTGAAGGCCAGGACAGAATACAATCTACCTTAGATCGATCCATCTGAACTCCACTAGGAGTAATTTGGTAACCCAAGAAGGAAATAGTAGTTTGATTGAATACACACTTTTCAAGTTTTGCATACAAAGAGTGTGTCCTAAGCCTAGCCAGAACCCAGCGCACATGTTTGTGATGTTCATCCTGATTCTCAGAATAAATTAAGATGTCGTCCAAATAAATTACAACGCAAATATCAAGTAGATCATGAAAAATATCATTAATGAACCACTGAAAAGTTGCTGGAGCGTTACACAAACCAAAAGGCATTACACAATACTCAAAAAGGCCATATCGGGTTTTGAAGGCAGTTTTCCATTCGTCACCCGAACGGATTCTGATCAGATTATATGCACCTCTGAGGTCCAGTTTTGTATAGATCTTGGCGTTCTGTAGACGCTCAATGAGTTCCGGAATGAGTGGTAATGGGTATCTATTTTTTACAGTGATATTATTGAGGGAACGATAATCAATGATTGGTCGGAGTGAACCATCTTTATTTTTTACAAAAAAGAGAGCTGCACTTGCTGAAGAGGTGGAGTTCCTAATAAACCCCTTTTTTAGATTCTCATCGAGGTACTCTTTTAAATGTACAAGCTCTGGTTGAGAGAGGGGGTAGATTCGAGCAGTAGGAATAGGACTGTCGGGAATAAGGTCTATGGGACAGTCGTAAATTCTATGTGGAGGAAGTTTATCTGCATTAGTCTTACTGAATACATCAAGGAAATCATGTAAATATTCAGGTAGGTCATGTGGAATGGCGTCAGAGAAAGAGATGATGCATGGGGAATAACAGAACTGTTTACAATAATCAGACTGTAAAGAAATTGATTTGGTGGACCATAAGAAAATAGGCTGATGAAGAAGTAACCATGGGAGGCCTAGAACAATGGGAAAGACAGGTGAGGAAATAATATCAAATTTGAGGGTCTCAGAATGACCAGTGGCACATGTAACCTTTAGGGGAGATGTCTGAGATATAACAGGACCATGAGTTGAACTGGACCCATCAATAAAAGTGAGTGACACTGGATTTTGCTTAAACACACAGGGAATTTTATTTGATTCTACAATACTTGAATCTATAAAGTTGCCGCAGGCTCCGCTGTCGACCATTGCTTCAATGGAAATCTCTTCTTGATCCCACTGTAGAGTAAGAAGGATAAAGATATATCGATTAGACGTGGAAAGGGATGAGTCTAATTTATTAATGTGGGAAAATTTACCTTCAGAGTTTTTCTTAAGTAGAGGACAGGTAGACACAATGTGGTCTGGAGCTGAACAATAAAGACATAGATTATTGGCTCTACGGCGTTGCTTTTCTGCTGGAGTCAAAGGTCCTCTTATAGTTCCAAGTTCCATTGGAGACTCTTTTGAAGGCGATCTGAATCTCCTGAAGGAAGTGACTGGGTATGTATTTGCACGTTCTGCCTTTCTCTCACGCAGACGGCGATCGATAGTCACTGATAGGTGCATGAGGTCTTCTAGAGTATCAGGGAGCACGACGCGAGCAAGCTCATCCTTCATAGCCTCTGATAAACCCAAACGAAATTGATTTCTAAGAGCAATCTCTGACCATTGGGTCTCCCTGCTCCAGCATTTAAATTCTGAAATAAAGTCCTCCACAGGCCTCTTACCCTGTTTGAGGGTTCTGATTGAATTTTCAGCTGTTAGCTGTTTGTTAGGATCTTCATATAAGAGAGACATCTCATTAATGAAAGTATCAAAAGCTCCCAAAAGATCTCCATGTTCTTCTATGTATGTATCAGCCCACACTCTGGGTTCACCTCTGAGATAGGTAACTAAAGTGAGGATCTTTATTCTATCAGAGTAATAAGTGCGCGGACGTAATTCGTACATCAAACGACATGAACTAATAAATTGTTTATAATTCTTCCTTTCACCAGAAAAAAGTTCTGGTGGGCAGACCTTAGCTTCAGGTCTGTCTCTAGCTTGTGCATGATTGAGATTGCGTAAGGTATCATTCTGAACACGCAATTCATTCATGTTAACAGTCAGGTTATCCACTCTTTGGGAGAGTGTAACTAAATGATTTGCAAGTTCAGCTGGATCCATCTTGAATGTTTTCCTTTTTTTTTTTTTTTTTTTTTTTTTTTTAAAGTGGTTGGAATATTATGTTACGACCCTGATTCTGAGAACACTCTGTCTCAAGTTTAGACTCCAGCTGTAGAGGCCTATCAGAATTAACCACCAGCTCACTCTCACTGAACTATAAGAGTATGGGGTCTATATCATCATATCCTCTGATTGGAGCAAAACATGTAGTAATAGTTTAATACTTGTTAAACTATATAGTAACCTTTGTCTAGAGCAATGACAAGGATAAGTCTTTAGTAAGTGCTTTTTGAATATATAGGTACTGAACTTGAGTCATGTAGGAAATTAGCACTCCTGATATAACATATAGAAGCAAAACCTCAATATATTTAGAGCAAGTATCTCAATAGTTAATATGTATTTCTGAAAGAGAGAGAAGGAGGTAGTCCAGACTATGGGCAACAACACTAACTATATGGCAAAATAGTCTTTAAACACAAGCAGTTAAAGAGGTAGTGTGGACCAGGTCAGTTTGCATAGTAGTAGATGGTAATCCCAATGTGCAATAATATGCTCTATATAATTATGCAGTTTAAGAAGTAGTGTGAACCAGGTCTGTTTGCACAGGAGTAGATGGTAATCCCTTTATGCAGTAATATGCTATATATCCTTATGCAGTTTAAGAAGTAGTGTGAACCAGGTCTGTTTGCACAGGAGTAGATGGTAATCCCTTTATGCAGTAATATGCTATATATCCTTATGCAGTTTAAGAAGTAGTGTGGACCAGGTCTGTTTGCACAGGAGTAGATGGTAATCCCAATATGCAGTAATATACTCTATATACTTGCGGTTAGGAGGTAGTCCAGACTGGGAAAATAAGCACAGGTGTAACGCTGGTGGTCCTTCTATCTAGTATAGCAACTAAGATCTGGGTCCAAGTATCCCAAAAGTGAAGTTCAAGGTTGGTGTGAGTTGGTGGAGGTTCTCCAGGTGGCGACAGGGTCCAACAGGAATATTCCAACAACCTGTCGCCAGTGCTGGAGGTTTAAATAGCCCGGTCTCCCATGCACGCCGAGCGCCGCACACTGGAACGCACTTCCGCGTTCCAGCGTGGAGCGCAGACGTCCGCGTACCGGAAGTGACGCGGATGTCTTTGTGAATGGAGCGCAGCTGTCATATTAGGTAAAGCTGCGCTCCTAGTACATAAATTAACGCTAATAGCGTTACACCTAGACCCAAGAGTCATTTGTGACGCTGGCACAGGAGTACCCCACATCCTTCAAAAGTCTCTGGGTGTCACGGGTCATTCCGTTACAGCCCATATAACAGTGCTATACAAAGAGGGGAAAGACCCGGCTCAATGCTCAAGTTACCGCCCAATCTCACTGCTAAATGTGGACTTAAAGATCTTTGCAAAAATACTCTCAACCAGACTATTATCATATATACCCACCTTAATACAGCCTGATCAAGTAGGATTCACGCCAGAAAGAGAAGGCAGAGAGAATACGCAAAGAGCTATAAGTGCCATACATTACGCCCAATATCATAAAAAAAACATTAGTTTTGGTATCCACAGACGCAGAAAAAGCGTTCGACAGAGTCAACTGGTGCTTCCTGAGAGCGACTATACAGCATATAGGGCTAAAAAGGGTTATGAGTCTTTACTCCTCTCCCAAAGCCAGAATTAAGATAAATAAAATACTTTCAGAGCCCTTTTCTATTAAGAATGGAACACGTCAGGGATGCCCAATGTCTCCGATTATTTTTATTTTGACACTCGAGCTCGATAAGGGCCAATCCAGACATTGGAGGCATCAGAGTAAAGGGAGGGGAACATTGTGGCCACATTTGCGGATGACCTGTTGTTTTTTATAACCCGCCCCGCTCTATCTCTGCCGTCATTAATGGCTGAAATGGATAAGTATGGAAGATTGCCTAATTTTTAGGTTAACTAAAACAAATCGGAAGCAATGGGCATCGAGACGAATACAGAATTACAACAACAGCTATCCAATTTTTTTTCTTTCAGATGGACACATTCCCATATAAGCTACCTCGGGACAAAAATACCCAATAGATTAAATCGGATATTTGAATTGAATTTTTTGCCCCTGGTCCGACAGATTAAATTAGACCTACAGAAATGGGATAATGAGGTGTTTACGTGGTTTGCTAGAATCAACATAATCAAAATGAATGTAATGCCAAGATTGCTATACCTATTACAGACCTTGCCTATTAAGATTCCGGTGGGGTATTTGAGAGAGCTAAGAGTAAGATTGGCAAGGTTTGTGTGGGCCAGAATATCCGCTAGAATTCGCAGAGATATTTTGATTTTACCAAAATAAAAAGGTGGGGTAGGGCTTCCGGACCCAGAGGGGTACTATGAGGCAATACATTTAGCAAGAGTGTTGGACTGGTGTTCACGTCAAAAAGAAAAACCATGGGTACACATTGAACAAGCAATAGTGGAGGTCAGAGGTGGCTCTCTAATTAGGCAGATTAGGCGGCCGCCTAAGGCCTCGCACTGCCAGGGGCCTCGGGCCGCCTAATCTGCCTTACACATGTGTAGCAGTGTCAGGTAATGTCCCCCGTAGGTGTTCGCAGAATCCCAGAGCCGTCCTTAATGCGGGACCCATGGATAGTTTTCTCTGGCCAGGGGCGGGCTGAGCACTGCCTGGGTCATTGGGTGGCTAGGAGGTACGCCCTTCCTCCGGGTTCCTCCTCGTCTGCCGCGCTCTGCGATCTCTGCCACGTGCAGAGCACGGATAATGTCCGCAAGTTTATTGGCCATGCAGCTCCCTAATCTGCTCTCCAGGATGGACCTGTAACCTGCCAGCGCTGGCGCCGCAATCATCGAGGAGCCAGTCGGCTAGTCTGCCTGGATAGGAGAAGCTCCAGTGGATGGATGCCCTCCTGGAGCCTGCTGCTGCCTAGCCGACCACCCAGAGAGAAGGTGAGTGCCTGGCCGTGCCGCCCTCCTGTGTGCCAGGTCAGGATAGGAGGAGCGGCGGGGACAGCTGCATATGGAGGAACTGATCTTTCCATATTCTTTCTGCAGCCAATGAACGCCCGCAGAAGAAGCAGTCATTCAGCGGCTGCAGGAGGAATATGGAAAGATCAATTCCTCCATGTGCAGCTGTCCCCGCCGATCCTCCTATCCTGGCACACAGAAGGGCGGCACGGTCGGAGATCACCTTCTCTCTGGGCAGTCAGCCAGGCAGCAGCAGGTGTCGGGAGGGGATCCATCCACCGGAGCTCCTCCTATCCAATTATTTTACTGCCAACGTGCTTCCTGGTTCCTCCCAGTTCTCCCTGCATACCTGCTCTGCTCCCTGGCTCCTCCCCAGTGCTCTCTGGTCCCCCACTGTGCTGTCCAGTCCCCCACACCCCCTGTGCTCCCCCACAGTGCTCTCTGATCCTCTCTGTGCTCCCCCACTGTGCTGTCTAGTTGCCCCCCCCAATGCTCTCTGGTCCCATCTGTTCTCCTTGGCTCCCCCCCCCCCAGTGCTCTCTGGTCTCCTATGCTCCCTGGGTCCCCCATGCTCTCCCCCACTGTGTTGTCCAGTCATCATCCCCCCATAGCTCTTCAACTCCCCCCAGTGCTCTGTGCTCCCTGGCTCCCCCACACTGATATCCCCCCACAGTGCTCTCTGGTCCTCCCTGTCTCCCCCCCCAGTGCTCTCTGACCCCCATACTCCCTGGCTCCCCCCAACAGTGCTCTTTAGCCCCCCAGAGCTCTCTGATCCCCCGTGCTCCCTAACCCCTCCCAGTTCTACCTGCACCCCCAGTGCTCTCTGCCCCCTATGCTGTCCAGTTCCCCCCAGGCGTTCTCTGCTCCCTGGCTCCCTCTGTGCTTCCCCCGTGCTCTCCAGCTCCCTCTCGCAGTGCTCTCCTGTTCCATCCCTTGTGCTTTCCAGCCCCCACTTTTCTCCCTGGCTCCCCCCCATGCTCTCCACCCCACTATGCTATCCAGCTCCCCCTATTGCTTTCCAACTCCCCCCACCCCCCTGTGCTCCCTGGCGCCCCTCATGATCTCCACCCCACTATGCTATCCAGCTCCCCCCCAGTGCTTTCCAACTCCCCCCCCTGTGCTCCCTGGGCCCCCCCATTCTCTCCACCACACTGTGCTATGAAGCTCCCCCGGTGCTCTCCACCCCACCCTCCCTATGCACTTCTGCCCCTCCCCCAGTACTCTCTGGTCCCTATGCTCTCCATCACCCCCCCCCGTTCTCTCTGCCCCGACAGGCTCTCCACTTCCGCCAGTGCACCCCCTAGTGCTCTCCAGCTCCCCCAGTACTTTCCACCCACCTGCTGTCCACTCCCCCAGTGCTCTTGCCCCCACACTCTCGCCCCCCCTCTGCTGCTATCAGCCTTACTCCTGTGCTCTCTGCCACCCCTGTTCTCTTTTCTGACCCCCTCACCCCCGGGCAGTTCTTCTAGGTTCCCCCCTCTTTTCCCTCCATCTTCTGCGGGGGTCTCTCAGGCTGGGGAGCAGGGAGGGACCGCTATCATGGGCTGCTCAGTTTATTTTTTGTCCCAGTCCGGGTCTGGTGGGCAAATGGAGCAGCGGGGCTTGCAAGGATCGATAGTTCTGAAGGGAGAAGAGCTCTAAAGACCTCCCAAGACTGGAGGATAGGCTGACTGGGGCCGGAAAACAAGGAAGGGTGGAAGGTAAAGGTGACCAGGGACTATGCCATCTCACAGAAAACAGATCCTCTGGAAGGAGCAGGATGCTGTCCCCACCCAGAATGAGAACGGACCCTGCCTGCTACTGGACGTCATGAACATCCTGCTGGCATGAAAGGTACCGTACCAAGCATCACACACAGCTTCTCACAGGAGGGGCTGCAGACAGGGACGGGGCTAGAGATCTCTCTCTCTCTCCCTCCCTCCCTCCGTCTCCCTCCCTCTCTCCATCTCTCTCCCTCTCTACCCCCTCCTCCCTCTCTCCTCTCCCTCTCTTCTTCTCCCTCTCCCTCTTCCTCTCCCCCTCCCTCTCTTCCTCTCTCTCTCTCTCTCTCTCTCTCTCTCTCTCTCTCTCTCTCTCTCTCTCTCTTCCTCTCTCTCTCTCTCTCTCTCCCTCTCACTCTCTCTCCCTCTCATTCTCTCTCCCTCTCACTCTCCCTCCCTCACACACTCTCTCTCCCTCCCTCTCCCCTATCTCTCTCTCTGCACTGGGATCCCCCCACTTTCCTTCCTCTGTGGATGTGGAATGATTCAGTGACACCCCCTTCCCATTCTCCCAAGGCACAGGGGAAAATCCTAGAGGGGTTGTCACCTTGCTGGGTCTCAGATGTTGTAGTGGCTGCATATATCTGATGGGTGAAGAGGGTTCCCTGGAAGTGGTGCTGATCGCCTGTGTGCTAGATTCACATAGTTGCCAACATTTGAAAAAAATGTCCAGGGACACTTTGCAGCACAGCTATTCATTACCACACTCACTTCCCCGAAGCTCCACCCACTCCCCATAATCTTTGCCTACCTATCAGATTATAGGGTCTACTCAATAAAGAGAGAATTACAGGAAATTGAAACGGGAATTTCAAACTTAAGACCACTGTAGCAAAGTTGGAATAATTCTCCCATTCAGCTGCACTACTTCTGCTTAAAGTTTAAAATTCTCATCACAATTCCCTGCAATTCTCTCTTTATTGAGTAGGCCTTTATAACACCAAATTCCCACCAACAACTATGCTGATGAATAACATTAATAATATGCAAAAATACTGTACGTGTAAAATTAAATAAATTGCCCTCAGAGAAATCCATATATCGATTGTATTCCGCCATAAAAACCTTCTCTCCCTCCCCGGCCCCCGAGCCTCCTGCCTGGGCAGCACTCTAGGAAAGCTCGGGGCTTCGGCCTATACAGAGGAAGCCGCATATCTGCTCTGCTCCTCCCAGGAAGTAAACAGCCGGCTTCTCTCCTGAACCTGCTGCCCGCTACTGAGAGCTGTACAGCCTGCCGGGTCACCACTGGGACCAGTACAACTAACAGGGGACAGAGGAGGCAAAGAGCCACCATTTTGTCGGTCAGCCCACTCACCTGCTGTAGAAGCGAGTGCCCTGTGAGGGGAGGAGACTTCATTCACCCTGAGCGACCCTACTGACCGTCCTTTACTGCTGTCACCCTGAGCCTGCACTCTTATCGTTGCCCGCTAGATGGCGCGCGAGCACACACACATAACATGTCTGCCTCCAGCTTCCTCATCTCTCATAGAGGCCAGGGGCGTACCTAGAGCATTTGGCACCCGGGGCGACTCCTATATCTGGCACCCCCCCACTTTAAAATGTAAAAACACCCCACTGTGCCCCCTGCATACCTCTGCACCCTTCAATCTCTGTCACTATTGTGTACCCCCTCTCCACAACTGGACCCCTTTACATTACTAAACCCTCTGCATCTTCTGGACCCATTTAAATTACAAAACCCCCTGCACCTCTGCTGGATCCCTTTACACTACACAGCACCCTGAAACTCGGGACCCCTTTACATTACACAGCACCCTGCACCTCTGGGCCCCTTTACATTACACAGCACCCTGCACCTCATGGATCCCTTTACACTACACAGCATCCTGCAACTCAGGACCCCTTTACATTACACAGCACCCTGCACCTCTGGGCCCCTTTACATTACACAGCACCCTCTAGACCCCTTTACATTACACAGCACCCTCTGGACCCCTTTACATTACACAGCACCCTCTGGATCCCTTTACATTACACAGCACCCTCTGGACCCCTTTACATTACACAGCACCCTCTGGACCCCTATACATTACACAGCACCCTCTGGACCCCTTTACATTACACAGCACAGCAAAGCAACATCCGACAGTAGGAGCGACACTTAAGGTAGTTAAAAGGATACTTAAAAAAGTTGAGACACCTAAATCGGCTGAACCCGATGATTCCTATCCTGGGCAATCCAGAGTTTGAAATGGGACTAAAGGATAAAAGTTTTAGGACTCTAAATCGACAGGGTAAAAATAGACTGATACATTTCACATTAGATAATCAAGTAATGTCTAAAGAAGAATTGGACTCTGAATTTGGAGAAATTTGGAAAAAAAAAAGGAACCGAGCACACCAAGTCCAGGTCCAAGGAGTTCCCTAGCGTGGCAGTTCTTCACACAATGTGCCAAGACACGAGTGGTTTGCACGTTGTGCAATCAGAGCCTGAAGCGAGGCATAAACGTTCCCAACATGAGCACAACCTGCATGACCAGGCATCTAAGTGCAAAGCACGAGCTGCAGTGGAGTAGACACCTCAAAAACCAAGAAAGGTCTCTGGCTCCTCCTGCTTCCTCTTCTGCATCAGTCTCGGGCCTCTCGGCCTCTTCATCCACCTCAGTAGTGACAGTGCCACCTGCCACCCCTCAATTAGAGGACCGGCAAGCAACACTACCACCTGGGTCCCCAAACATCTCCACAATGTCCCATGGAAGCATTCAGCTCTCTATCTCCCAAACACTGGAGCGGAAGAGGATGTACCCTCCTACCCACCCGCGATCCCTGGCCCTGAATGCCAGCATTTCAAAATTACTGGCCTTTGAAATGCTGTCATTCCGTCTGGTGGAGACGCAGAGTTTTAAAAGCCTGATGGCATTGGCTGTCCCACAGTACGTTGTGGCCAGCCGCCACTACGTTTCCAGGCGAGCCATCCCTTCCCTGCACAACCAAGTGGGGGACAAAATCAGGTGTGCACTGCACAACGCCATCTGTGCCAAGGTCCACCTAACTACGGATACGTGGACCAGTAAGCACGGTCAGGGACGTTATATCTCCCTAACAGCGCACTGGGTAAATGCAGTGGCGGCTGGGCCTGAGGCGGATAGCAGTTTGCCTCCTGTTCCTAACTCCTCCTACTCCGCTTCCTCATCCTCTACCGGCTCCTCATCCAGTCAGCATAACAAATTCACCACCAACTTCAGCACAGCCATGGGTAAACGCCAGCAGGCAGTTTTAAAACTTTTCTGTTTGGGGGAAAAACCACACACCGCGCAGGAATTGTGGAGGGACATGGAACAACAGACCGATGAGTGGTTGGCGTCAGTGAGCCTCAAGCCGGGCCTGGTGGTGTGCAATAACGGGCGAAATCTCGTAGCAGCTCTGGGCCTAGCCGGTTTGACGCACATCCCTTGCCTGGCGCATGTGCTGAATTTGGTGGTGCAGAGTTTCCTGAAAACTTACCCTGATATGCCACAGTTGCTGCAGAAAGTGCGGTCCGTCTGTGCGCACTTTCGGCGTTCTCACCCTGCTGCTGCTCGCCTGGCAGCGCTGCAGCGTAACTTCGGCCTTCCCGCTCACCGCCTCATATGTGATGTGCCCACAAGGTGGAACTCCACCTTGCACATGCTGGCCAGACTGTGCGAGCAGCAGCAGGCGATAGTGGAGTTCCAGCTGCAGCACGCACGCGTGAGTCGCTCTGCGGAACAGAACCACTTTACCACCAATAACTGGACCTCCATGCGAGACCTGTGTGCCTTGTTGCGCTGTTTTGAGTACTCCACCAACATGGCCAGTGCCAATGACGCCGCTCTCAGCATGACTATCCCAGTTCTATGCCTCCTTGAAAAAACGCTACGGGCAATGCTGGAAGAGGATGTGGCACAGGAGGAGGAGGAGGAATCGGGATCATTTGCAAGGCTTTCAGGGCAGTCATTCACAAGTGGCTCCGAGGGTGGGTTCGTGCACCAACAAAGGCCAGGTACACAATTGTCTAGCAAGGGCACAGTTCTGGAGGATGATGCGGTGGAGGATGAGGAGGAGGAAGACATGGAGGAGGAGGAACCATGTTCACAGCAGGATGGCATCCAGTCCAGCTCATGGCCATTACTGGTGTGTGGCTGGGGGGATACAGAGGACACAGATGATACACCTCCCACAGAGGACTGCTTTTCGTTGCCTCTGGGCAGCCTGGCACACATGAGCAATTACATGCTGCAGTGTCTCCGCAACGACCGGCGTGTTTCGCACATTATGACAGGTGCTGATTACTGGGTGGCCACGCTGCTGGATCCCCGTTACAAGGACAATGTACCGTCCTTAATCCCCTCACTGGAGCGTGAACGCAAGATCCGCGAGTACAAGCGCACGCTGTTAGACGCGCTGCTGGTGCAATTCCCACCTGGCAGCAGGGGCACAGTGGAAGCAGAAGGCGAAGGCAGAGGAGGAGGAAGAGGTCACCAACGCAGCAGGGGCACCGCCAGCACCTCAGAAGGCAGGGTTAGCATGGCCGAAATGTGGAAAAGCTTTGTCAGCACGCCACAACAAACAGCACCACCAGCTGATATGGAACGTTTTAGCAGGAGGCAGCATTTCAGCAACATGGTGGAGCAGTATGTGAGCACACCCCTACACGTACTGAATGACGGCTATGCCCCCTTAAACTTCTGGGTCTCCAAATTGGGCACATGGCCTGAGCTTGCCCTTTACGCCTTGGAGGTGCTGGCCTGCCCTGCGGCCAGTGTATTGTCTGAATGTGTGTTTAGCATGGCAGGGGGCATTATCACAGACAAGCGCAGCCGCCTGTCCAGAGCCAATGTGGACAAGCTCACGTTCATTAAAATGAACCAGGCATGGATTCCAGAGGAGTTGTCCGTACCTTGTGCAGAATAGACACCGGGCCGGCCTTACCCAGCCATTGTTTTTTTCTGAGCTTTCTAGGGTTGCCATCTCATCCCTTTCAAAGCAAAAACATATTAATTACACAGGTTCTCTGGCTGATTACGGTGCTGCTAATTAAACTCACTTGGTGCCTTATCGACATTAGCACCAGAACCTGTGAAATTACTCTGTGTTCAGGTTTAAAGGGATGAGGTAGCAACCCTAGATCTGTCTCACACTTTTGGGGTTTACCCTAATTTAAAAAATAAATCAATTAAAAACCAAAACCTGCTGTGTTGGCTACCTCCTCCTCCACCTCCTCCACCGCCGCTTCCACCTTCAGTCACATTCTTAGGCTTGCGCACTGCAACTGCTTTCTTTAAGTCCCACCAGAGGATCTCAATCGGATTTCAGTCTGGTGACTGCGATGGCCACTCCAAAATGTTCCAGCCTTTAATCTGCAACCATGCTCTAGTAGACTTGGAGGTATGCTTAGGATCATTGTCCTGTTGAAAGGTCCAACGTCTCCCAAGCCTCAGGTTTGTGACGGACTGCATCACATTGTCATCCAATATCTCCTGGTACTGAAGAGAATTCATGGTACCTTGCACACGCTGAAGCTTCCCTGTACCTGCACAAGCAAAACAGCCCCAAAGCATGATTGACCCCCCGCCATGCTTCACAGTAGGCAAGGTGTTCTTTTCATCATAGACCTTGTTCTTCCTCCTCCAAACATAGCGTTGATCCATGGGCCCAAACAGTTCTAATTTTGTTTCATCAGTCCACAGAACACAATCCCAAAACTTGTGTGGTTTGCCCACATGACTTTTGGCATACTGCAGTCGACTCTTCTTATTCTTTGGAGACAGCAAGGGGGTGCGCCTGGGAGTTCTGGCATGGAGGCCTTCATTATGCAGTGTGCGCCGTATTGTCTGAGCAGAAACTTCAGTACCCACATCTGACAAATCTTTTCTCAGTTCCTCAGCAGTCACACAGGGACTTTTCTCCACTCTACGCTTCAGGTAGCACACAGCAGTCGAAATCAGCATCTTCTTTCTGCCACGACCAGGTAGCGTTTCAACAGTGCCCTTTGCCTTCAATTTTGCATTTACTACTGTATTACAAAACCAATTGATGTCATATTAGTTGCATATGGTTCTTTATGAAGTTCTTGTAGGGTTTCATTCTGAATACAATTACAAATGTACACTAAATTCCCTAAAACCCTTTACAGCATTGGGGGGTTAAATAATTTTGAACAAAACTGTATGGACCTCGTCCTCCAAGGTCAAAATCATTATATTTAGAGTTGAGCGGACACCTGGATGTTCGGGTTCGGACCCGAACCCGGACTTTGAAAAAAAAGTTCGGGTTCGGGACCAAACCCGAACTCGGACTTTGACCGAACCCGAACCCCATTGAAGTCAATGGTGACCCGGACATTTGACTACAAAAATGTCTCTAAAAAACTAAGGGAAAGGGCTGGAGGGCTGCAAATGGCAGCAAAATGTCGGTAAGAGCATGGCAAGTACTCTGGAAATAAATGTGGATAGGGAAATAACTTAAAATAACATAAAAAAATAAATAAAAAATAAATAATGATTTTGACCTTGGAGGACGAGTTCCATACAGTTTTGTTCAAAATTATTCAAACCCCCAATGCTGTAAAGGGTTTTAGGGAATTTAGTGTATATTTGTAATTGTATTCAGAATACAATCCTACAAGGACTTCATAAAGAACCATATGCAACTAATATGACATCAATTGGTTTTGTAATACAGTAGTAAGTGCAAAATTCAAGGCACAGGGCACTGTTGAAACGCTACCTGGTCGTGGCAGAAAGAAGATGCTGACTTCGACTGCTGTGCGCTACCTGAAGCGTAGAGTGGAGAAAAGTCCCCGTGTGACTGCTGAGGAACTGAGAAAATATTTGTCAGATGTGGGTACTGAAGTTTCTGCTCAGACAATACGGCGCACACTGCGTAATGAAGGCCTCCATGCCAGAACTCCCAGGCGCACCCCCTTGCTGTCTCCAAAGAATAAGAAGAGTCGACTGCAGTATGCCAAAAGTCATGTGGGCAAATCACACAAGTTTTGGGATTGTGTTCTGTGGACAGATGGAACAAAATTAGAACTGCTTGGGCCCATGGATCAACGCTATGTTTGGAGGAGGAAGAACAAGGCCTATGATGAAAAGAACACCTTGCCTACTGTGAAGCATGGCGGGGGGTCAATCATGCTTTGGGGCGGTTTTGCTTCTGCAGGTACAGGGAAGCTTCAGCGTGTGCAAGGTACCATGAATTCTCTTCAGTACCAGGAGATATTGGATGACAATGTGATGCAGTCCGTCACAAACCTGAGGCTTGGGAGACGTTGGACCTTTCAACAGGACAATGATCCCAAGCATACCTCCATGTCCACTAGAGCATGGTTGCAGATTAAAGGCTGGAACATTTTGGAGTGGCCATCGCAGTCACCAGACTGAAATCCGATTGAGAACCTCTGGTGGGACTTAAAGAAAGCAGTTGCAGTGTGCAAGCCTAAGAATGTGACTGAAGGTGGAAGCGGCGGTGGAGGAGGTGGAGGAGGAGGTAGCCAACACAGCAGGTTTTGGTTTTTAATTGATTTATTTTTTAAATTAAGGTAAACCCCAAAAGAGTGAGACAGATCTAGGGTTGCTACCTCATCCCTTTAAACCTGAACACAGAGTAATTACACAGGTTCTGGGGCTAATTTAATGTCGATAAGGCACCAAGTGAGTTTAATTAGCAGCACCGTAATCAGCCAGAGAACCTGTGTAATTAATATGTTTTTGCTTTGAAAGGGATGAGATGGCAACCCTAGAAATCTCAGAAAAAAACAATGGCTGGGTAAGGCCGGCCCGGTGTCTATTCTGCACAAGGTACGGACAACTCCTCTGGAATCC
The DNA here is from genome assembly GCF_905171775.1 of Rana temporaria. Lineage (NCBI taxonomy): Eukaryota > Metazoa > Chordata > Amphibia > Anura > Ranidae > Rana > Rana temporaria. The sequence continues at coordinate 102,544,815 of NC_053499.1, forward strand.
ATGCCTGGTTCATTTTAATGAACGTGAGCTTGTCCACATTGGCTCTGGACAGGCGGCTGCGCTTGTCTGTGATAATGCCCCCTGCCATGCTAAATACACGTTCAGACAATACACTGGCCGCAGGGCAGGCCAGCACCTCCAAGGCGTAAAGGGCAAGCTCAGGCCATGTGCCCAATTTGGAGACCCAGAAGTTTAAGGGGGCATAGCCATCATTCAGTACGTGTAGGGGTGTGCTCACATACTGCTCCACCATGTTGCTGAAATGCTGCCTCCTGCTAATACGTTCCATATCAGCTGGTGGTGCTGTTTGTTGTGGCATGCTAACAAAGCTTTTCCACATTTCGGCCATGCTAACCCTGCCTTCTGAGGTGCTGGCGGTGCCCCTGCTGCGTTGGCGACCTCTTCCTCCTCCTCTGCCTTCTGCTTCCACTGTGCCCCCGCTGCCAGGTGGGAATTGCACCAGCAGCGCGTCTAACAGCGTGCGCTTGTACTCGCGCATCTTGCGTTCACGCTCCAGTGAGGGGATTAAGGACGGTACATTGTCCTTGTAACGGGGATCCAGCAGCGTGGCCACCCAGTAATCAGCACCTGTCATAATGTGCGAAACACGCCGGTCGTTGCAGAGACACTGCAGCATGTAATTGCTCATGTGTGCCAGGCTGCCCAGAGGCAACGAAAAGCTGTCCTCTGTGGGAAGTGTATCATCTGTGTCCTCTGTATCCCCCCAGCCACGCACCAGTAATGGCCATGAGCTGGTCTGGATGCCATCCTGCTGTGAACATGGTTCCTCCTCCATGTCTTCCTCCTCCTCATCCTCCACCGCGTCATCCTCCAGAACTGTGCCCTTGCTAGACAATTGTGTACCTGGCCTTTGTTGGTGCACGAACCCACCCTCGGAGCCACTTGTGAATGACTGCCCTGAAAGCCTTGCAAATGATCCCGATTCCTCCTCCTCCTGTGCCACATTCTCTTCCATCATCGCCCGTAGCGTTTTTAAAGGAGGCATAGAACTGGGATAGTCACGCTGAGAGCGGCGTCATTGGCACTGGCCATGTTGGTGGAGTACTCAAAACAGCGCAACAAGGCACACAGGTCTCGCATGGAGGCCCAGTTATTGGTGGTAAAGTGGTTCTGTTCCGCAGAGCGACTCACGCGTGCGTGCTGCAGCTGGAACTCCACTATCACCTGCTGCTGCTCGCACAGTCTGGCCAGCATGTGCAAGGTGGAGTTCCACCTTGTGGGCACATCACATATGAGGTGGTGAGCGGGAAGGCCGAAGTTACGCTGCAGCGCTGCCAGGCGAGCAGCAGCAGGGTGAGAATGCCGAAAGTGCGCACAGACGGCCCGCACTTTCTGCAGCAGCTGTGGAATATCGGGGTAAGTTCTCAGGAAACTCTGCACCACCAAATTCAGCACATGCGCCAAGCAAGGGATGTGCGTCAAACCGGCTAGGCCCAGAGCTGCTACGAGATTTCGCCCCTTATCGCACACCACCAGGCCCGGCTTGAGGCTCACTGACGCCAACCACTCATCAGTCTGTTGTTCCATGTCCCTCCACAACTCCTGCGCGGTGTGTGGTTTTTCCCCCAAACAGGAAAGTTTTAAAACTGCCTGCTGGCGTTTACCCATGGCTGTGCTGAAGTTGGTGGTGAATTTGTTATGCTGACTGGATGAGGAGCCGGTAGAGGATGAGGAAGCGGAGTAGAAGGAGTTAGGAACAGGAGGCAAACTGAAGCGCCCTGCAATCCTCGGTGGTGGAAGGACATGCGCCAAACTGCTATCCGCCTCAGGCCCAGCCGCCACTGCATTGACCCAGTGCGCTGTTAGGGAGATATAACATCCCTGACCGTGCTTACTGGTCCACGTATCCGTAGTTAGGTGGACCTTGGCACAGATGGCGTTGCGCAGTGCACACCTGATTTTGTCCTCCACTTGGTTGTGCAGGGAAGGGATGGCTCGCCTGGAAAAGTAGTGGCGGCTGGACACGACGTACTGTGGGACAGCCAATGCCATCAGGCTTTTAAAACTCTGCATCTCCACCAGACGGAATGACAGCATTTCAAAGGCCAGTAATTTTGAAATGCTGGCATTCAGGGCCAGGGATCGCGGGTGGGTAGAGGGGTACTTCCTCTTACGCTCCAGTGTTTGGGAGATGGAGAGCTGAATGCTTCCATGGGACATTGTGGAGATCTTTGGTGACCCAGGTGGTAGTGTTGCTTGCCGGTCCTCTAATTGAGGGGTGGCAAGTGGCACTGTCACTATGGAGGTGGATGAAGAGGCAGAGAGGCCCGAGACTGATGCAGAAGAGGAAGCAGGAGGAGCCAGAGACCTTTCTTGGTTTTTAAGGTGTCTACTCCACTGCAGCTCATGCTTTGCACTTAGATGCCTGGTCATGCAGGTTGTGCTCAGGTTGAGAATGTTTATGCCTCGCTTCAGGCTCTGATTGCACAACGTCCAAACCACGCGTGTCTTGTCATCAGCACATTGTGTGAAGAACTGCCACGCTAGGGAACTCCTTGGACCTGGCTTTGGTGCGCTCGGTCCCTTGCTGCGTTGGGCAGTAGCAGGGGTACTGTCTAGGGGACGGACGCTCTGCTTTGGCACCCTGCTCCCTGTTCTGCTGTGCTGGTGTTTTTTGTGCGACCACCGCCTCTTCCTCCGAACTACACGGGTCACCTGCATGAGGTTTATTCCATGTCGGGTCGAGGACCTCATCATCCTGCACATCATCTTCCACCCAGTCTTCAACACTGCCCTCCTTGTCGGTCTGCACAATTGCAAAAGCACCAGCAGTTGGCAACTGTCTTTCATCATCATCATGCAAGATGTGCTGTGATGGTCCCCCCATTAGCTCATCCTGAAATATAAGTGATCGGGCATCAGTGCACTCAATCTCTTCCCCTTCTGGGGCTGGGCTAGGTGGATGGCCCTGGGAACACATGCTAACAGACTCATCAAAAAGAAGAAGAGACTGCTGCATGCATTGGGGCTCAGACTGCTTGGCTGATTTGCAAGGGGGTGAGGTGAAAGACTGATGGTGGACATCGGCTGCAGGCGCCAACTCTGAACTTTCAGCACAAGACTGGTTGGAAAACAATGTGAAGGAACTGGAGGCACTGTCAGCAACCCAATCTACTACCGCCTGTTCTGCTCCTGGCCTCAACATTCGTAGAGCTGGATTAGGCCCAACCAAATACCGCTGCAGGCTCTGTCGGCTACTCGCACCTGAGAAAGGTGTTTCACTTGTGCTTGTAGCTGGCACAGTTCGACCACGTCCTCTCCCTGTAACAGGAGCTCCACCAGCAGCACCACGACCGCAGCCACGTCCCTTATTTGACGTTTTCCTCATATTTCTCAAATTTAGGGTCTTGCCCTAATTTTGAGAAATTTTAAATACAAAAATAGTGTAATATGGTGAAATAGGCAGAGATTCACCTTTATATTTCTCTACCTATAGCAATAAGCAGGAAGCCAGCACTAAACAATGTACTGGCGGAGTGCTGGTGAAATGGGCAGAGATTCACCTATATATTTCTCAAATTTAGGGTCTTGCCCTAATTTTGAGAAATTTTAAATACAAAAATAGTGTAAGCTGGTGAAATAGGCAGAGATTCACCTATATATTTCTCTACCTATAGCAATAAGCAGGAAGTCAGCCCTAAACAATGTACTGCACAGACAGTATATCACAGGGGACAGGTGGAGTGCTGGTGAAATGGGCAGAGATTCACCTATATATTTCTCCACCTATAGCAAGAAGCAGGAACCCAGCCCTAAATAATGTACTGCACAGACAGTATATCACAGGGGACAGGTGCAGTGGTGTTTAAATATTCAGAGTCACCTATAGATTGCTGCCTGCCCCTATAGGAAAATATCTGGAACCTGTCCCTGAACTATGTACTTGACAGAAAAACACAGTATATCACAGGTGAACAGGTGGTGGCAGGTGCAGTGCTGTTGAAATATTCAGAGTCACCTATATATTGCTGACTGCCCCTATAGGAAAATATCTGGAACCTGTCCCTGAACTATGTACTTGACAGAAAAACACAGTATATCACAGGTGAACAGGTGGTGGCAGGTGCAGTGCTGTTGAAATATTCAGAGTCACCTATAGATTGCTGACTGCCCCTATAGTAAAATATCTGGAACCTGTCCCTGAACTATGTACTTGACAGAAAAACACAGTATATCACAGGTGAACAGGTGGTAACAGGTGCAGTGCTGTTGAAATATTCAGAGTCACCTATAGATTGCTGACTGCCACTATAGGAAAATATCTGAAACCTGTCCCTGAACTATGTACTTGACAGAAAAACACAGTATATCACAGGTGAACAGGTGGTGGCAGGTGCAGTGCTGTTGAAATATTCAGAGTCACCTATAGAATGCTGACTACCCCTATAGGAAAATATCTGGAACCTGTCCCTGAACTTTGCACTTGACAGAAAAACACAGTATATCACAGGTGAACAGGTGGTGGCAGGTGCAGTGCTGTTGAAATATTCAGAGTCACCTATAGATTGCTGACTGCCCCTATAGCTGAACAAAATTCTATGAAGCACAGCAGATGTCACAGGAATAAAGAGTGCTTGTTGAGATTTCTGGAGCAGGATACACCCAACACTGTCCCTAAGCAGCAACAGCAGCCTTTCCCTATCATAAGTGAAGCACAGTGACAACGAGCCAGATACCATAATATGATGCAGATATCAAAGAAATAAAGTGTGCTTCTTTTTGATTTCTGGAGCAGGATACACCTAACACTGTCCCTATGCAGCAGATTCAGCAGCCTCTCCCTATCCTAATCGAAGCACAGTGACAACGAGCCAGATACCATAAGATGATACAGATATCAAAGAAATAATGTGTGCTTCTTGAGATTTCTGGAGCAGGATACACCTAACACTGTCCCTATGCAGCAGATTCAGCAGCCTCTCCCTATCTTTTTTTTTTTTAACAGAAGGAATATTTATTGAAGAAAATCAGATGATTACATGCTTATACAGGCCAAACAGTACACACAGGACCTCAAGACTCTAAACAGTTGTTACAGACAGTGCAAGGATAGCCATCTTCAGTATAATACATCGTGTTAGCTTGTCCGGATGAGAGAGGGAAAACAAAAAATAAAGGGAAGGAGGAAGAAAAGAAAGGAAGGAAGGGGGAGGGGGAGAGAGGGGGGGAGAGAAAAGGAGGGGGGAGAGAAAGAAAGGGAGGGGGTCACATTCCATCCAGCAGGCCAAACATGATAGCCAAATAATCACAGCATACATTACACCGTATAGCCACAGTGAGTCCTGAACATTGAATGATTGCCAAAACCTAAGCGCGAGGGCTCCACCAACCCGTTCACCAGACCCAGGATGAGTAGGGGAATGCCATGACCACCCCGGAGGAAAAGGGGGCATACAACTAGACCCAGATACCTCAGACCGTCAGTCTCCTGGCCGCCACCCAATCCCCCCAGATCTTGTCAAACTTCTTGGGGCAGTTACGTCCCATGTACGTTAGCTTGTACAAGGGGAGGATGTCATTCACCAACTTCCGCCAGGCTGACAAACCAGGTGGGTCAGCTGCCTTCCATTGGAGTAGGATTGCCTTACGTGCATAAAATGCCGCATAGAAGATAAAAAGCTTCTTATGTTTGGAGGTAGGGAGGTTATCCGTGATACCGAGCAATAGGATCAAGGGATTCAGCCCAACAGCCACGCCACCAATCGACTCAATCTCTGCCGCCACTCGTTGCCAGAATTCCTGCACCCTCGGGCAGAGCCAGACCATGTGAATAAAATTCGACACCTCTCGGCCGCATCTGGGACACTTCGCTCCTTCGCCGATATCATGAGGGGAATGCACTGCTGCAATCCCTCCGACCAGTCTTCCGATGTGAGGGCCGGCAAGTCCCGCTGCCAGGCAGAGAAGGCCCGTGAGGCCCCCGCCCCCCTGGCACAGGTCAACCTAAAGTAGATAGAGGAAAGCACCCTGTCCATCATACGGGAAGTAAGGAGCCTCTCCACCGAGTGGGGCTCCACCTTAACAGGGTCTGGAAACTGTGCTCGGATCGCATGTCTAAGCTGAAGAAACCTGAAGAACATCCAGGGGGAAGTCCAAACTTAGTTTTTAAGACGCCAAAAGAGAGCAATCGACCCTCCGGCATGACATCTCTCAGGGTTTTTATGTTATGCCGTGCCCACAGCTGCGGATCCGGCACGGTCCCCAGCTGTGGGAGGGATGGGTTGCCCCACAGAGGGACGTGGGGGGAGACCGATCCGGGCTCAACCAGAAGCCTCGAGACCTGTCCCCACACCACGACTGTGGCCCTCATTGGTGCGGTAATCTGAGCGCTAGCCCTAACTCCCTGATATACCAGATTGCTCAGTCCAGCATAGGACCCCATTATAGCTGCTTCAAGGGTAACTGACGGGTTAGTACGATCCTGCGTAAACCACCATCTAACAGACACCAACACGGCCGCCCAGTAGTATTTCCTAAAGTTTGGAAGGGCTAGACCGCCCTCCGACAAGGGGAGCTGGAGTATGGGCCTACCCACCCTCGGGACCGAGGCCTGCCAAACAAACGCACCCACCGCCTTATCCAGTCTGTCGAAAAACGACTTAGGGATAGTCACCAGCGTGTGCCTAAAGACATATAGAAACTTGGGGAGGAAGGACATTTTAACCAAGTTAACCCTGCCCACGGGCGTGAGAGGCAAGGTCTTCCATGCCGAGCACCTGTGAAGAAACTTCTGGAGAACAGGGTCCACGTTGGCCTCGATGTACTCAGACAGGCTTCTGCGAACCATGATGCCCAGATACTTAAAGCTATCAACCCACTGCAGCGGGGCCGGCAGATCATCGGGAGGGGGAGACCGAGTCAGAGGAAAAAGGACCGACTTGTCCCAATTAATCCGAATGCCCGAAAATCTGCCAAACTGATTAATAATTGAAAGGGCAGCAGACAGGGAGCTGCGTGAGTCATTAAGATAAAGTAAAGTGTCGTCTGCGTACATGGACACCCTTTCGACAACAGAGCAGACCGTAATACCAGCGACCCCGGGGGCAGCTCGAAGCATAATGGCCAGTGGTTCGATGGCTAGGGCGAACAGGGTAGGGGAGAGGGGGCACCCCTGCCTTGTACCCCGGTGGAGTGGGAAGGATGCAGAGAGGGAGCCATTCGTCCGAACCCTGGCAGTCGGGTTTGCGTATAACATCCTGAGCCAGGAGATGAACTGCGGACCAAGGCCAAATCTCTTTAAATATAATAATAGTGATTCAGCGCTGGAAATATACAAAAAAATGTAAAACTAAATTGCAAGCCAGCACTACAGATATAATCCAAAAATATCTCAATGAGAATAAATAAATAAATAGTGCAGCGCAAATAAATCTAAAATATATGAATAATCAAAGAACATAATCAAAAAGATAAAGTCCATAAAGTGCAAAGTGATAAAGGTGCTCCAAAAATACAATGGTGATAAAAAGTGCAAAAATCTTTATCAGATCTGTGACCCATAGGACAGGATAATCCTCCACCAAGGCTAATGGATGGCCTCTCACCTCAGCAATTCGACCTGTGGCTAGGTCAAAAAGCAATAATCATATCCTCCAAAGTGGCAAGCAGCTTTCAGGGCTCAACTCCAAAAACGTCCACCAGATGGAACCAGCAAGCAATATACAAATACTCCCATAGATCAATCAATGGACCGAGAAAGTAAAAGGACACACTCTAAGTGTTCACTGCTTAAAAGGTTTAATATTCGAAACATAAACAAAAGAAAAACACTCACATTGTAGTGCACTCTAAACCGAGTGCAAGAATACCGGCTTGTACCGCAGCTCGGAGGCCTGGTTCAGTACAGACAGCGTGTGATGGTCTCAGTGAGGCAAACGTGGGTGACGTCGTCGTAGCTCCTCCCCCTCGTACGCGTTACGTCCTCAATGTGGGCGGGACTTCATCAGCGTGGGGCGGGGATCAACGCAGACGTCCCACAGCACTATATATATACTACGGTTGCCATAGCAGCACCAAAGGGGCCAATTAATTAGCGCCATCTAGTGTTTGCAAAGCAACAAGCCAGGCAAAAGTACAAATCAAAAACATATATTTAAAAATTGCCTGAGAATAGCGCCATCTTGTGTATAAATACAAGACTGAGGATAATTAAATCCTAAAGGACAATATTCATTCTGGCAGACAGGTTAAAAACAGCCCAATGGCTTGTATAAAAATTATAAAATTATAAAATTACAGACGTCATCCGCATCTACCTCACCTAAGACCAAAGAACTTACATTAAACTTCACAATATATAACTGCATCAACATTAGTGATATATAAGCAGTTCAAGCTAAAATAGCAAGTAAATATATAATTGTAGAATATGCAATAAAAAATATATAAAATAACACCCAAATAGAATTCGGATACCAAAATAAAAGCATAGCACAATCCCCAAAAAATTAAATCAACGATTAGATATAAAGCAGTTAAGATCAAACTCAACGTTCAATCCCAACGGCACAGAAACCTTCATCTCGTATATCCAGAACGATTCTCGTTTACTCAATTGCCGAATATAATGACCTCCTCTCCAATGTCTGGTGACTTTCTCTATACCCCAGAATTTGAGACATTTGGGGTCCCTCTGATGATGGTCTCTGAAGTGTCTGGATACGCTGTGGGTCTTAATGCCACGCTTAATGTTGCTCACATGCTCACCCACTCTCACGTGTAATTCACGTGAGGTGCGCCCAATATACTGTAACCCGCAGTCGCACTCGAGCATATAGACTACGCCCTCTGTTGCACAGGTGATCAACTGCTTAATCAGATACTCTACATGGGTAACATTGGAAACAAAAGATTTGCGTTTTTTAATATTTCGTTTTGCATGTTTGCAAGTGGCACACCTACCACAGGCATAGAACCCCGACAGAAAATTAAAAAGCCTAGGACGAGGAATAACAGGTGGATCTGTGACTCCAGGTGCCAGTCGGTCTCTAAGAGAAGGTGCCTTTTTATAAATGAATTGTGGGCGCTCGACAATTTTCTCGAATGATTTATGTTGGACATTAAAATCCAATAACATCTTGAAACTAGTTGTTCCTACATCATCTTTGGGAGGATTGTCCTGTATCATCAAATTTCTGTCTGATGTCCTAACCTTTTCTATTTCTTGTTCTATCAAGGGTTTGGAATATCCCTTTGCAACAAATCTAGTTGCCAGCTCACGGGACTGCACAAGGAAATCAGATTCCCTGGAGCAGTTTCTCCACACGAATTGGCCACGGGGTATGTTGCACAACCACAATCTGTGGTGACAACTAGTTAATGGAATATATCCATTCCTGTCCACCGACTTAAAATGGTTCTTAGTCACCAATCTAGATTCAGACTTGGATATCTCCAGGTCAAGAAAAGTCACCTGATCCATAGACACGGTCCAGGTCAGGACTATGCCTAATTGATTGGCATTCAACCTTGTCATAAAGGCATTTAAAGATGGCATATCACCTTCCCAAATGAGCACCAAATCATCAATATACCTTCGATAGCAACAGAGCTGGGGTGGCATGTCATGGAAGATCGCATGTTGCTCCCAGTGGGCCATAAATATATTGGCCACACTGGGAGAAAAACGAGCCCCCATCGCCACTCCACAGCGCTGCAGAAAAAACTGTTTATCAAACCAAAAATAGTTTTTGAGTAGACAGAATTCCAGACTATCCAAAAGGAAACGTATATGCTCAGGGTCCATATTAGTGGACTCCAGAGCCCATGCAACCGATGTGAGGGCTGCATCATGCCCTATAATGGTTTACAAAGACCCCACATCGGCTGTCACAAGTATCGTTCCGGGTGTACATGTAATGGTATTCAAAATTTGGATAATTTGCTTAGTATCTCGTAGATACGCAGGCAACTTACAGACTAATGGCTGCAAGAACACATCCAAATACTGCCCTAATCGAGAACTGACTGAATCTATCCCGTTCACGATCGGGCGGCCTGGGGGCCGTTCTGCGTTTTTGTGCAGCTTAGGCAAGAAGTAAATAATCGGGGTCCGGCAATAATAAGGATCTAAGTAGGCAGCTTCCTTCTTATTAACCTCCCTAGCGGTATGATTCTGTCTGGAATTTTGTTCCAAAAGCGGTACCATTTTTGTAGAATAATCTGAGGTGAAATCTGAGGTGATACAGTGAAATCCTGTCAGATTACACTGTATCATGTAACTTTATGTGTGTGTTTTACTTTTTTACATTGTAACATTGTAACTTTTTTGAATCTCCCGCCCACTTCCGCCACTGTGAGGCGCTGCGGTTCACAGAGACGGAAGAGAGAGGAGACATCAGAGAAGACATCAGCGGGGCTCTCACCGGGATTAGGTAAGAACACCGCTGCGCTCACTCTGCAATACATTCTGCCGGGGCTCTCACCGGCGATCACAGCGGGAAACCCCGCTGGATCGCCGGGATGTCACCACACCACCGCTGCGCTCACTCTGCATTTCCCCTGACTCATCTGACCGGCGATCCAGCGGGAAACCCCGCTGGATCGCCGGGATGTTTAGCCACCGCTGCGCTCACTCTGCATCCCCCCCAGCGGGACTAGTCTGACCGGCGATCCAGTGGGAAACCCCCGCCGGATCGCCAGGAATTTTTGGGGGAAAAAAAAAATGCACCCCGAGCGTGACTCGGGGTTACCGCTTCTGGCACTGAATGTTAACCCCGAGTCACGCTCGGGAATACCGCCAGGGAGGTTAAGGATCCCCGATCCTTTGCCTCTCTCAATCAAAACATGGAGATCATTCTTAAAATCCATCATTGGATCGCCTCGCAGCAGGAGGTAAGTATCCTGGTCCCCAAGCAACCTATTCATTTCTTCAAAGTAATAGGTCTTGCTGAGGACCACCAACCCACCCCCCTTATCTGCGGGGCGGATAACGATCTCATTACGTTTTTCCAGGGAGGTAATTCCCCTCTGGATGCACTGCGAATCTTTCACTTTCTTAATTCGCAAACTATCAAGCTCTTTACACACTAAATTACGAAACACATCCAAGTGTTTAGTATCGGTGTGTTGGGGATTGAAAACAGATTTATGTTTGAACTTAACTGCTTTATATCTAATCGTTGATTTAATTTTTTGGGGATTGTGCTATGCTTTTATTTTGGTATCCGAATTCTATTTGGGTGTTATTTTATATATTTTTTATTGCATATTCTACAATTATATATTTACTTGCTATTTTAGCTTGAACTGCTTTTATATCACTAATGTTGATGCAGTTATATATTGTGAAGTTTAATGTAAGTTCTTTGGTCTTAGGTGAGGTAGATGCGGATGACGTCTGTAATTTTATAATTTTATAATTTTTATACAAGCCATTGGGCTGTTTTTAACCTGTCTGCCAGAATGAATATTGTCCTTTAGGATTTAATTATCCTCAGTCTTGTATTTATACACAAGATGGCGCTATTCTCAGGCAATTGTTAAATATATGTTTTTGATTTGTACTTTTGCCTGGCTTGTTGCTTTGCAAACACTAGATGGCGCTAATTAATTGGCCCCTTTGGTGCTGCTATGGCAACCGTAGTATATATATAGTGCTGTGGGACGTCTGCGTTGATCCCCGCCCCACGCTGATGAAGTCCCGCCCACATTGAGGGCGTAACGCGTACGAGGGGGAGGAGCTACGACGACGTCACCCACGTTTGCCTCACTGAGACCATCACACGCTGTCTGTACTGAACCGGGCCTCCGAGCTGCGGTACAAGCCGGTATTCTTGCACTCGGTTTAGAGTGCACTACAATGTGACTGTTTTTCTTTTGTTTATGTTTCGAATATTAAACCTTTTAAGCAGTGAACACTTAGAGTGTGTCCTTTTACTTTCTCAGTCCATTGATTGATCTATGGGAGTATTTGTATATTGCTTGCTGGTTCCATCTGGTGGACGTTTTTGGAGTTGAGCCCTGAAAGCTGCTTGCCACTTTGGAGGATATGATTATTGTTTTTTGACCTAGCCACAGGTCGAATTGCTGAGGTGAGAGGCCATCCATTAGCCTTGGTGGAGGATTATCCTGTCCTATGGGTCACAGATCTGATGAAGATTTTTGCACTTTTTATCACCATTGTATTTTTGGAGCACCTTTATCACTTTGCACTTTATGGACTTTATCTTTTTGATTATGTTCTTTGATTATTCATATATTTTAGATTTATTTGCGCTGCACTATTTATTTATTTATTATCAAATCTCTTTAAAACCTCCCACAGGTATTCCCACTCCACCGAGTCAAAGGCCTTCTCGGCGTCAAGGGAGGCAATCACCTCTTCACCCCCCCTCCCAGCCACCCGGTCAATAACCGTGAACAGCCTCCGTAAATTTATGTCCGTCCCTTTGCCCGGCATAAAACCAGTCTGATCCCCGTTAACCAAAGATAGTATCACTGCACTGAGCCGATTCGCCAATACTTTAGTGAATATCTTCGCATCGACGTTTAGTAACGATATCGGTCTATACGACGAGCAGAGTGCAGGGTCCTTCCCGGGTTTGGGAATCACCACTACAACCGCCCGCTGCATGGAGGGGGGCAGCGAGTGTCCCCGAAGGGAGGTCAACAGGGCTCCCCGATATCGCCCTCCCAGGGCGGCACCGTGCGTCTTGAAGAATTCAGCCGGCAGGCCATCATCTTCAGGAGTCTTCCCTGCCTGTAAAGAGGCAATCGCCACCTGCACCTCCTTCAGGGTGATCGGAGCGTCCAGTGACGTGCGAGCCCCTTCCAAAAGAGCAGGAAAGACCAGGCCATTTAAGAAGGAGAGTAGCTCCTCAGGGGAGTAGTCAACTCTGGACGAGTACAGCCCTTCATAGTAGGCAGCAAAGCAGGCGTTTATCTCACTTGGATCCGAGACTAGGTCCCCTGACGCATTCCGGATAGTGGCAATAGGAACAGAGTTGGTCGGGTCCCTAGAGATCCACGCCAGCAGCCGCCCCGTCTTTTCCCCCTGCTCAAACACCCTCTGAGATTGATACAAGAGTTGCTTCTTAGCAGCCATCAGTCTAAGGAGTTGAACCTCCCTCACCGCCACCTGGAGATCCACCCTCCGCTGCTCCCCGCCAGCCTCCGCGTACTGTGTTTCCAGCGACTGAGCTCTGTCCTCCGCCTGGGCCAATGCGGCCCGGGACGAAGCACGAACCGACTGAATAAGGGACTGGTATTTATTCCTAACCAGAAGTTTGAACCCCTCCCATCGCTCCGGAGATTCAGTTCCGGGGGCGTCAGAAGACCAATAGTCGGCTATGCAAGATTCCATTTCAGGTTCTATCCTATCGTCGGACACCCAGTACCTCGAGAGGCGCCAAAGGCCCCCACTCGGGGGCCAGACCCGTGCGCAACCAGAGTAAAATGGGGGCATGATCCGAGATCCCCCTAGGGAGCACAGAGATCTCCTGCACGTTAGTTAGGATAGGGCTGCTGGCATACATGAGGTCAATCGGCGACATGGCTGCATGAGTGGCTGAGCTACACGTGAAGCTTTTAATCCCTGGATTCCTCCACCTCCAAATATCCGTAAGGCCAACGGCATCCGCCCACCTCGAGAGCGGAGAGTCATCCGCAGAGTCAGAGGACATCCTGTCTAAGTTAGGGCAGGGCACCATGTTGAAATCCCCGGCTAAGAGAACTGCAGCAGCTGAGTAGGATGCCACTAACTGAACAATCTTATTGAGGAGACCAATAGCAGCAGGGGGCGGATTATACAAGCCCACCAGAACCAGCGGCATGCCGGCCACCACGGCGTGTACACCACATAATTACCCTCTGGATCCAGATGCAGGTCAAGCAGCGTAAACTGTAGGGATTTGCGGATAAGGATGCTAACCCCCCTGGCCCTACTGGAGTGGGTGGCGTGATAGTAGTGCCCTACCCACGGTTTACGCAGGCTGAGAATCCTGCCACCCACTAGATGCGTCTCCTGCAGAATACAAATGTCCGGGGAGTAACGTTGAAGAAATTTAAAAACCAACGCCCGCTTAATTTTGGAGTTGAGCCCCCGGACATTCCAGGAGATCACTGATAGGGAGGCCATGGTAAAACTAAGAAAAAGAAAAATAAGAATACAAAGCAAATCAGGACAGGGAGGCAGCAGAGACCCGCATCTGGAACCCCGGGCACAGTCACCCTGACCGGCAGCATCATTGGACCATCACCCCCACCCTCCAAATGCACAAGCACATATCTGAACGTAAGCACATCATCTATTCCTTCAAACAGTAGCAAAACAAAGAAAAAGAAAATCAAAAGAAAACTTACAAAATTAACATCCCCAACTCCCCCCCACCCTGTACATTCATCAGAACCAGAATGCACCTTGATCCCCCCAACAAAAGTGGTTATACACCACATAGGGTCGTGAACATCAAACAAGCAGGCAAGTGCAGTCCGAGCACAAGGCGCACAGGCTAGTAGCAGAGATGCCGCCAACGGAGCGGAACTCAAATGAATTAAGCAATCTCCTGGCTGAGCCAGGGGCACAGTTCTTAGCTGGATTCTTGCAGCACGTGGTCAGGATCCATAACAGTCACCTGCCGACAGGCAGCACCAGGGCAAAGTCAACCCCGACGGTCCCACCAGGCGATCAAGAGTATCCCAGTTCCCTGGCTATAACCCGGCCTGATCCATAAAAAAAAGAGAAACATTTATCAGCCCCTCGTGTCCCTACAGGATCACGCAGCTGGTCACCCCCCCCCCCCCCCCCCAGAGTGAGCCCCGGGGCCCACACTACCCCGATGCATGGAGGAAGCGCCAAAAACATGTGTCCAGTGTAATCAGCACCTAGGGGGGAAGGGGGCAACAACCAGGCCCCATCAAAAGGCAAAGTCCCCCCCAGGTCAGGGACAGCAGAGTTCAAGCAGGTGATTCATGACATGGGGGGAACAGGCCAGGCCATATCACAGCAGGACGCACCCACCGGTGTCAAGGCCCCCGCAGGGGGACACTAGAGCGTCAGGACAGAAAGTTCCCAGCTTAAAAGGCATAGTCAGCAGCAAATAAGGAGAGAATAAGAGGGAGAAGAGACGGCCAGGGTATTACTCACAGGGCCATCAGATCTTCTTCAGCTCAGCCACGGGGCAGGGTGTCAATCCATCTGGCAGCCTCCTCGGGTACAGTGAAGAACCGAACGGTCTCGCCATCCACCACCCGCAGGCGGGCCGGGAACATCATACTGTATTTCATGTTCCTAGCACGGAGGGACTGCTTCACCGAATCAAAGGATTTCCTCCTCTTCTGCGTATCCACCGCAAAGTCCGGGAAAAACATTATCTTGGTGGCTTCAAACTGGACAGCCTCAATCTTTCGTGCCTCCCGCAAAACCAAGTCACGGTCTCTAAAGTTTAGTAATTTAAAGATGAAAGTGCGCGGGGGGGCACCAGGGGGACCGCGGGCGGCCGGGATCCTGTGAGCTCTCTCCACAACAAAATGCGCGGAGAACGCGGCCTGAGGGAACAGCCCGCGGAGGAGCCGCTCGGTGAAGGCAGGCGCATCCGACCCCTCAGACCCCTCCGGGAGGCCGACAATACGCAGATTATTGCGCCGGTTCCGATTCTCGGCGTCTTCGGACTTGGCTTCCAGATGCTTAAGTCTGACCTGCACTGTGTGGAGTGTGGCAGAATGGTCCCGTAGCTCATCCTTGGTGTCCCCCACACGGCGCTCCGTCTCCGTCACACGGCCTCGGATCTTGTCCTGGTCCCGCTGCATCAACCCCATCTCCGCCTGAAGGGAATCGATTTTGGCTGTGAGTGCTGCTTGGCAGCCGTTGATGGCTTGTATCAGGGCCGAGAAGTTTGCGTCCGCTGTGAGAGCCGGGCCAGCTTCAGCAGTCTGCGTCGCCATATTGGAGGTCTTCTCCACGTGCGCCGAGGCGGGAAGAGACGACCGGCTATTCGCGGCCGCCCGGGACCCGGTCTTGTGTTTTTTTCGGGTCTGTACCATCGGCCAACACCAGCAGGCAGGATAAGAAGTGCCCTCGCCAGAGCAGAATGGGCAATCAGGATGTTATCCCCTCCGTTTCAGCAGAGCTCCGCTCCTACACGTCCAGCTCGGTTGCCATCTTGGCAACGCCCCCGCCTCTCCCTATCCTAATTGAAGCAGAGTGACGATCTGTGCTGTGTGCCTCTATCTAATATAGAGGCTGGTCACATGATGGGTCACATGCTGCACCGGCCAATCACAGCCATGCCATAAGTAGGCATGGCTGTGATCAGTTCCCAGTCACAGTAGTAAAATGAATGGCGATTGGCTGCCGTGCAGCGTGCCAAAACATACCCGAACTCCGAACCCGGGCTTTTTCCAACTATTCGGGTTCGGGAAAAACCCAAAGTCCGTACCGAACCCGAACTTTACAGTTCGGGTTCGCTCAACCCTATTTATTACCATTACCATTTTCTCTACCATCTCTGGATGTGACACCCATTGTGGAGATAACCTCCACAGTGCTGCATTTCTGGGGGTGGGAATACGTATTGACACCAACAGGGGTGCATGATTCGAAAGACCACTCGGCAGATATACAGCATCTATAATGTCTATTAACATTGTTGAATCTACAAAAGCCAAATCTATCCTAGATGCTGTTTTATAAGATGTAGAATAACAGGAGTACATTATTTTTTCTGGATTTCTCCATCTCCATATTTCTGTAACCCCTGTCGCTTGAGCCCAATTAAGTAAATCAGCAGACTGTTACTTAGGAGGGTCTCGGAAACTCACCTGGTTTAGGAGTACGATACAAAATCCTATGCGCTCTTTCTATTACAAAATTCGGCGATTTTTTTTATCAGGCCCAGAGTGTCCGTTAGCAATTTTTCTAAGAACTTCACTGGCTTGTCCCCTTCCACTCGCTCAGGCAGTCCCAAAATCCGCATGTTGTTCCTTCTTAAACGGCTTTCTGTATTAATGGCCCTTTCTTGAAGTATCTTAATTTGCTTTTTCATTATATGCCACTCCCCTCTGTCCGTTTTTTGTTTTTCTTGTATTTTTAAGACCCGAGTTTCTATTGCTGCAGTTCTCAACTTACTTTATCAAAATCATGTCTCATTATACTGACATCTGCCGCTAAGGCATTAGTGTTGAGCAGAATATGCCATATTCGATTTCGCGATATATCTCGAATATATATTCGAATATTCGAGATATATTCGCTAAATTCGAATATTCGTGATATTTTATCGAAATTAAATGATTGCGATTTTTCGCTATTGCGAATGCGAAAATAATTGCGATTTTTTTAATAACTGCGGTAGGAGCACTCTGATTGGCTCAGAATATTCTTGATATTTTACAATACAAAATAATTGCGAATATTCGGCAAATGCGGAAGGAGCACTCTGATTGGCTCAGAATATTCTTGATATTTTACAATACAAAATAATTGCGAATATTCGGCAAATGCAGAAGGAGCACTCTGATTGGCTCAGAATATTCTTGATATTTTACAATACAAAATAAAAAGTGTTTTGCATTGGTGGTGATTCTTTACTCTATCCATCTGTCACAGCCGTTTGTCAATCAAACACCTTGAAGATTGAACACGTTCATGCTGCATGCTTTGGACTTTTTTTCACTTCACATATCAAAGACATTTTTATGAAAGATTATTTTTCTATTATTGGGACTATATTTCTTTATATATTTGTTTCACTGTGTATTTCACAAGTTATTTGCGCTTGCTTATTTTATAATTTGCCCACATGTCTTGTCACTAGACATATTTTTTATTCTTGTAGAGCGACTCCATTTTCTGTCTTGTATTAAATTATGTTGTATAACATTTTTGAGTTGCTGCTGTATTCTCCCCTTTTTTTAAGGTATGCGCAATTTTTTCCTTCTTACAAAAAAAAATAATATCAAACATACAAATATTCATAACAGAAACATACACAAAGCCCCCCCCTTTTGCATCAGAGACAATCAGAGTTCTCCTACCACAGTTATCGAAAATTCGCAATCATTTTCGCATTCGCAATAGCGAAAAATCGCAATGTTTTTTTTTTCAATTTGGCAACATAAAAGGATCGCCTCAGCTTAGCTACTCGGCCCAGGGTCTCTAATCATACCAGCAATGCTTTTAGACGTCGATAGGATGTGATCTGTTTTAAAAATCAAATTGAAAAAATGCGAATATTCGGAATTGCGAATATTCACCGCGAAATTCGAAATATAGCGCGATTTCTCGAATATGCTATATTCGAGTCGAATATTCGCAATGCGAATATTCGTGAGCAACACTATAAGGCATCTATTTTTGATGTAAAAGCCTCACCGCTTTTTTTTATTGCTTCCATAATATCTTTAACAAAAGAGGGTTGCTCCATTTCTTTTTCCATTATGTTTTGAACTTTCTCTGTTTTCCCACTAACCTGGGGAGATTTCTCTAGTAGAGATAATTTTGCTGATGCTTTTGCTGCTCCTTTTGCTGTTTTAGTTATGGGGGAGGAGCAAGGGGTGACAGGGGTAGCAAGGGCTGCATTCTGTGTTTTTCCTCTAGTTTTACTTAGAGCCATTCAGGCTCCCGATTTAGTACAAGTATTAATAGAAGTGTTTGATAATACAGTCAGTGGGCCAGATTCAGAAAGGAGATACGACGGCGTATCTCCGGATACGCCGTCGTATCTGAGTGTGCAGCGTCGTATCTATGCGACTGATTCATAGAATCAGTTACGCATAGATTTCCCTAAGATCCGACCGGCGTAAGTGTCTTACACCGTCGTATCTTAGGCTGCATATTTACGCTGGCCGCTAGGTGGCGCTTCCGTATATTTATGCAAGGAAAATGCTAATTAGGTAGATAAGCCGATTCAGAAACGTACGTTCGCCCGGCGCATTTTTTTACGTCGTTTACGTTAGGCTTTTTTCGGCGTAAAGTTACCCCTGCTATATGAGGCATATCCTATGTTAAGTATGGATGTCGTTCCCGCGTAGAGTTTTGAAAATTTTACGGCGTTTGCGTAAGTCAATCGCGAATAGGGCTGTACGTAAGTTACGTTCACGTCTAAAGCAATGACGATTTGCGGCGTAATTTCGAGCATGCGCACTGGGATTTTTTCACGAACGGCGCATGCCATCCGGAAAGATACACCAATGTATCTGAATCCGGCCCAGTGACTTTTCCTGCCCCTTTAAAAATAAATCTCCTCCTTCTTAGGGCACTTTAATACTCCTTGTACTCCCCAATGTCAATGTCTATTTTTCACTTCAACAGAGGCCCCCCAGTTCAATAACAAGGTGACACAGAGGGCCAGATTCTCGTAGTTTGGCGTATTTTTGTGCGGGCGTAACGTATCCTATTTACGTTACGCCTCCGCAACTTAGACGGGCAAGTGCTGTATTCTCAATGCACTTGCTCCGTAAGTTGCGGCGGCGTAGCGTAAATAGGCCGGCGTAAGCCCGCCTAATTTAAATTTGAAACGGGGGGGCGTGTTTTATGTAAATAACTTGTGACCAGACGTGATTGACGTTTTTCACGAATGGCGCATGCGCCGTCCGTGAAATATCCCAGTGTGCATTGCTCAAAAGTATGCCGCAAGGACGTATTGGTTTCGACGTGAACGTAAATGACGTCCAGCCCCATTCACGGACGACTTACGCAAACAACGTACATACTTAACCACTTGCCGTCCGCCAATGACATATTGACGTCGGCAAAGTGGTTGTAGAATCCTGACTGGACGTCATATGACGTCCTCAGGATTTTGAGCCACTGCGCGCCCCCGGGGGCGCGCATCGTGGCGATCGTTTGTTGCAGGGTGTTAGTCTGACACCCCGCAACACCGATCAAGGTAAAGAGTCTCTCACGGACACTCTTTACCACGTGATCAGCCGTGTCCAATCACGGCTGATCACGATGTAAACAGGAAAAGCCGGTAATTGGCTTTTCCTCACTCGCGTCTGTCAGACGCGAGTAGAGGAGAGCCGATCGGCTGCGCCTGTGACAGGGGGGGTTTGTGCTGATCGATTGTCAGCACAGCCCCCCCGAGGATGCCCACTGGACCATCAGGGATGCCCACTGGACCACCAGGGATGCCCACTAGACCACCAGGGATGCAAAAAAAAAAAAGGTATGCCACCCTAGACCACCACGAATGTGAAGGACACAAAAAATGGATGCCAATCAGTGCCGCAATGGATGCCAATCAGTGCCCACAATGGGCATCACTGATTGGCAGGCATTGTTTGGCACTGATTGGCATCCATTAGTACAACACATACGATAGTGCCCATCTATGCCCATCCGTGCCGCCTATCAGTGCCCATCCATGCCGTCTATCAGTACCCATCCATGCCGCCTATCAGTGCCCATCCGTGCTGCCTATCCGTGCCTCCTATCCGTGCCGCCTATCTGTGCTCATCTGTGCCACCTATCCGTGCCCATCCGTGCCGCCTATCCAAGCTTATCCATGCCGCCTATCAGTGCTGCCTATCAGTGCCCATCCGTGCCGCCCATCAGTGCCGCATATTAGTGCCCATCAATGCCACCACATCAGTGCCACCTCATCGGTGCCCATCAGTGCCACCTTATTAGTGCCCGTCAGTGAAGGAGAAAACGTACTTATTTATAATGTTTTATAACAGAAACAAAAACAAAAAAATCTAAATTTTCGGTCATTTTTTTTTTTTTTGCAGAAAATAAATATCCCAGAGGTGATCAAATACCACCAAAAGAAAGCTCTATTTGTGGGTACAAAATGATAAACATTTAGTTTGGGTACAGTGTTGTATGACCGCACAATTGTCATTCAAAGTGCAACAGTGCTGAAAGCTAAAAATTGGTCTGGGCGGGAAGGTGTATAAGTGCCCTGTATGGAAGTGGTTAACATTGGTACGCCGCATGTACGCCTCATGTAGCAGGGGTAACTTTACGCCAGGAAAAGCCTAACGTAAACAGCGTATCTGTACTGCATCGGCCGTGCGTACGTTCTCGAATTCGCGTATATAGCTGATTTACATATTTCTAGGCGTAAATCAGCGTACACGCCCCTAGCGGCCAGCGTAAATATGCAGTTAAGATCCGACGGCGTAACAGACTTACGCCGGTCGGATCTAATATAAATCTATGTTAACTGATTCTAAGAATCAGGCGCATAGATACGACCGCCCAGACTCAGAGATACAACGGCATATCTGGAGATACGCCGTCGTATCTCCTTTGAGGATCTGGGCCAGAGTATATATTCCAGTATTTGGACATAGGCAATTAACAAGTAGCAGGGAGCAAGTGACAAGAATAGTAGATATCAAATAGCAGGGCCAGAGCAAGCCTACTTTCTTCTTGCCTTCCCTCTCTTTTCCTCCCTCCTCCTCACATATGTCAGCTAGAGGGGTGCGGGAGTATATTCACCAGGGCCATAGATCCAGAGTGCTGGGGATGCTAAAGTTCAATAGCTCAATGTAAGATCTCGTCTGGAGGGATGCAGGATATGCCGTTTCTCACAGCTCCGCTATCGGTCAGCTATGATCTCTCCCTAGCTCAACACCCGCCTCCACCAAAGAAATCCCCGCTATTCCTTACTGTCCGGCCCGATGCGAATGCGATGTGTATAAGGCTGTAGCAGGCTCGACAGCAAACTGGAAACATAGCGGTGCTGCAGCGTGTGGTGGTCCCGTGCGGCGGTACGGTGAGCTGCAGTGTATGAGCTCCAACTTCCTCCAACGACGGAGCGGCAAGAGGACCAATCAAGGGTAAGGTTACAAACTCCAATGGCAGCTCCGATAGCAGAATGCGCTGTCAATGGAGCAGGTACTGGCGTCCACAATCACTACACACAGAGCGGTAGAGCCCCATCATGGCAGATTCGATACCAGCGGTCGTCAGACGGACAAAAGGAGGGCCGTGGATGAGAGGACCATCAGCAAGAGCGAGAGGTTAGTATCTCAAACGAGCGGCATTGGAACAGCCGCAGCAGAGCCCGCCCACACACGTCACGCTCTGCTCACTCCATCATTCCGTCCCCCTGACTCTGAGATCTCTATTGTTAGTGATGGGGAAGGTGACGTCGATGATGACGTGTCTACAGACGTCATGTGGGTGCCCATAAGAGAGGAAGAGGAGGGGAGTTCAGAAGGAGTGATGGACCAGCAGATAGGGAGGAGAAGCAGGCCGAACTTACATTGCACAGGAGGGACAAACCAGACTCCTAATGTATCAGGAGCGAGCCATCAACCATGTACGGTCACATCTGGCTCTCCCAGGATGCCGGCCCATGGCTCCGCAGTGTGGGCTTTTATTAACGTGTCCGCTGCAGACAATAGTGTTGCCATCTGCAGTCTTTGCAGTCAACGCATAAGTCGCGGTAAGCCCAACACTCACCTAGGGATGACTGCCTTAAGAAGGCACCTGGCCTTCCATCACCGAGTCCAGTGCGAGCAACGCCATCAGAACCCACAAAGCCACACTCCAGGCTCTAACCATCCAGCCTCTTCTCCTTCTCCTCCTCTTTGTTCACAATTGTCCTCCACTCCACCTTCCATAATGCCATCCTCACGTTTTTCTGCAAAAAGGCAGGCTTCCGTGGCCCAAATGTTCAATCGTAAAAAAACGATGACGACGGATAACCCTCTTGCCCAACGGTTGACCGCTGGCTTGTCGGAAATGATAGCCCGCCAACTACTGCCATATAAACTGGTGGACTCGGAGGCCTTTCGAAAATTTGTGGCCATTGGAACACCACAATGGAAGGTCCCAGGAAGGAATTTTTTTTCACAGAAGGGCATCCCAAAGCTATTTTGCCATGTTCAGCGGCAAGTGAATGTATCTCTGGCACACAGTGTCGGTGCCAAGATACATCTGACCACAGACACGTTGTTACGTACCTGGTTACCAGAGTCTGATGCAGGGTAGCCCCTCTTACGGCTCTGGTTCGCGAGCCACTGAATATGAGAACAGCGGACTCGGAGCACAGAGGGGTAGGAGTGCCGAGGTGGTGAAGAGAAGTCGCAGACGGACGGAACCCTCTTGATAGACGATGCTGAACGCAGGAGCGGAGGATGGGTCAGCGACCCGCACGGAAGCTGCGACTACAGCGGCACAACAGGAGACAGTTCAGAAATATTGGTTAGCAGGAACAGACAAGCCGGGTCACAATGGTTAGGCAGGAAGGAGATGGCAGAAGGGTAGTCGGTAATACAAGCAGGTGGATTTGGCAACGGAGAGGTCCAGCAGGCGGATGGTCGGACGGAGCCGGGTCGGGATTGGAGAGGTAGAGTAGTCAGACAAGCCGGGTTCAGAGATCAATCAGGATTTCAGGCAGGTAGGAGAACAACAGGTCTCAGGTAGGGATCCAAAGTCAGAACTGCAGATCAGGCAGCGAAGACACTGTGCTGCTGAGGTGTTTAAATAGGGCAGCCTGCTGTCAATCACTGAAATCAGTCTGCACCGTTAACCCTTAAGTGGCAGATCCATGACATTGTGCTGCTGAGGTGTTTAAATAGGGCAGCCTGCTGTCAATCACTGAAATCAGTCTGCACCATTAACCCTTAAGTGGCAGATCCATGACACACGTGGTCTAGCAAACACGGGCAGGGAAGGTATATAACTTTTACTGTCCACTGGGTGAACCTTCTGACGGCCGTCAAGTAGGGATGAGCCGAACACCCCCGGCTCGGTTCGCACCAAAACCTTCAAACGGACAGAACGTTTGCGCGAACATTTAGAACCCTATTGACGTCAATGGGACTCGAACGTTCGAATTCAAAAGTGCTAATTTTAAAGCCTAATATGCAAGTTATTGTCGGAAAACAGGATTGAGAACCCGGGTCTTGCCCCAGGGAACATGTATCAATGGAAAAAAAAGTTTTAAAAACTGTAGTTTTTTCTAGAGCAGTGATTTTAACCACTTAACCCCCGGACCCTATTGCTGGTCAAAGACCAGAGCACTTTTTGCGATTCGGCACTGCGTTGCTTTAACTGACAATTGTGCGGTCGTGCGACGTGGCTCCCAAACAAAATTGGCATCCTTTTTTTCCCCACAAATAGAGCTTTCATTTGGTGGTATTTGATCACCTGTGCGACATTATGGCGGACAGTTTTGACACATTTTTGGGACCATTGGCATTTTTATAGCGATCAGTGCTATAAAAATGCATTGGATTACTATAAAAATGGGGTTAAGTATGTTCCCTGGGTGTGTTCTAACTGTAGGGGGGGTAGACTGACTGAGGGAAATTACTGATCTTCTGTTCAGCATTTCTCTCTCTGACAGGACTGGGAGCTGTGTGTTTACACACACAGCTCCCGGTCCTCGCTCTGTAACGAGCGATCGCATGTGCCCGGTGGTGCACGGGAGTTGGTGGCGACCGGGGGGCGCGAGCCTCCGGCGGTGTGCACGCGCCCCTAGTGGCCACGTCTAGAGCCAACATAGAGCTACGGGCTGTCACGCAGGGGAGCCGACCTGCCGCCGTCGAACTGCGGCGGCTGGTCGGCAAGCAGTTAATGATGCTTAAAGTGAAAAAAAATATGAAAAATTACTTTAAATATCGTACCTGCTGGGTGTCTATAGAATGCCTGTGAGGTGGCACGTGTTTAGAACTGTCCCTGCACAAAATGTAACTATTATAAGAAAAAAGTAATTTAAAACTGCTTGCGGCTTAATGTAACGTCTGGTCCCTGCAATATGGATGAAAATCATTGAGAAAAATAGCATGGGTTTCCCCCCACTCCCCCCAGGTCATTACAAGCCCCTTTGGCCCTATATACTTTGAACAGCATTATACAGGCGGTGCAAGCAAGACAGGCACTGTAGGTTTGTTGTTAAGTAGCATCTGTTTGTAATTTTGAACTGGTACTTTTTTAAAGTGTAGCTCCAGCCATAAAATCTATTTTTAAGCTTTTCTGAAAACATAGAGAAGGGTTCTCACCCCTGTAAACATTTGTTTTGCTGTCTGTGTGCATCTGTTCAGAAGATTGCAATTCACTTTCTGTCCCAATGACAAATGATGTTTTGAAAATTTGTTTTTTTTTGTGAAACAAGGATTGGTGATAAAGCATCAGTGGACAGGAGACACCTCTTACAGAAGAGAATTTCCCTTCCTAGGGGTAGATTTCCTCTCACTTCCTGTTGTCTCCTTCCGTTTGCAAGTAGGAGTCGTTTGTAAGTTTGATGTTTGAAAGTAGGGGCCTGCCGTATATACTCTGCAGAAATTTGGGCCCTAGGTGTTGGTGTTGCCACAACACTGTAAGCCCCTGCTGTGTGAACTATTTATCAAGAATTGTAATTACATGCCATTGTTCAACAGTGGTAGAAAAATTGGGCCTTTGTTGGTGGCGCTGGTGCCACAACTCTGTAAGCCCTCACAGTTACTCTTGGTGGGCTCAGGAATGGGCCCTGCTGTGAAATAATAGATCACGAATTGTAATTACATGCCCCTGTTGAACAGGGGCAGAAAAATTGGGCCTTTGTTGGTGGTGCTGGTGCCACAACTCTGTAAGCCCTCACAGTTACTCTTGGTGGGCATAGGAATGGACCCTGCTATGAAATATTAGATCAAGAATTGTAATTACATGCCCTTGTTGAACAGGGGCTGAAAAATTGGGCTTTTGTTGGTGGTGGTGCTGGTGCCACAACACTGCAACCCCTCACAGATACTCTAGTTGGAGCGCAGGAATGAGCCAGCTGCAAAGTATTGCATCAAAAATTTTAATTACACGCCCCTGTTAAACAGGGGCAGAAAAATTGGGCCTTAGGCACTGGTGCTGGTGCCACAACACTGCAACCCCTGGCAGATACTCTAGTTGGAGTGCAGGAATGAGCTTGCTGCAAAGTATTGCATCAAAAATTGTAATTACACGCCCCTGTTAAACAGGGGAAGTAAAATTGGGCCATAGGCACTGGTGCTGGTGCCACAACACTGCAACCCCTCACAGATACTGTAGTTGGAGCGCAGGAATGAGCCCGCTGCAAAGTATTGCATCAAAAAGTTTAATTACAATACTATGTTAAACAGGGGCAGAAAAATTGGGCCTTAGCCACTGGTGGGGGTGCCCAGAACCAAAAATGTTCTTACAAGCTATCAGCATGATCATTGAGGAGGAAAAGGATAGTCACTCAGCATAACAGTATAGTCACTCAGCATCAGCATAGGCAGTCTTGAAGGGATCTGACATTTTAAAAAAAATATTCAGTTACATCAGCATCAGGTGCTTGGTAGCTGGTGGTGATCCAAGCCTGATTTATTTTTATGAAGGTCAGTCGATCGACCGAGTCGGTGGAGAGGCGCACCCTGTGATCGGATACAAAGCCTCCAGCAGCACTGAATGTACGTTCTGAAAGAACGCTGGATGCAGGACAAGCCAGTAGCTCAATTGCGTACTGTGCAAGCTCTGGCTAGTGATCCATCCTCAAGACCCAGTAAGCCAGAGGATTTTCGGTGGGAAAGGTGTCCAAGTCTGATCTTGCCCCTAGGTATTCCCGCACCATGTAAAACAGATGCTGGCGATGGTTGCTGGAACCGGTCATACCTTGGGGCTGCGGACTAAAAAATTGTCTGAACGCATTGCTCAGACGGCCACTTTCTCCACCGCTCCTTCCGTGACTGACGAAGCCTTAGCAACACGTTGTCCAGGACCAGGATTTTTTAACCCCCCAGTCTCTGGGAACACGTTGCACAGACCTTTCTGCAAGGCCTCCCGAAGATGTTTCATCTTCTGCTCCCTCTGCACCGGCAAGATAAGGTCCGCAACCTTATTCTTGTAACGTGGATCAAGGAGAGTTGCCAACCAGTAATGATCCCTCCACGAATACGAGGATCCTTTCACAGGCTTTGCAGGATCAGGGAGGCCATACAACGTAGGTTTGCTGAGGCATTCGGTGCGGAGTCCTCTGCCACCTCATCCCAGTCACGTACAAGTCCATGGGTTCCTTAGGACTGTAATTGATCCCTTGAAGACTGCTGCTGATGCTGAGTGCTAGGCTCCACCTCCATGCTGACACAATCCTCCTCCTCCTCCTTGTTCTCCTCCTGTGTGATAGGCAGGCAAGCAGGAACACTGTCTGGATAAAGGGGGCCTTGAGAGATAAGAAAGTCCTCCTCTTCCTCCCTCTGTTCAAGGGCCCTGTCCATTATTCCACGCAGCGTGTGCTCCAACATGTGAATAAGTGGGACAGTCTCACTGATGCATGCACTGTCACTGCTCACCATCCTCATGGCCTCCTCAAATGGTGACAGGACAGTGCATGCATATGTGATCATGTCCCACTGGCATAGGGAAAAAAACAAGCTCCCCTGACCCAGTTCTGCTGCCATATTGTCACAGATACTCATTGATGGCCCTCTGCTGTGTGTGCAGCCGCTGCAGCATGGCCAACATAGAGTTCCACCTGGTGGGCATGTCACAGATTTGGCAGTTCTTGGGCAGGTTGTATTCCCTTTGGAGGTCTGCCAGCCGAGCACTGGCATTATATGACCGTCGGAAATGCACACAGACTTTTCTGGCCTGCTTCAGGACATCCTGTAAGCCCGGGTACCTGCCCAAGAACCGCTGCACCACCATGAGCAAAACAGGGCACATGGGTCAGTTGTTCCTGTCGCAGGGCGGAGAGGAGGTTGGTGCCATTGTCGCAAACCACCATTCCAGGCTTAAGCTGGCGTGGCGTAAACCATCTCTGAGCCTGCCCCTGCAGAACTAACAGAACCTCTGGCCCAGTGTGGCTCCTGTCCCCCAAGCACACCAGCTCAAGCACCGCATGGCTTCTCTTTGCCTGCGTACCCCCTTGAACGCCTACGGAGCACCGCTGGTTTGGAGGACACATCAGCACAGGAAGAGGCCACAGAGGAAGAAGAAGAGGAGGGGGTGGAGGAGAGAGGTGTGTCATAACCATTTTGGAGGCGTGGTGGCGAAACAACCTCCAACACTACTGTACCTTGTCCTGCGTCCTTCCCAGCTGCCAGCAGAGTCACCCAATGCGCCGTGAAACATAGGTAACGTCCCTGTCCATGCCTGCTGGACCATGAGTCAGCGGTAATATGCACCTTACCACTGACCGCCCTGTCCAGCGAGGCATGGACATTGCCTTCCACATGCTGGTAGAGAGCCGGAATCGCCTTCCGTAAGAAAAAGTGGCGTTTGGGAACTTGTAACTGAGGTACCGCACATTACGCAAACTCACGGAAGGGGGCAGAATCTACCAACTGAAAAGGCAGCAGTTGAATTGCTAGCAATTTAGCTAAGCTAGCATTCAACCGCTGGGTATGAGGATGACTGGGAGAGAACTTCTTTTGGCGCTGCAGCAGCTGGGGCAGGGAAATTTGCCTGGTACAATCTGCCATCGGTGTACCAATAGTAGATTGCCCGCATGTAGTAGGCTGTGACACACCTAATTCTACACCTTCAGTCCTATCAGTGCAGGCTTCAGAGAGGACTGAGGGTATAGTGGGGTTGGAGATCCCAGCTGATGAGGGGCAAGGGGAGGTCCGCTTTGTTCTTTGGTGTGGGTCTTTGAGCTACACTTGCCAACGAACTGCATGGCAGGTCGACATATGTCTGGTCAAGCATGTGGTGCCCAAGCGGGTGATGTTTTGGCCACGCGAGATACGCTTGAGACATATGTTGCAAATAGCAGCAGTGCGATGTGATACACTTGTCTCAAAAAAGGCCCACACCAAAGAACTTTTGTAATAATGCTGAGACACAGCGGTGCCCTGCACATGCGTAGCTCTGTGTTGTGATGCAGTCAGTGTGCTGCCCTTAAGCTGGCCCCTGGAGGATATCCTGCCTCGTTGTAGATGTACCTGTGCCTCCTCCTCCTCCTCCTCCCTCCTATCAGGCACCCACATAGAGTCAGTGACCTCATCATCCCCTCTCTCCTCATCACTGTAGAAAACCTGGCAGTATGCTGCAGCTGGGGGAACATGACTGCCAGATTGCTGTCCTTCTTGGGCACCCCCTCTCTCTGGGCTCACGTTACTGCCTTCCTCTAGCTGTGTACCATCATCGGAGCCTTCAAAACGCTGCGCATCCTCATGCAGCATGTACCCAACGCTGTGGTCAAACAGTTCGGGGGACTCCTCAGGAGGACATGGTGGGGCTAGGGAAGGAGTGACTGATGCGATTGAGCAGAGAGAAGAGGACGCCTTGGCAGCTGCTTTGCCAGACAAAGTACCCTGAGTCTGGGTGAGAGAGGATGAGGAGGATGAGGACGGCTTGGTCATCCACTCTACCAAGTCTTCGGCATGTTGCGGCTCAACATGGCCAGCTGCCGAAAACAAGGACAAGCATGTCCAACGGCCACGTGCTGATGAGGATGCACCGTGTCCATGACCAGCACTGTTGCCACTAGACGCAGAGCCTGCTTGCCCTCGTGACTCTCTGCCTCTCCTTGTTGTCCTTCCAGACATACTAATGGCCTGCAGAGGACAAAGGCAGTACACACACCTCGTAGTTTTAGGTGCAAACTGCAAAGGACAGGGGCAGTACACACCAAGTAGCTTTAGGTGCAAACTGCAGAGGACAAAGGCAGTACACACACCACATAGCTTTATGGTGCACACTGCAGAGGACACAGGCAGTATACACTACTTAGCTTTAGGTGCAAACTGCAGAGGACAAGGGCAGTACACACCAAGTAGTTTTCAGGTGCAAACTGCAAAGAACAAAGGCAGTACACACCACGTAGCTTTAGGTGCAAACTGCAGAGGACACGGGCAGTACACACCAAGTAGCTTTAGGTGCAAACTACAGAGGACACGGGCAGTACACACACCACGTAGCTTTATGGTGCACACTGCAGAGGACAAAGGCAGTACACACTATGTAGATTTCGGTGCAAACTGCAGAGGACACGGGCAGTACACACCAAGTAGCTTTAGGTGCAAACTACAGAGGACACGGGCAGTACACACACCACGTAGCTTTATGGTGCAGACTGCAGAGGACAAAGGCAGTACACACTACGTAGGTTTCGGTGCAAACTGCAGAAGACACAGGCAGTACACTCCAAGTAGCTTTAGGTGCAAACTGCAGAAGACAAATGCAGTACACACACTACGTAGCTTTAGGTGCAAACTGCAGAGAACACAGGCAGTACACACCAAGTAGCTTTAGGTGCAAACTGCAGAGGACAAAGGCAGTACACAAACCATGTAGCTTTATGGTGCACACTGCAGAGGACACAGGCAGTACATACTACGTAGCTTTAGGTGCAAAAGGCCCATAACGTTCGTAATTCGAGGAACGGTCGAACATACGATGTTCGAGTCGAACATGGGTTCGACTCGAACACAAAGCTCATCCCTACCGTCAAGAATGTAACCCGTGGCACCCATGTAGATTTGGTTTTACCGCCACGGATTGCATGCAGCCCTGCCTTTTCTTCTCCTCCTCCTCCTACTCCATCCTCCCTCTCCTCCTCGGCTGACTCCCCCTTTTCCAATGGTACCGTCTCTTCCGCTGCGCCGCCCAATATCCCCAAAACCTATTTGACATGTCAGGTGAGACGTGGCCTTGCTGTGCTGCGTCTGTTGTGCCTGGAAGACAAGAGCCACACTGGTCCTGCACTCCTTTCAGCTTTGCGTTCACAGGCAGATCAGTGGCTAACACCGCTCAATTTGACAGTTGGTAAAGTGGTGTGCGACAACTGTGCCAATCTTCTGAGCGCGCTGAAACAGGGCAAAATTACACACGTGCCATGCATGGCACACGTCCTGAACTTGGTCGTGCAGCCATTTATTGCCAAATACCCTGGGGTCCAGGATGTCTTGCGGCAGGCATTTATAAAAATGAATGAGGCATGGATCTCAGGGGAATTCAACACATGTGACCAATAGACCATGTTTGATTCAAATTCAGGTGAACGCCTGTGGGCTAATTCTTGGGGCCTGTAATGACAGACACTTACATCTGTATCTGGTGAATGCCTATTGTATCACCAGCCACAGAATACAAAGTTGTTTGTTGTCAGGTGAACGCCTCTGGCCGTGGGCTAATTTTTTGGACATGTAATGGGCGGCACTTAATTCTGTATCCGGTGAATGCCTATTGTACCACCAGCCACGGAATACAAAGTTGTTTGCTGTTAGGTGACCGCCTGTGGGCTAATTTTTGGGGCCTGTACTGGCCGTCACTTACTTCTGTATCCAGTGAATAGCTTAATATACCTCCAGCCACAGAATACAAAGTTGTATTGCCAGATGGCAGTGGAAGAACGCCAAAAAAAAGGCTTTCTAATACTGTAGCCAATCTTACTGCCAAAGAACAGGGGAATTGACAGGCTATCGTTTGCAGGACCAAACCACCGGCTAGTGCACTCCCCAGAGCGCTTCGGGAGTGCACTAGCTGGTGGTTTGGCTACAGTATTAGAAAGCCTTTTTTGGCGTTCTTCCACTGCCATCTGGTGGCCGAACTTGGGACCAACAGGCACCAACAAGACATATTCTATTATGTGATCTATATGAGATCCTATACCACGTCAGGGGAAATCTTTGGGACTCCAGTGAGGGGCCTCTTATGCAGCCTTTTGTTTATTGAAAAGAGTTATCCCTTCCCCCATCATTAATATCTAGAGAGGTGGTGGGATTTGTTTGCCGTCAGCTGGCTTATGGCCTGGGGCAACCATCGCTCTCTCCCACATAAGGACCTGTTTTGAAGCTCCTGAAGAAGCGATACAATCAAAATCACAAAACATGTTGAGCTGTATTTTTATGCTCTAAGGACTTAATCGGTTTCATCCAGGATCAATTACTCCACCCAGCGTGAGACCTGTACTGCGTTACAGCTAGCTTTAAGGCTATTGAGTATCGTTCCTGGAGAGACCCATTCCTTTTCCTTTTTTGTATACTATGTTTTAATATTTGTAGATGCATCTATGTATTTATTAATGCAATATTAAAATTACAAATGTTTGTCTATATGTGCCTACAAAGTCCATCTTCTTTGAAAAAAACACTACCATGTTTCTGTTTTTTTCTGTAACCCAAAATCATGGGAAAGACTGACTGTGTGGTTGCTCAGACTGAAGTGAAAGTAATCCCAGAGGGGAGATCCACTGTTGGTGTAGAAAAGGACTTGCCTCACTGCAGTGCCCTGTCCAGTAGGGAGGCAAGTAAAAACGGAAAATGTTAGTGTGACTTATTGAGAAGTATGATCATACTGTTTTTGAGTTGTCTAATACTGATAATGTGATGCTTAATGAGCTAGGGGTGATCGCTAAGCAGGATATGCGATTCCCCTTAGCAACAGTATATAAGGCTGCAGGGGTGTCCTTAGAAACCTCCAGGGAGCTCTGTGTGTTAGAGCCAGAGGTTGCCTGGAACAACTGTGGTGCCGCTCTGATGGATAAGATGGTACTTGACCTTGGTGATGATAAAAATGGTAAAACTTAAATGTTTGAAATTGCTTGTGGTGATAATGGGTTACTGCGGTCTGTCACTGCTGACAGAAAAGGTCCTCATGAGTTTAATGAAGCGCCACCCAAGCAAAGTGGTGAAGTTATGTTATTGCAGTCTGCTGTGTTTAAAAATGTGTCTGCTGTGGAGCCACTCTGTCCTGTGTTGGCAGTTGGAGCGGTACTGCATAGCACCTCTGATGGGAGCACAGAAAAAGTAGACTGGGACAGATGGGCAACAAGTCTGTTAACTCTATTGAAAGAAGGCTCAGGGTGTAACAGATGAGTGGACACAGTTTCTGCTATACTAAATGGAGAGGCTGCAGGGACAGTAGACATGGGTGCATTGGCTTTTGCAGAAGTTACCCTTCTCCAGTTGGAAAGGATCTGAGAAGGATGCATACATAGCAGAGGCTTTGTCCACAGCAAAAGAGTTGAGTAATGTTGAGCGTCAGGATGATGGGATAATGGATAGGGACTTGGAGGGGCGCAGTGTTGCTGAAGGTGAGAGGATGAGTGTAACACATGCAATTTGCAGGGCTCAGGGGGAGCCGCAAGTTTTGCCACTTGCCTCTGAGGTAGAGGTCTCTAAGTGTCTCGGCCTCTCACACCTTAGTAAATGAGCTCCTCCACATCGTTAGTAAAGGAAAAGTTCCTAGAGTTCTGTGTTTAGATGCAGCATGTCTAGAAATAACTGAGATGTTGTTGGAATTGGTGAAAATCTTTCCAATGTACACCTGCATGTATCCACAGCAGAGGGCCGACCTGTTACTGCGTAGTACCAATCAGTGGACACAGGTGATACAGGCGATGTTAAAGCGGGATTCCACACGCAAATTATTTTTCTTAAAAGTCAGCAGCTACTAACAGTGCTGACTTTTAATAAGGACACATACCTGTCCTCGGTGCCAGCGATGATGGGCCCCCGACGGCGATCGCTCGGTTCTGGCGCCTCCATCCTGACTAAGGGAAACAGGCAGTGAAGCCTTTACGGCTTCACTGCCCATTTCCTACTGAGCATGCGCGACTCGCACGGCACTTTGTGAATGGGCGGCTGCCTCCTGGGTTACACAAAGTTCCCAGAAGGCAGCGTGCCCCATTCACCACAAGACACCGCAACGCAGGACGAAGAGGAAGAGGACCACGGTGGAGGAAGAGGCAGAGGAGCTACTTCTGCATAGCAACAGCCCTTTCTGGTGAGTATAATTTTTTTCTTTTGGTAAAAAAAAAAAATATCTGGGTGGAACTCCACTTTAACCACTTGACCACTGGGAACTTAAACCCCCTTCCTAACCAGATCAATTTTCAGCTTTCGGTGCTCTCACAATTTGAATTAAAATTACTCAATCATACAACACAATGACCCAAACATTTTTAATATGGGTACAATACCCATATGACATTTTTGTCCTTTTTTTTCACACAAATAGAGCTTTCTTTTGGTGGTATTTCATCACCTCTGGGTTTTTTATTTTTTCGCTATAAAAGAAAAAAGACTGAAAATTCTGTAAAAAAATAAAATAAAATCTTGTTTCTGTCATATTAGCAGGTTATTTCTCACACACAGCATATGCATACCAGAAATTACACCAAAAAACACATTCTGCTATTCCTCCTGAGTATGGCGATACCACATGTGTGAGACTTTTACACAGCGTGGCCACATACAGAGACCCAACATGCAGGGACCACCATCAGGCATTCTGAAGCACCCAGGCCAATTCTGACATTTCTCTCCTACATGTAAAAATCATAATTTATTTGCTAGGAAATTACATAGAACCCCAAAACATTATGGCCCAGATCCTCAAAGAAGTTACGCTGGCATATCTATTGATACGCCGCGTAACTTCTAGTATGCTCCGGCGTATCTTTGTTTTGTATCCACAAAACAAGATACGCCTGAAGCTGTGCTAGATCCGACTGGCGTACGTCTTAAAAATCCAGCCGACGGATTCCCAGCGGATAAAAATTTTGTAGCATGCTACAAAATCTATCCGCTGGAATCCAGTCCAGCGGACTGATCTGGTCGTCTGTACAGACTCACCGGATCAGTCCGTCTGCTCCCATCCCTCGCATGCGTCGTAATGATTCGACGCATGCGTGGAAGTATTTACCTTCCGACACGTGACCGCGGATGTTTTCCGCGCAGATTTTGATCTGGTGGTGTGTACAAGCCATCGGATCAAAATCCGGAGGAGGAATGTCCGCTGGAAACGGTCCGGCGGACCGTTTCCATCTGATAACCCCTCGTCTGTACGAGGCCTTAGTACGCCGCCGGATCTAAGTTGCATATATTTACGCTGGCCGCTAGGTGGCGCTTCCGTCGAATTCCGCGTTGAGTATGCAAATTAGCTAGATACGCAAATCCACAAACGTACTTCCGGCTGGCGCTTTTTTTTACGTAGTTTCCGTAAGGCTTTTTTTGGCGTATAGTTACCCCTGCTATATGAGGCGTACTCAATGTTAAGTATGGCCGTCGTTCCCGCGTAGAATTTTGAATTTTTTACGTAATTTGCGTAAGTCGTTCGCGAATAGGGCTTTGCGTAGAATGACGTTCACGTCGTAAGCATTGGCTTGTTGCGGATTAATTCGAGCATGCGCCCTGGGATACCCCCACGGACGGCGCATGCCCCCATCACATCCATTTGAATTGCGTGCACTTACGCCGCCAAAGTTACACTACGCCGCCGTAACTTACGGAGCAAATTCTTTCAGAATACAGAAAATACGCTGTAAGTTACGGCGGCGTAGTGTTTAAGACATACGCTACGCCGGACGAAAAGATGCGCCAGGGTACGTGGATCTGGCCCTATATATGCTTTTTTAGCAAAGACCCTAGACAATACAATGGCGGCCATTACAACTTTTTATCCCGCACGGCATTTTCACAGCAATTTTTTTAACGTGTGTTTTAAAAGAAAAACTGTTTTGTGCTTAAAAAAAACAAAACAGGAAAGTTAGCCCAATGTTTTTGCATAATATGAAAGATGAAGTTACGCCGAGTAAATAGATACCAAACATGTCACCCTTCAAAATTGCACACGCTCGTGAAATGGCGCCAAACTTCGCTACTTAAAAATCAACGCTTTAATTATTTTTATTGGTTACATGTTTTTAGTTACAGAGGAGGTCTACGGCCAAAATGATTGCTCTCCCTCTAACGTTCGGAGCGATACCTCACATGTGTAGCTTGAACACCGTTTTCAAATGTCGGCGGGAATTATGTAATCATTTATTGTTCATTTTACTTTATTTATTTACTTGATTTTGAAACTATTTTCCCCAAAAATACATTTTTTGATCACTTTTATTCCAATTATAGTTAATGTAAACATCCCTTGTAATAGGAATATGACATGACAGGTCCTCTTTACAGTGAGATGTGGGGTCAATAAGACCCCACATCTCACCTCTAGGCTGGGAAGACTGAAAAAATAAAATAAAAATTATCCTGGCTTCAATTGTAGCGGTGAGTCTCTAAAAGCACCGGAGGGTGGCAGGAGGGGGGGGGACGTATTGTGGAGTATTGCAGGGTATTGGAGTATTGCAAGGTATTGGAGTATTGCAGGGTATTGCATAGTATTGTATAGTATTGCAGGGTATTGCGGAGTATTGGGGTATTGCAGGGTATTGCGGGTATTGAGTTATTGCAGAGTATTGCGCAGGGTATTGCGCAGGGTATTGCAGAGTATTGCGCAGGGTATTGCAGAGTATTGCGCAGGGAATTGCAGAGTATTGCGCAGGAAATTGCAGAGTATTGCGCAGGGAATTGCAGAGTATTGCGCAGGGTATTGCAGAGTATTGTGCAGGGTATTGCAGAGTATTGCGCAGGGAATTGCAGAGTATTGCACAGGGTATTGCAGAGTAATGGGCAGGGATGGATGGCTGGATCTGTGACTGCAATTGTCACAGATCCAGCCCACAGTGCTGCTGCTGCTTCCGCTCTCCCCCTCTCCTCTCACACTGTACCGAGCGGTACAGAGAGGGGAGGGAGGAACTGGCATCATCACATGACGCTGTTTTGTTTACAAGTGATCGCTCCATCATTTGACAGAGCGGTCACGTGGTAAACGTCCGCTACTTCTTCTAGACCCAGCGCTCACGGATGATTCTGGGAGCACGCGGGAGCAAGATTCTGGGAGAACGTCCCAGGGATGTCCTCCCAGAACAACTCGACCGCGCTGTAGACATGTTTCTATAGCGCGGTCAGAAAGAGGTTAAGCAATGTGCCGCCCAATAGGCATATCATTTGTTATATATACATACAGGCCCGGATTCACATACATCGGTGCATATATATGCCGCCGTA
Organism: Rana temporaria; assembly: GCF_905171775.1. Taxonomy (NCBI): domain Eukaryota; kingdom Metazoa; phylum Chordata; class Amphibia; order Anura; family Ranidae; genus Rana; species Rana temporaria. Next base: position 102,581,508 of record NC_053499.1, read on the forward strand.
GCGTATCTCTTTTACGCTATGCCGACGCAACGCAGAGAGGCAAGCATGGAATTCACAAAGCAAATGCTCCCAACGTTGCGCCGGCGTAACGTTAATTCGTAGGCGTAAGCCAGCCTAATTCAAAGTAGGTGGAAGTGGGCGTGATCCATTTAAATGAAGCGTGACCCCATGCAAATGATGGGCAGAACGAACGGTGCATGCGCTGTCCCATGGACGCATCCCAGTGTGCATGCTCAGAATCACGTCAAAAATATTTCCTAAGATACGTCGAATCACTGCCTACGACGTGAACGTAACCTACGCCCAGCCCTATTCACGTACTACGTAAATGACGTAAATAATGATGGCTGTGTTCCCTGGTGCAGCCATTTGCATTGATGCTGCTGACTTACACCTGCTTTATGAGGCATAACTTTACGTCAGACGTACAACTTACATAAACCGTGTATATTAATGCGCCGGGCACAAGTACGTTCGTGAATCGGCATATCTCCCTCATTTGCATATTTGAATCGTAAATCAATGGGAGCGCCCCTTGCGGCCAGCGTAAATATGCACCCACGATACGACGGCGTAGGAAACTTACGTCGGTCAGAAGAAGCCTATTTTTTTATTTATTTTATCCCAGTGCGCATGCTCCAAATGACGTTGGCAAATCGTCATGCTTTCAACGTGAACGTAAATCACGGACAGCCCCATTCACGGACGAGTTACGCAAACGACGTAAAATTTGAAAAATTTGACGCGGTTCCGACGTCCATACTTAACATTGGCTGCGTCTGGTTTATCTTTACGCCTGAAAACCCCTTACGTAAATGGCGTATCTTTACTGCGACGGCCGGGTGTACGTTCGTGAATAGGCGTATCTAGCTGATTTACATATTCTAGGTGTAAATCAGCATACACGCCCCTAGCGGCCAGCGTAAATATGCAGTTAAGATACGACGGCATAGGAGACTTAAGCCGGCCGTATCTTAGCAACATTTAAGCGTATCTCAGTTTGAGCATACGCTTAAAGTTGCGACGGCGCGGATTCGGACTTGCGACGGCGCGGATTCGGACTTACGACGGCGTATCTACTGATACGCCCATCGTAAGTCTTTAAGAATCTGGCCCAATATGTTTACATGCTGCCATCTAGTGACCTTTTGTGGTAATGCACAATTTCTGTAATTTCTTTGTCTGATCTATTACACACTTCCTTTCTGTGTAATGCTCCACCCCTTCTTCCTGACTTTCTTCTTCCTCTATCATGGCTGAAGCTACAGACCACATGTAACAAGGGCACATGTATTCTGCATTGTAAGCTACAGGCAGTATCATCTTTTGACTGCACAATACTACAACCTGTTCATCTGCTGTAACCTATCATCTGATGTATTCTGATGTTTGTATTGAAACTTCTGTGAATAGAATCGTTATTGGTGAGTTCAAGCTATCTGATAAGGATTGTCCTCAGTGATTATATCTGCTAGGCCAGGCATAGAGGTCTCACAAGGGATAAATCGCTTTACAACAATCGGAGTCAGAATAGCCAAAAGATAGATTTTCTTACAGCTTGCTATGTATATGTGTGCCTTATCTACATTCAAGCTTAGTCAAAATATGTCTTCCCTCAGCTTGCTGTGCATATGTGTGCTCTTGATCTGCAATCAGTTAGTCAAAAGATGTCTTCCTACAGCTTGCTGTGTGTATATGTGTGCTTTATCTCCAATCAAGTTTAGTCAAAAGATGTCTTCCTACAGCTTTCTGTGTGTATGTGTGCTCTTGATCTGCAATCAAGTTTAGTCAAAAGATGTATAGAATCCTACAGCCTGCTGTGTGTATGTGTGTGCCTTATCTGCAATCAAGCTCAGTCCCATCTGCCATCTTGTGAAAGCACATGGTCGCACAAGCTTACTGCACCTCATGTGAATGTTAAAAACTGTTCTCTGCATTGAACTGTGTTACCCCACCTGTCTAAGCTGCTGCTCGTCTTCTTAAAGAGACAGTATCATTTTTGCAAAACCTTGAAAGATGTCTACAAAAGACTTTGAGCACCTTTCTGTGGCTGAACCAATGCAGATTCATCATGCCTCTAAACCCGCAGATGTACAGGGAGCAGATTCTGCAGACATTGCCGAACAGATTGTAAGACCCAAACGTGCAATCAAACCGACACAGAAACCCAGAAAAAACTATGAAACCGTCTAGAGATGAGCTCTGAAATCTGTCAGACTTATGGGACACAACTTCACACTGCATGTCAGTGTTTGAAAAGTACACGGCTTTCTTGTAGGACTGTAATATAGAGAACTCTTCAGCAGAACTGACCAAGGTTGATGCACTAAACTAACAAAGGGATCTCTTAGTGCAAAAAGCTCAGAATAAGGCAGAACTCCGCATTGCTCAACTGCAGGAGACCAGATCTCACAGATCCACATCAACCAAGCACACTGCACGTACTTTTTAGATCCTCTTGCTCCAGAAGCTCAACATTAAGTGACAAGCTAATAGAGGCCCGTGCACGTCTGGAAGAAAATAAAGTGCAAAGCACCTTTACCAGAAAGGAAGCAGAAATAGAAACACAAAAGGCAGCTCGCCATGCAAAGATGGTAGCTCAACAAGCAGCTCACCAAGCAGAGATGGAAGCTCACCAAGCAGAGGCAAATTCCCAAATACAGGTTCTGCAAATGGAAAAGGTGGAAGCAGCTGCCCTAGCAAGGCGAAGAGTCCTTGAACAAGTGATGGGAGAAATTGCTAAGACTGCAAGACCCAGTTGAACGCACCAGTGAATATGTACTAAAGCATAGTGTTTGCAATGATACAGAGTCATCTCCTGTACGTCCTGCTAACAACACTGTTCTGAGACCTCTCAGCTCCAAATGTCTGAGCCTCTTCAACAGGGGCGTCCCTAGGGGGGGGGCAGAGGGGGCCCTGACCCCCCAACATCATACTGTGCCCCACCATGTGCCCCCCCCCAAAAAAAAAAAATTTTTTTTTGCAATTTTTGTATTTTGCTCCCCGAGAGGGAGAGCGTCCCCAGTCAGCTCTGCGGGGGATTCCTCCCTCTCCCTCTGCTCGCCATCACTGCATAATGCGAGCGCTCCCACAACCAGATATTCTAGCCTGGACCGTGTTTAAGTGTGTGCACTGCAGACTGCAGTACACTGTAATCACTGAACTACATTATCTCCATCCCTTCTCTCTCCCCCCATCTGTCTCCCTCCCCCTCTCCTGTTCTTTCAAAACATTCACAATTTACTTTCACTTTCAGTTAGGCAGATAATATACGGTGCAAATTTCTTTCCTGCATCCACAGATTGCAGGAAAGAAACTTGCATGATTCCCCCATCAACAGACAGTGGTGACAGGGGAATATCCCTCCTGCCCAGAAATTGTATTCTCCCGACAAACAGTGATTATCACCAGTGACTATACAGCAACCACTAGTGATAATTATAAGAGAATCTGCTCATTAATGGTTCAAATCTCAGCCAGTTTCTGCTGAACCAGCTGAGATTTAAACTGTCTATGGCTGGTCTTATCTCTTAGGCAGCCCATACATTGATTAGCACTGTGGAGTGTCGGCTTCCTGGCGGGATTGGGCATGTGGGATTTCAACCACACCCGAGCCCATCTCTATTGGTTGTAGACAGTTGAGCTCCCTGCAGGTTGCTTAGCAGGAGTGGACCCTTCTCTGACATGCTGATCGGGATGCAATCCAGGTGATGCTCTTAGTCAAATCCTAGTCATAAATATCAGAGATTTTATTGATCAAAGCCCACACTTTACAGGCATAGAGCCCACGTGGCTGCTGATCATACGGTTGATTATATATATATATTGTGATGGGGGCGGAGCTAGCCGGAGACCGGAATGGCCGCGCTGTAACAGAGCTCCGGATCCAGCGGACCTAAAGCGGCCTAAAGCAGCTTATCCAGCGGGGTTTTCAACACCCTATAGCGGCGTTCTACCTCCCAGAGAGCCGAGGAAGCCACCTTAGCCATGGTGAGACGGAAGACGGAGGGGAATCGTCCCCTCAAGCTCACTGAATTCTTCTCAGTGGGGCCTAAACAAGATGGCGCCGACGCGTCCTCCACACCGCTGCCCAGGGATTCACAGGCCTCGTCCAGATCGGGGAAACCTGCTAAACGAAGCAGCCCTCCAAGACATCTGAACTCCCCACCTGCCACCCCGTCCTCGGGAAGCCCGGAAAAGGCAAGATTCAGACTGGATGCAGCGGATGCCAGCCATGAGGTGAGCTCACACATGGAATCGGGAGATGACACTAGGGAGCTGCCTGATTCCATAGACGTGTTCCCCACTAACAACAAGCCAGTATTAGATACTGTGCTGAAGGAAATGCTAGTGTCCCTCAGAAGCTCCCTCCACTCTGATATGGTCTCATGTGTGCATAAATTCAGCTCTGACCTGCGACATGTGGCTGACAGGGTCACTCATGTGGAGACCAAGATGGGAGAATATGCCTCCACCATTAATGCCCTGGTAGATGCTAATGAAAATAATGAGGACAATATAGAGTCACTCAAGGCCAAAATAGCAGAAATGGAGGACAGATCAAGGAGGAACAATTTAAAAATAAGGGGGATCCCTGAGTCTGTGAGACAACAAGATCTGCGCCACTATGTAGCTCAACTGTTCACAGATGCATTGCCTGACATGTCTGAACTAGACTTCACAGTAGACAGGATTCACAGACTTCCTAAACCTTCCTATCTGTCGGATAACATCCCGAGGGATGTGATCCTCAGGCTTCACTTCTACCACACCAAGGAGAAGCTTATGGCAGCCTCGCGCCAAGCAGAAGGGATACCAACTCAGTATGCTAACCTCCAATTCTATGCAGACCTATCACAGCACACACTGCAAAAGCGCAGAAACCTTGCTACGGTCACAAAGGCCCTCAGAAATCATAAACTGACATACAAGTGGGGCTTCCCGACGAAACTGATTGTAACCAAAGACGACAGAGAATACGTGATGGACTCCCTCGAGAAAGGATTGACCATGCTCCAGGCCTGGGGCATAGTTCCAGATTTGCAACAGCCTCCACGTCAGCGTACCAGCAAAGGAGACCAAGATCAAGAATGGCGTACAGTAGACCGCAGGAATGCTCGCTCTCATAATTAGCCTGGATTAAGCCAGACCATTAGACAGTTCCGCTGGAGAGATGGTTCTTTTTTGTTGCTGTTTATTTTTCCGTCTCTCCCAGCTCCAATAACTTTATACCCCCTACTTACCTTCTGAGTGACCGTGAGTCACACCCTCTGCATTTTTCACTTTGGCCTTTGGCCTTTACTGTTTTGTTATGTTTTCCTTGTTTAGATTTTTTTTTTATGCCTTGCTGACCAGGCCCACCAAGATGCTCATCGCACTACAGAGATCAAGCACCGATCTGCCTTCGCCTCCACCACAACCAGATCCTTCATCCAGGCACACCGCCCTGGGGACTCGGACTACTTGCTACGTAAGTGCTCTACTACATATCTACACTTTTAAGCATTCCTTGTACCTACCCCCATGGCGGTGAACTTTCTTACCCTGAACACTAAGGGTCTTAACCACCCAGCCAAGAGAAGATCTCTCTGGAAAGACGCTCTGCAGAACAGGTGTGATATTTTGTGTATCCAGGAGACGCATTTTGCTCTCCATTCGCACCCTAAATGCGCACACCCTAACTTCCCTCACTTGTACATGGCGAATGCTACAGATAAAAAGAGAGGGGTGATGGTAGCGGTGAGGGACTCTGTAGCTTTTCACCTCCATGACATGATCTCTGATCCACAGGGCCGCTACCTTATATTGGTATGTGAAATCAACTCCACCATGTATACAGTGGCAAATGTGTATGCCCCAAATATTCGACAAACTAGATTTTTTCATAGAGTTATGAAAAAAGTGAGAGCGATACAGAAGGGTTTGTTGGTGGTGTGCGGAGACTTCAATATAACGTCCGACCCCTCGGTGGACATGACCTCCTCTCCTAAGAGGATCCCGCCTTCTCTGAGGGCTTCTATACAAACTCATGAGATGTATGATGTATGGCGTTGCCTGAATGCAAACGAGAGAGATTTTACCTTTTATTCTACTGCACATAGATCTTATAGCAGAATTGATATGTTTCTCGTAGACAGATCACTACTTTTCAAATGTAAAAAAGCCAAGATAGGTAGCATCACGTGGTCGGACCATGCCTCGGTAGGATTGACTGTAGAGGACTCTTCTTCTCATAGCCCCACCTATTTGTGGAGAGCCAACCCTGGCCTGCTGAGGGAAGGTCCGTCCAGGTCGTGCATTGAAAAAAAGCTAGAGGAATTTTTTGATCTGAATCAGGGGACGGTAGAGGATCCGTTCGTATTATGGAATGCCCACAAGGCGTTTATAAGAGGTATTATGATACAACAGGGGGCGAGACTGAGGAGGGAAAGGCGGCAGCAGACCGAGCAACTTATCTCCCAAATAGACGCGTTAGACAGACAAAATATGGAACACCCATCTCACTCCCTAGCGAACCAAATTTCCCACCTACGCACTGAGCTCAGAATTAAGTTCCTTGGGGACTTTGAGAGGGCCTCAAGGAGACTAAAACTCTCCTACTACACCAGTGGTAACAAAGCTGGGAAACTTTTGGCCTATAAACTGAAAGGACATAGAATTAAATCCCAGATATCCCACATACTTCAACCCCATACCTCAATTAAACAAACCCACCCACAAGCGATAGCTGATTCTTTCAGCCAATACTACAGTTCGCTGTACAATCTTAAAGAAGATCAAACAGTCCCACAACCCACGGAGGGCGCAATAAAGGCCTTCCTAGAAAAAATTGACCTTCCGCAATTAACACAAGTCCAACTTGAACATCTTAACACACCCATCACTGAACTAGAGGTAAAAGGAATCATTAACTCTCTTCCACTCAATAAATCGCCAGGCCCGGATGGGTACACTGGGGAATATTACAGGGCATTTAGGGACATTCTGTGTCCGCATCTGGTAGGAGTGTTCGGTTCTGCTGCTGCGTCTTCCTCATTCCCCCAAGAGATGCTCAAGGCAACAATTATAGCTCTCCCGAAGCCAGGGAAGTCCCCGGACGTCCCACAGAACTTTAGGCCGATTTCACTGTTAAATAATGATGTTAAGATATATGCCAAGCTCTTAGCTACTAGATTGATGACTATACTGCCGGGAATCGTGGATATTGACCAGACAGGGTTCACTAGGGGCAGACAGACAGCGGATGCTACCAGACGCCTAGTCAACCTGATGCATATCGCTAAACGTAGGGGAACGCCTTCTCTGCTCCTATCTTTGGACGCAGAGAAGGCGTTCGATAGGATCCACTGGGGATTTCTGGCGGAGGTCCTACGAAAGTTTGGCTTTGGGGGATGGATGTTCTCGGCCATTATGGCGCTATACACAAGCCCATCGGCTCAGGTTTATGTAGCTGGTACACTCTCAACACCATTTCAGATATCAAATGGCACACGCCAGGGGTGCCCCCTATCCCCACTTATTTTCAATTTAATGATGGAACCCCTGGCCGCCCAAATAAGGTCGCACCCTCGAATTTCTGGTATAATAGTGGGCCCAAAAAAGCATGTCATAAGCCTATTTGCTGACGACATCATCTTAATTTTATCTAAAGTAGAGGAATCCTTGACAGCAGTCCAAGACACACTTCAGTCCTTCTCTTCCATATCATACTACAAAGTGAATGAGGCGAAATCCCACGTGCTGAATATGGGTGTTGGCGAGGAGCTGAAAGAGGCCTTACAAAGTAAATTCCCTTATGTGTGGCAAGATGAGGGTATAATATACCTGGGGATAAAACTTACCTCCAATCCTGAGGATTTAGTACCTGCTAATTATACTCCCCTTTTGAACTCCCTCAAATCAAAGCTTCAAAAACTAGCCATATCTGAGTTGTCGTGGTTGGGAAGGTTGGCAGCCTTCAAGATGGTTGTCTTACCTCAAATTTTGTATATATTTAGAACCCTCCCTATCCCCCTGCCCAATATCTATTTTAAATCTATGCAAGCCATCTTAAACAACTATTTGTGGCAGGGTAAGAGAGCTAGGTGCGCTTTTGGTAGGATAATTAAGAGTAGATCAGCGGGGGGAGTAGGTCATGTCCACCTACAGGACTACTACTTTGCGTCTATTCTAGCTCAACTAGCTCACTGGTTCAACCCCGATTCTGAAGTACAGTGGAAAGACCTAGAACAGAGACAGATTCCAAGGGGAAGCCTCAGTGAGTTTTTACTCTCAGCTCATCTTACTAAATCCCTAGACAAAAGATATGCCCCTCCGATTTTAGCATCACTGAGAGCTTGGGCCCATCTACGTACAGCTTACAGATGGACTGGTCCCACAGAGTCGTTTAAATTCCCCATAACAGCCATTCATAACCTAATCACGGACATCAATCTCACTTCTTGGAGGGACAAAGGTATAACTCACCTAGAAGATACAATAGAGGGCCCTAATATGATGTCCTTTGAAGCTCTGCAACAGAGGTTCAGCCTTCCAACTAGTGAAAGATACAGGTACATCCAGATTTCCCAAATGCTCAAAAAATCTCCTCAGATTTATACCCACATTCCAGTCCAGATGACAAAGTTCTTTCTCCATCCGTCCACTAAACCCAAGGGCATATCTATCTTATACAAGGGCCTACAGGAGAAGGACACATTAGTCAAAGAACATAATATTATAGCTTGGGAGCGAGACTTTGGGGTAAGTTACTCAGTTCAATCTTGGGCAAAATCCATAAGGATTCTGACGGCCTCCACCAGGAGCACCAATCTCCTTGAGATGCACCAGAAACTGTTACTTCGTTGGTACCTCACCCCCCATCGCTTGGCCAAGATGTTCCCAAACGCCAATGCAACTTGTTGGAGGCAGTGTGGAGAGAGGGGTACACTTTTCCACATAATGTGGGAATGCCCGAACATCAGGGCACTATGGTCACAGGTAGAGGGCGTTCTGGCTGGGGTCTCGGACTCCTTCCCACCACTTCATCCTGCCATGGCTATACTGTCCATGGGCATTGATGCAATCCCTAAATCCCAGACAATGGTAGTTTCACACATTCTATTAGCCACCCGCCTAGTAATTCTTAGACATTGAAAGAATATAAATCCCCCCACAATGGCAGAAATTATAAACACAGTGCACACTCACAGCACCTACGAAATCCTCCATGCTTCGGCTTTGGGAAAGTATGAAAAGATAAACAACTTATGGGCTCCATGGCACATTAGACACAGCAGCAAATAGGTAGTTGGAATGCACTATAACAATAATATGAAACAAAGGTGGGTCATGGTCAGCTAGGGCGTACAACAATGTTGGTAGTGTCAATGTTAATGGACAACAGCCTTTCTGTCCTGTTTTTGATACACTACTCTGATATTTCATTCTTTACTTTTCTCTTCTCTTTATCTTTTTGTTCTATGCTTACTCTTCCTTTGTTCTCCTCGAATTTATGAATACAAGCATATCTTTTGTCACAGTCATATCACTCAAAAATCTGCCACAGCGGGAGAGACTTGGGGGGTGAGAGTGGGGGTACGAACCATACTTCCTATATAAGGAGCTGGCCTCCGCGACCATAGAGAGGGATCGCAAGGGGCTAGCTATGGCTACCTACCCTAGGAAAGCCTCCCGGGGTCTCCACACAATTTTGGGACACATGACACTGCAAAAGAATATGAACATGATACGCCGCAGAATGTGTTAATGTGTACTGATACCTATCGTTCCAATGATTTGTGATACTGTACTCATCTAAATCTTATGTATATGTCTACTTCTTCGTTCTGTAATGCATATACTACTTTCTAATGAAAAATTTAATAAAAATTATTGAAATATATATATATATATTGTACTCTTGATGCTAATAAATACTGTGTTTATTAGATCTGACTGGGAGCATCACCTGGATCACATGCCGATCAGCATGTCAACAGAGAAGGTTATACAGCATTACTGCTGCTAGGTGACCAGCTGGGGGCTCAGCTCTCTATAACCAATAGTGCCAGCCTTCCCCTGCATGCACCCATAATGTCACCAGCACTAGGTCCTAATAGACTGCCGCCGTTGCCAAGGAGACAGATGCCAGACCAGCGCTGTAAATAGCAGGGACAGGACAGCTGGGGATCCCTAGAGTGGCAGAACACCAGGGCCCGGTGGCAAGACAACCTTTGCAACAATGATAGTTCTCCCACTGCTTTGGACCCTTATATTTTCTTGGTGTGCTGGTGACATATATCTCTTGTTTTCTGCCACCCTGGGGGGCCCCAGTATAGTAGGAAGGGAGCTCACTGCAGAACATATGAAAGGGCCCATAGTGGGATCGTAGTAAAGGGCCCCAGGATATATATATATATATATAATTGCATATTATAGTTGGCCCCCCTACTTTTGTCCCTGTCCCCCCATGTGCCCCCCCTAAATATGAAAGCTGGAGACGCCACTGCTCTTCAAGTCTACAATACAAGTGCATCTATACAGAAAACCACATCACCTCTAGTCGACAACAAGGTGACTTCCAGTTACAAGCCGCAGCTCAAGCCACAGCCAGCACAAGCCTTAGGGACTACACCACAGTAAAACGCTCTTGCAACATCATTTAATCCTGGTAAACCTCACCCTACTTCACCAAAGAACTTTCACGCCCGAGGGGTTACACAATTTACATTGGCACCAAAGAGTGAGAGATCAGACTTGAATGACTTTGCCAGATATATGATAAAGGGGACACTGCTGCAGACACCTAGTGATCAATCCTAAATAGAAAAAATGTGTCAAATGAAAAGAGGTGATGGTGTCTGCTCTGTGTAACAGAGAAAATGGGGGGGGGGGAAGGAGATAGATAATGGGGGTTATTTACGAAAGGCAAATCCACTTTGCACTGCAAATGCACTTGAAAGTGCACTTTCAAGTGCAGTCGATTTAGATCAGAGGGAAATATGCAAGGAAAATAAAAAACAGCATTTTAGCTTGCACATGATTGGATGATAAAGTCAGCAGAGCTTCCCTTCATTTAAGATCTACCCCTCAGATTTACAGCGACTGCACTTTCAAGTGCATTTGCAGTGCACTTTTAGTGCAAAGTGGATTTACCTTTCGTAAATAACCCCCAATGTGACTATAATACACGCATAAAAAAGTGTCTATATATACTGCCAAATATTTCAGGTCTCTGCCTGGATCGATAAGTGAAACAAATATCTCAGAAAAACATAAATTACAATAAAGTGAGTGCCACACTATACAAAAACAAATAATGCATAAATATGTAGACTTAATATAATAAATAAATGTAGGAGCCAAGCAAAGTCAGCATAGAATTCGTGCAAAAAAATATATTATATTTAATAATATAATAAATAAATAAATATATATAGGAAATGTAACAGAATGGCCCGGAACACCCAGAGACTTTTGAAGGATGTGGGGTACTCCTGTGCCAGCGTCACTAATGACTCTTGGGTCTAGGGTCACCCTGTGCCCCTTTTGGGCATAGGGTGACTGAGAAATATTAACTATAAATTACATGAGATGGGACATTACTAATAATTCATGTTTTGCAGGATCTGGACATACTGTATTACAGTTTGATTTCATGCTGACCCACAACCGGTCAATAAAAGTGTCTACTTCAATGCTTAACCTAGGCTGTTGAGATGCTAACTAAGTATGTCTGCTCCTAAAGACCTTTCATTATGTATGCTAATAATACCGTTTTGTGTGTGGAATGTGACTTGTCAAGCTGTAGTAATTACCTCCTCTAATGCGGAGACAGGCTGTCTGGATAAGGTTTAGTAATTAGCCCATCTGAAGGTGTATTGAAGCCCCATTGTGTGATGCTGGGGGTTGACAGTTCTTTGTTCCTTTGATTACTGTAAACATGCCTGTACTGCATAAAAAGCTGAGAGCTAACCATTAAAATGCATTCATACATTTTGACTCAGAGAACGGAGCTTGTCTAGTTTATTCTGGGGAAATCCATATGGATCGTGTCTGTTGGATGGTTGGAGTGTCAGATAAGCTGTCGTGGTTGATGGAATGGGAATATCGTTAACGGTGGTGACCGTTACAGGAAAGTCTCTGAGTATGGTCCCAAAAAAACAAGTGTTGAGAAAGGAGGAGCTTCAGTGTACAAAGTACACCTCTTGTGACTTCTTAGCAGTTTACCTCACAGCTGTAGCTCTAAGGACCTGATAATTCTCAGGGGATACACATCCGATAATATAATCAGCCAGATGGTAGGAAACCCAAACCAATGAGTATCTAATTTAACTCTTACGCCGGCGTATCGTAGGCGCATATTTACGCTGGACGCATCTGCCGCTCCCATTGATTTCCTATTCAAATATGCAAATGAGTGAGATACGCCGATTCAGAAACGTACGTTTAGCCGGTGCGCGTAAGTGCAATGTCCGGCGTAAAGTTACCCCTCATAAAGCAGGGGTAACTTTGCACCAGACTTGCACAGGTCAGCTGGAGAGCAGCTACAGCAGCACCGTTATAGACGAGCTGAGCAACAACACTTGCAGGACAACACATCTGTATGCCAACATGCCAGGGGCAGCCGTGGTCATAGCACTACTGCGTCTACGGGCACAGGAGAGGATATTCTGCACGCGCATTGACGTCTTTGGCATGGGTGAATCAGAGGTGTATCGCATTTTCAGATTCAGCCCTGATGCCATCTTGGAATTAGCCACAACCATGCATGATGACATCACCAGCAAGACACACCGCGTACATGCAGTGCAGCCACTGGTCAAGGTATTGGCAACACTGCATTTCCTTGCAAGTGGATCTTTTCAAAGAACAAGTGGAGTAGTGGCTGGGATGTCACAATACACCATGAGCAGATGTGTGCACCAGGTTGTCCCCACAATCCTCAGATGCATGTCCCACCACTTCATCAAACCCACCCATGAGCACCTGCGGCAGAAGGCAATGGCAGATTTCTACAGAATTGCATGATTCCCACGCACCGTGGGGGCCATTGATTGCACACATGTGGCACTAGGGCCCCCCCGTGCCACAGAGCACATATACTGCAATCGTAAGCATTGGCATTCCATCACTGTACAGGTGATAGCCGATGCCCAATGCCTCATATGGCACGTCCGTGCCAAACACCCAGGGGCCAGCCACGACAGCTACATATACCATCAAAGCACCATCCCAACAGAATTCGAACCAAACGTGTACAAGGACAGCTGGCTGGTTGGTGAGTGACATGGGTATCAGGCACGACTGTCCGACCCCATGATGCAGACAAGAGGGGCACATGCACGACTAACATCCTCCTGTCTTTTCCCTTCCAGGTGACGCGGCATATGCACTTGGGCCCCATCTCATGACTCCATACCGGAATCTCCAAACCAGAGGAGAGATAAACTACAATGCTGCCCACATACGTACCCGTGCAGTGGTGGAACGCACATTTGGCCTCCTGAGGTCCCGTTTCCGATGCCTGGATAAGTCCGGAGGGACCCTGTTGTATTCCCCAAACTTTGTGTGCCAGATCATCGGTGCATGTTGCATTTTGCACAACTACGCCATGAGAAAGGGCCTGGAGATTGACATAGGTGATGACCTGACCCCCGAACCACACAGTCACCCCCTGCCCAAGGCTACCCCATCTGCTGAGGGAACAGCAGTCAGGAGTTGTCTCGTGGAACGCATCTTTGCACGTTAAACACACACATTCATCATGGCACACGGACAATGCATGCATGCACACCACTGTGGTCCCTAGCTCACACACACCACATCCACATCACATTGGATTAGCCCAAGTCCACCATGCAGGACTTGGGAGCAGCAACGCCGCGCTAAGGCTCCAATTATGTCGCTGTCCATTCATACCACATTCACACGGTCGTGGGGATAACTTCTCCCCAACGACCCAGGGTGACACACCTTAATGGCAGGAGTGTCACCCCCACATTTACACACCAGTCACACTGTAGCCTGCACTACTCCCCGTGTGCAGGGATTATACAAATAAAACAACTCATAACCTGAGTGAAAATAATAAAAACAATCATCACCTGAGTATACAAATAAATCCAAAAACTCAGCACTTGAGCATAAAAGAAAACCCAAGAAAAAATCATCTGCCCTGTCGTGGGCTACACCTGGTGCCTAGGCTCCTGGGCCACAGTTGTTCCTGGGGGGAGCCTCAGGTGGGGGGGCGGGGAATCTGGTGGTGGGACATCCCCCGGTCTCTCCCTGGCTGCCTGGCTGCCCTCCAATGCCAGGGCTATGCGGTGGAGGAAAATATTGGTCGCAGCCTGCATCCGCAGCTGGCGGGTGGTGGTGCTGCGCAGGTGGTGCCTTGTCTGCCTCCCCTCCTCTTGTGCGGCAGCTGCCAGGCTCCGTACCTCAGTCACAAGGCCTGATGTGGTTGCCTGCAGCTCCCCCAGACAGGTCACAATTGCTGTGCCGTTTCCAACCACATCCTGCAGGCTGTCAGTGATGGCGGAATTCTGTTCAGCTTGCTGGGTGAGGGCCTGCTGCACAGCTAGGGTACAGGCCACCTGGCTCTGGGCCGAGGAGGACAGGCTCTCTGCCACATGGTGCAGATCACCCACTAGGGCACCCAAATGGTGGGTCTGCCTGGCCTGGTTCCTCGCCAGATGATCCTCCAATTCCTCCGTATCACCCCTGGTTTTTCTTGTAGCCTTCCTGGGGGCAGGAGAGGCTTGGGGCCGGCTGTAGGGGGTGGCCCTTGAGGGGCTATCCCTGATGGGGGAGGAGGTTTGGGAGGGTCCAGGTATGGGGGTCTCCTCCACAAGGTATAAAGCATCCTTAATACCAACATGCTCCTCCTCTACTTCCTCAAGAGGTGAGGTAGGGGCACTCTCCACCATGGATGGCGTGGGTCGCACATCAGCCGACGACGGCCCAGCTCCCTCCTGCACATCTGTGGATGACACAAAATATTCACATTTTGGTGGACCCACAGAAGCCGCCAGCTTCTCTTTTACCAGACGCCGCAGATCGTTTATTTTTTTCACTATGTGCTTGGGTTTCCTAGCCGTTACGCCACGGGCATTCACCTGCGTGGTAATCTCCAACAAAATTTAATTTTTTTTGGACCTTGCTGGTCGTGCCACTCTGTGCCCCATAGAGGCACGCGCTGTATTTGGAGAGGGCATCAATAATTATAGCCTTCTCCTGCGGTCCTTAGTGGTCCCTGGTGCAGACATACCTCAAGAGACAAAAGTACTAGCAGTAAAAAAAATGCTTGTGTACTTTTGCACTTTACGGGCGCATGTCTGGGCGTATTTATGCACTGGGCATAGGCAGTTGGCTGGCGTACCTTAGGGGTTACGCCGGGCGTAGTTGTGAGCATGCGCAGAGGGACGCGGGACATACGTTGACGTCACGCGCATGCGCCGTTCGTTCAGCCCTTAATTTGCATGGGGTCACGCTTCATTTAAATAGATCACGCCCACTTCCTTCCTACTTTGACTTAGGCCGGCTTACGCCGACGAATTTACGTTACGCTGGCGCATCGTTGGGAGCATTTGCTTTCTGAATACCATGCTTGCCTCTCTGCGTCGACGTAGCGTAAAAGAGATACGCTATGCCCTCCTAAATATGGACCAATGTATCTGAATCTGGGCCAGAGACTTTAATAGAGCAATATTAAGGGGAGTGGTTAATTGGTCACAGGTGCTTGAGGCTTATATACATTTCTGTAGAGCTCATTTTGAGCCTGCTCATCCTGAGTTTTCTGGAACTCTGTCCAAGTGGAACTGGACTAAGTGGTGAGTTAAAATCAAGAGTTTAAAACAGGAGGTTCAAAACAGGGGTCATAGTACCTGTGTAGTGTGAGTACTTGAGTGTTGTCTGAGTAGTGTGTGGATCGTTAGTACTTGTGTATTGTGGGTGCACGCTGGTCTGCAAGTGCACACAGGTCTGCGAGTGCATGCTAGTCTGCGAGTGCACGCGGGTCTGCGAGTGCACGCGGGTCTGCGAGTGCACGCGGGTCTGTGGGTCTGCGAATGCACGCTGGTCTGCGAGTACATGCAGGTCTGTGGGTCTGCGAGTGCACGCGGGTCTGTGGGTCTGCGAGTGCATGCTGGTCTGCGAGTGCACGCGGGTCTGTGGGTCCATGCTGGTCTGCGAGTGCACGCTGGTCTGCGAGTGCACGCGGGTCCGCTGGTCTGCAAGTAGGTCTGCGAGTACCTGTGTACTGTCTTGTTGACTACCTGTGTATTGTCTTGTTGAGTACCTGTGTATTGTCTTGTTGAGTAGTAGTGTCAGGAAGCTAGTTTTTAGGCAATTTGGACAGGGTATAATCTCTAATTCTCATTAAATGAATTGGCATGATGCCCGGCATGTGTGGCGAGGCGACTCAGTGTACATCTTGCGGCATGTATGCGTTCCTTGATCATCTGATCGAGGGAGATTACTGCTGTGCAAAATGTAAGCACATTGTTTCCCTGGAAGCCCAGGTTCTGAATCTGGGGAAGCAACTGTCAGCACTGGGAAGACCCTCCACACTAAAGGAGAGCCAGAAATTTACACAGCAGGTGATGGCAGGGGCCATCACAGAGGTGGGTGGAGAGAAAGAAGGGTAGAGGGGAAAGTGCCAGGGAGGCTGATCCAGGGCTGGAGCATCTCAATAAGTATGCTCCATTGAGTGACATTGGTGAAACTAGTCAGGGACTGGCACTGCTGGAGCTGAGGATCTCTCCTAGCTGTCAGGGGAAGAACTCCTCCAGTGAGAGTGGGGAGGAAGCAAAGAGAAAGGAAAGGCAGATTCTGGTGGTAGGGGGACTCAATTCTTAGAAGGACAGAGAGGGCAATCTGTAACAAAGACCTGAAGCGCCAAACTGTATGTTGTCTACCGGGTGCTCGGGTTCGGCACATCACGGATCTGGTGGACAGATTACTGGGAGGGGCTGGGGAAGACCCAGCTGTCATGGTGCACGTTGCCACCAATGACAAAGTCAGAGGCAGATGGAGTGTCCTAAAGAACGATTTTAGGGACTTGGGAGCTAAATTGAGAAAAGGGACCTCCAAGGTAGTATTCTCAGGAATACTACCGGTACATCGAGCCACACCAGAAAGGCAGAGGGAGATTAGGGAAGTAAACAAGTGGCTGAAGAGCTGGTGTAGTAAAGAGGGGTTTGGGTTCCTAGAGGACTGGGACGACTTCTCAGTCGATAACCAGTACTATAGAAGGGACGGACTGTACCTAAATGAGGAGGGTGCAGATCAGCTGGGAATAAGGATGGCCAAAAAGTTAGAGGGGTTTTTAAACTAGGCGACGGTGGGGGGGAGGGTCCAGAGATAGAGATAGTCAGTGTGGAACATATTCAAAAGGGTAGTATTAGGGGTATTAGTGGTAGGGTAACCAAAGCACATAAACCCAAGCTAAGTAGAGTAGCAGGTCCTAGTTGCAATCTTGGTACACCCAAGAGGATAGTATGTGACCGTTCAAAATATATTAATGCAGTAAAGTGCTTGTTCACCAATGCCAGAAGTCTGCCAAGCAAAATAGGTGAGTTGGAAGCTCTGGTGCATCAGGAGAGCTGTGATGCAATCGGTATTGCTGAAACTTGGCTTTATTCCTCACATGACTGAGCTATTAATATTCCTGGCTATGCACTCTTTCGGAAAGACAGGGTAAAAAAGAAAGGTGGAGGGGTCTGTCTCTATGTGAGAAGTGATCCTTAAGCGAGTGTGAAAGAGGACATGGTGGATGGAGAGTGTGATGAGTCTGAAGCATTATGGATGGATCTGCATACAGATGTGCATAGTTCAAAGTTAATTATTGGAGTTTGTTATAGACCACCCAATGGTAATGAGGAGGTGGAGACTCAGCTCCTTGCACAGATGGAAAGGGCTGCAGGGGCTGGGACGGTGATAATAGTGGGGGTTTTTAACTACCTAGAAATTAACTGGAGTGATGGCACTGCTGGGACAGTTAAAGGACAACAATTTATAAATTTTATGGTCCAGCTTATTGAGGCCCCAACTAGGAATGATGCTCTGTTGGACCTGGTAATCTCAAACCATGTAGAGCGTATTACTAATATTCAGATACACCTGGGTAGCAGTGACCATAACATGATTTCATTTGATGTTAGCTGTAAGCATAAACCACATATCGGAAAGATAAAAACACTTAATTTCAAGAGAGCAAATTTTCTAAGGATGAGGGCTGCTCTCCAGGACTTAGACTGGGAGAGAATATTGGCATCAATGGGCACAGAACAGAAATGGGAATTCCTCAAAAAGACTGTTTGTGAACTCACTGCAAAGTATATTCCCATGGGCAATAAGTTTAAAAGGCTAAAAATAAAACCTTTGTGGCTCACGGACAAAGTTAAAAAAGCTATAAACTATAAGAAAAGAGCTTTTAAAAAACATAAAAATGAAGGAACACTATGTAGTGATCTAATTTGTCCACTAAATGTAGTGATAAGTAGGGTTGAGCGAACCCGAACTGTAAAGTTCGGGTTCGGTACGGACTTTGGGTTTTTCCCGAACCCGGACCCGAACCCGAATAGTTGGAAAAAGTTCGGGTTCGGGTTCGGTGTTCGGGTATATTTGGCGCGCGGCACGGCAGCCAATCGCCTTTCTTTTTACAACTGTGACTGTAATCTGATCACAGCCATGCCTACTTATGGCATGGCTGTGATTGGCCAGTGCAGCATGTGACCCATCATGTGACGTGCTTCTATATTAGATACAGGCACACAGCACAGATCGGAAAGTTAGGTGATCTGGCTGTATTCTACTTATGTGAGGGCAAGGTTCCTGATTGTTCTTTAGGGAGAGTGTTAGGCCCCGTACACACGACCAAACATGTATGCTGAAACTGGTCCGCGGGCCAGTTTCAGCATACATGTTCGGTCGTGTGTGGGCGCGAGCGGGCCGAATTCCAGCAAACATTTGCCCGCCGGGCCTTTTCCCAGCGGGCAAATATTCCTGGACGTGTTTTAAAACCGTCCGCTGGAATCCTGCCCGCTCGGACATGTACGGTCGTCAGTACAGACCTACCGTACATGTCCAGGCGCCCGCCGTCCCTCGCATGCGTCGAATGACTTCGACGCATGCGTGGAAGCCTTTAAATGGCAGGCCCGCCCACGTCTCCGCGCCATCGCCGCGTCATCGTCGCGGCGACAACGCGGACACGCCCCGCGTATTGTTTACGCGCGGACTTCTGTACGATGGTGTGTACAACCATCGTACAGAAGCCCTCTGGCAGACATGTATGGTGAAAACAGTCCGACGGAACGCTTTCACCATACATGTTTGTTCGTGTGTACCCGGCCTTAGGTGTGTGCTGTGATTAATTATGCTCCAGAAATTTCAAGAGGGAACACTTTATTCATCTGAGATCTGCATCATCTTATCGTATCTGGCTGCTTCAGTTATGTGAGGGGATGGTTGCTTGCTGCTGATTCTCATAGGGACAGTTGTAGGTCTTAGTTTGTTTCTTAAATATCAAGAAGCACTGTATTCCTCTGACATCTGCTGTGCTGCTATATACTTCAGGCATTTGCTTCATCTATAGTGGCTGTTTGCAATCTATAGCTAACTGGCTGCATATTACAATAACACCAGACCTGCCACAGCAACTGTTCACCTGTCATATACTGAGTTTCTGTCAAGTAACAGTTCCATACTCAGTGAGATTTTTCAGGAAAAAAATAATAATTTCTGTGTTGTGGGGGCAGTCATTACTGTATAGGTGACTGTTCACCTGTCATATACTGAGTTTCTGTCAAGTAACAGTTCCATACTCAGTGAGATTTTTCAGAAAAAAATAATAATTTCTGTGGGGTGGGGGCAGTCATTACTGTATAGGTGACTGTTCACCTGTCATATACTGAGTTTCTGTCAAGTAACCTGTCAGGCACAGGTTTCTGAACAATTTTTCTATAGGGGCACCAGCACTCTATAGGTGACTCTGTATATTTAAAACAGCACTGCACCAGTCCCCTGTGATATACTGTCTGTGCAGTACATTGTTTAGTGCTGGCTTCCTGCTTCTTGCTATAGGTGGAGAAATATATAGTTGAATCTCTACCTATTTCACCAGCTTACATTTTTTT
Organism: Rana temporaria; assembly: GCF_905171775.1. Taxonomy (NCBI): domain Eukaryota; kingdom Metazoa; phylum Chordata; class Amphibia; order Anura; family Ranidae; genus Rana; species Rana temporaria. The sequence continues at coordinate 102,601,625 of NC_053499.1, forward strand.
GTATTTAAAATTTCTCAAAATTAGGGCAAGACCCTAAATTTGAGAAATATGAGGAAACCGTCAAATAAGGGACGTGGCCGCAGGCGTGGTGCTGCTGGTGGAGCTCCTGTTAGAGGGAGAGGACGTGGTCGATCTGTGCCAGCTACAAGCACAAGTGAAACACCTTTCTCAGGTGCGAGTAGCCGACAGAGCCTGCAGTGGTATTTGGTGGGGCCTAATCCAGCTCTACGAATGTTGAGGCCAGGAGCAGAGCAGGCGGTAGTCGATTGGGTTGCTGACAGTGCCTCCAGTTCCTTCACATTGTTTTCCAACCAGTCTTGTGCTGAAAGCTCAGAGTTGGCGCCTGCAGCCGATGTCCACCATCAGTCTTTCACCTCACCCCCTTTTAAATCAGCCAAGCAGTCTGAGCCCCAAAGCATGCAGCAGTCTCTTCTTCTTTTTGATGAGTCTGTTAGCATGTGTTCCCAGGGCCATCCAACTAGCCCAGGCCCAGAAGGGGAAGAGATTGAGTGCACTGATGCCCAACCACTTCTATTTCAGGATGAGTTCATGGGGGGACCATCACAGCACGTCTTGCATGATGATGATGATGAAACACAGTTGCCAACTGCTGGTGCTTTTGCAATTGTGCAGAGCGACAAGGAGGGCAGTGGTGAAGACTGGGTGGAAGATGATGTGCAGGACGATGAGGTCCTCGACCCGACATGGAATCAAGGTCGTGCAGGTGACCCATGTAGTTCGGAGGAAGAGGCGGTGGTCGCACAGAGCCACCAGCACAGCAGAAGAGGGAGCAGGGTGCCAAAGCAGAGCGTCCGTCCCCTAGACAGTACACCTGCTACTGCCCAACCCAGCAAGGGACCGAGCACACCAAAGGCAGGTCCAAGGAGTTCCCTAGCGTGGCAGTTCTTCACACAATGTGCTGATGACAAGACACGCGTGGTTTGCACGTTGTGCAATCAGAGCCTGAAGCGAGGCATAAACGTTCTCAACCTGAGCACAACCTGCATGACCAGGCATCTAAGTGCAAAGCACGAGCTGCAGTGGAGTAGACACCGCAAAAACCAAGAAAGGTCTCTGGCTCTTCCTGCTTCCACTTCTGCATCAGTCTCGGGCCTCTCTGCCTCTTCATCCACCTCCGTAGTGACAGTGCCACCTGCCACCCCTCAATTAGGGGACCGGCAGGCAACACTACCACCTGGGTCACCAAACATCTCCACAATGTCCCATGGAAGCATTCAGCTCTCCATCTCCCAAACACTGGAGCGTAAGAGGAAGTACCCCTCTACCCACCCCCGAGCCCTGGCCCTGAATGCCAGCATTTCAAAATTACTGGCCTTTGAAATGCTGTCATTCCGTCTGGTGGAGACGCAGAGTTTTAAAAGCCTGATGGCATTGGCTGTCCCACAGTACGTCGTGCCCAGCCGCCACTACTTTTCCAGGCGAGCTATCCCTTCCCTGCACAACCAAGTGGGGGACAAAATCAGGTGTGCACTGCGCAACGCCATCTCTGTTAAGGTCCACCTAACTACGGATACGTGGACCAGTAAGCACGGTCAGGGACGTTATATCTCCCTAACAGCGCACTGGGTAAATGCAGTGGCGGCTGGGCCTGAGGCGGATAGCAGTTTGGCGCATGTCCTTCCACCACCGAGGATTGCAGGGCGCTTCAGTTTGCCTCCTGTTCCTAACTCCTTCTACTCCGCTTCCTCATCCTCTGCCGCCTCCTCATCCAGTCAGCTTAAGAAACTCACCACCAACTTCAGCACAGCCATGGGTAAACGCCAGCAGGCAGTTTTAAAACTTTCCTGTTTGGGGGAAAAACCACACACCGCGCAGGAGTTGTGGAGGGACATGGAACAACAGACCGATGAATGGTTGGCGTCATTGAGCCTCAAGCCGGGCCTGGTGGTGTGCGATAACGGGCAAAATCTCGTAGCAGCTCTGGGCCTAGCCGGTTTGACGCACATTTCTTGCCTGGCGCATGTGCTGAATTTGGTGGTGCAGAGTTTCCTGAGAAGTTACCCCAATATGCCACAGCTGCTGCAGAAAGTGCGGGCCGTCTGTGCGCACTTTCGGCGTTCTCACCCTGCTGCTGCTCGCCTGGCAGCGCTGCAGCGTAACTTCGGCCTTCCCGCTCACCGCCTCATATGTGATGTGCCCACAAGGTGGAACTCCACCTTGCACATGCTGGCCAGACTGTGCGAGCAGCAGCAGGCGATAGTGGAGTTCCAGCTGCAGCACGCACGCGTGAGTCGCTCTGCAGAACACAACCACTTTACCACCAATAACTGGGCCTCCATGCGAGACCTGTGTGCCTTGTTGCGCTGTTTTGAGTACTCCACCAACATGGCCAGTGCCAATGACGCCGCTCTCAGTGTGACTATCCCACTCCTATGCCTCCTTGAAAAAACGCTACGGGCAATGATGGAAGAGGATGTGGCACAGGAGGAGGAGGAATCGGGATCATTTGCAAGGCTTTCAGGGCAGTCATTCACAAGTGGCTCCGAGGGTGGGTTCGTGCACCAACAAAGGCCAGGTACACAATTGTCTAGCAAGGGCACAGTTCTGGAGGATGACGCGGTGGAGGAAGACATGGAGGAGGAGGAGGAACCATGTTCACAGCAGGATGGCATCCAGACCAGCTCATGGCCATTACTGGTGCGTGGCTGGGGGGATACAGAGGACACAGATGATACACCTCCCACAAAGGACAGCTTTTCATTGCCTGTGGGCAGCCTAGCGCACATGAGCAATTACATGCTGCAGTGTCTCCGCAACGACCGGCGTGTTTCGCACATTATGACAGGTGCTGATTACTGGGTGGCCACGCTGCTGGATCCCCGTTACAAGGACAATGTACCGTCCTTAATCCCCTCACTGGAACTTAAACGCAAGATGCGCGAGTACAAGCGCACGCTGTTAGACGCGCTGCTGGTGCAATTCCCACCTGGCAGCGGGGCCACAGTGGAAGCAGAAGGTGAAGGCAGAGGAGGAGGAAGAGGTCGTCAATGCAGCATGGGCACCGCCAGCACCTCAGAAGGCAGGGTTAGCATGGCCGAAATGTGGAAAAGCTTTGTCAGCATGCCACAACAAACAGCACCACCAGCTGATATGGAACGTTTTAGCAGGAGGCAGCATTTCAGCAACATGGTGGAGCAGTATGTCAGCACACCCCAACACGTACTGAATGACGGCAATGCCCCCTTAAACTTCTGGGTCTCCAAATTGGGCACATGGCCTGAGCTTGCCCTTTACGCCTTGGAGGTGCTGGCCTGCCCTGCGGCCAGTGTATTGTCTGAACGTGTATTTAGCACGGCAGGGGGCATTATCACAGACAAGCGCAGCCGCCTGTCCAGATCCAATGTGGACAAGCTCACGTGCATTAAAATGAACCAGGCATGGATCCCAGAGGAGTTGTCCGTACCTTGTGCAGAATAGACACCGGGCCGGCCTTACCCAGCCATTGTTTTTTTCTGAGCTTTCTAGGGTTGCCATCTCATCCCTTTCAAAGCAAAAACATATTATTTACACAGGTTCTCTGGCTGATTAAGGTGCTGTTAATTAAACTCACTTGGTGCCTTATCGAGTCTATCGACATTAAATTTGCCCCAGAACCTGTGTAACTCTGTGTTCAGGTTTAAAGGGATGAGGTAGCAACCCTAGATCTGTCTAACTATTTTGGGGTTTACCCTAATTTAAAAAATAAATCTATTAAAAACCAAAACCTGCTGTGTTGGCTACCTCCTCCTCCTCCTCCTCCTCCACCGCCACTTCTACCTTCAGTCACATTGTTAGGGTTGCGCACTGCAACTGCTTTCTTTAAGTCCCACCAGAGGTTCTCAATCGGATTTAAGTCTGGTGACTGCGATGGCCACTCCAAAATATTCCGGCCTTTAATCAGCAACCATGCTCTACTGGAGTTGGAGGTATGCTTGGGATCATTGTCCTGTTGAAAGCTCCAACGTCTCCCAAGCCTACGGTTTGTGTCGGACTGCATCACATTGTCATCCAATATCTCCTTGGTACTGAAGAGAATTCATGGTACCTTGCACACGCTGAAGCTTCCCTGTACCTGCACAAGCAAAACAGCCCCAAAGCATGATTGACCCCCCGCCATGCTTCACAGTAGGCAAGGTGTTCTTTTCATCATAGGCCTTGTTCTTCCTCCTCCAAACATAGCGTTGATCCATGGGCCCACACAGTTGTAATTTTGATTCATAAGTCCACACAACACAATCCCAAAACGTGTGTGGTTTGCCCACATTACTTTCGGCATAATGCAGTTGACTCTTCTTATTCTTTGGAGACAGCATGGGGGTGCGCCTGGGAGTTCTGGCATAGAGGCCTTCATTACGCAGTCTGCGCCGTATTGTCTGAGCAGAAACTTCAGTACTCACATCTGACAAATATTTTCTCAGTTCCTCAGCAGTCACACAGGGACTTTTCTCCACTCTACGCTTCAGGTAAGCGCACAGCAGTCAAAAGTCAGCATCTTCTTTCTGTCACGACCAGGTAGCGTTTCAACAGTGCCCATTGCCTTGAATTTTGCATTTACTACTGTATTACAAAACCAATTGATATCATTTTAGTTGCATATGGTTGTTTATGAAGTCCTTGTAGGATAAGGTGACAAAATCTGGGGACAAAACCGGGGACAGACTTTGTCCGGGGACAGTGTCCTCAATCCGGGGACTGTCCCCTGAAACCGGGGATGTCTGGTCACCCTATTGTAGGATTTCATTCTGAATAATATTACAAATGTACACTGAATTCCCTAAAACCCTTTACAGCATTGGGGGGTTGAATAATTTTGAACAAAACTGTATGGACCTCGTCCTCCAAGGTCAAAATCATTATATTTTTTTTTTTTTTTTTTTTTTTGTTATTTTGAGTTATTTCCCTATCCACATTTATTTCCACAGTACTTGCCATGCTCTTCCCGACATTTTGCTGCCATTTGCAGCCCTCCAGCCCTTTCCCTTTGTTTTTTAGAGACATTTTTGTAGTCAAAAGTCCGGGTCCCCATTGACTTCAATGGGGTTCGGGTCCGGGTCAAAGTTCGGTCCCGAACCCGAACTTTTTTTTCAAAGTCCGGGTTCGGGTCCGATAACATACAAAGTCCACAGACGATACAAGAATCCAACAGAGTATAATTCAGAATCCCATCTTCTCCTAGACCTGTGCAATGTTCATCATAGAGTATACATGTTCTGATCCCTTCTAGATCTGTGCCTTCACATGTTCATGCAGAGAATACGTGGGGGTATATTCTCTAACTGATAACCAGAAATTCCCAACATTATATATTGTTTCTTTTGAATAGCTGACCAATTTGATTGGTTGTCTCTTAATTGAAAGACAGCAGGACATATTTACCTGCCACTCTTAAAAGACAGGATGTGACTTCAGCCGAAGTCACTAATTAGTATGCATCCTTGCATACTAATAAGCCCCCCTCTAATAAGTAATTAGATTGGTCATCTTTTATTTGAAGGGCAGGAAATCCTGCAACAGGTAAATGATTCAGCCAAAGTCACTAATTAGTATGCATCCTTGCATACTAATAAGCCCCCCTCTAATAAGTAATTAGATTGCATGAGATCTGAATAATGGTTTGATATGTAAAAACGGCTCCATCCTGTTTCTGCCTTTTTTGACAATAGACAAACCTCTTACAAGCCTGATGTGTAAACTAGACTTATCATTTAATTTAATTAAACTGATTGAGTAATGTTTGAGACCCTTCCTTGAATTACAGGTTACAGGTTCGAAATCCGGCCTGTATATGTTAGACCTATAACACAATAATATGACACCAACCCATATATATATATATATATATATATATATATATATATATATATATATATATATATATATATATATATAAAAACAGGGTGCAATCAGCGCAAATATATAGATCAAAAAATGATGATATTAAAGTGTATTTATGTGATACAGACCCCCAGGGTTCAGATCACTGGTAATGCCAGCTGAACACTAAGGGAAATTCGCAAAAATCCTAAGCAAGTAAAAAATAAAATAGAAAAAGTGCAGCGCAAAACTCAAATATATAAATGATACTGGTATACTCAAACACCAATACCATAAGTGTGAATATGAATATGCAGAAAAAAAAAAAAAAAAAAAAATTAAATACAATTCAAACAAACAGTCCAAAAGTCCATAAGTGTCAGAAGATGAGTGAATTAAACGAAAATAAATCTCCACCATGTGACAATCCACCAAAATGTTGAAGTGATCCCTCCACCGTTGTAGATGGCTACTCTCACCTTCATATATGGACCACTGAGTTAACAGATGGTCAATAAAGCAAATAAAATAGGCAGGTCATGAACAGGAACCAGGCTGATGTATTAGATCCTCATAAGACAACCAAACCGCAAAGGACAGGTGCATGTAAAGAGATAATCACAGACTAAGTGCTCACTGTTGCAATGTGTGGATTTATTCTTTAAAAGAAGCAAAAGTCAGGCTACTCACATTTGGCCAGACAAAAAACTGCATGAAGTAACAATCTTTAGGAATGAACAGCAGATGAGCGACGTGATGTTTCAGGCTCCTAAACCACCGGACGCGTTACGTTATATCAACTTCCTCAGCGGCTGTTTGTTTGAATTGTATTTAATTTTTTTTATTTTTTTTTTCTGCATATTCATATTCACACTTATGGTATTGGTGTTTGAGTATACCAGTATCATTTATATATTTGAGTTTTGCGCTGCACTTTTTCTATTTTATATATATATATATATATATATATATATATATATATATATATATATATATATATATATATATATATATATATATATATATATTAATCTACACCTATATATCAATATTACAACATATACTACTACACACTAGTGTCGTTTAAATGTTACAAAGAATATAACAGGATATGTAAAAAGGAAATCAAGGATGCAAAAATTCAAAATGAATGACAGATTGCAAAAGATAGTAGGACAAACCCTAAAAAAATCTTCAAATATATTAATAGTAAAAAGGTCAAGTCTGAGCATGTAGGCCCTTTACAAAATAATCTAGAGTGGGTGACTGGGGACAAATAGAAGGCTAATTTATTAAATACTTTCTTCATCTCTGTGTATACAAAGGAACATGGGGGAGCTCCTGTCCATAATGGGGGTGGTAGTGACAAAGCCCCAAATGATACACAATGGCTCAAAAGTGATATGGTCCAGAAATATTTAGACAGAATAAGGCTTGCATTCACACCTGAACGTGGCGTATTGTACCACGATTTGCCACAACAAATTGCAGCGTTTTGTCCCGCGATTTGCCGCGACAAAACGCAGCGTTTTTTAGCCTAAAATACGCCGGAGGGGTGATTAAACATTGTCGGCTATGCCGAACGCCGAAGCCGCCTGAAAAAAAGGGTCCGGGACTTGTTTTGAGCTTCAGGCGTACAGCGTTTCGACGTGGAGATGTGAACCATCTCCATAGCCGACAATGTTAAATCACCCCTCCAGCGTATTTCAGGCTGCAATAGCGTCGGGCGTAAAAATGCCTAGGTGTGAATAGAGCCTTAAGGTGGATAAAGCACCTGGGCCTGATGGCATCCACCCACGGATCCTAAAAGTATTGAGCTTTGTCTTTTCAAAGCCACTGTATCTAATTTTTAGGGACTCATTAATGACAGGAATAGTACCACTGGATTGGCGCAGGGCCAATGTAGTGAACATATTTAAAAAGGAAACAAAGTCTTTACCAAGTAACTATAGACCTGTTAGCTTAACTTCTATACCTGGGAAGATACTGGAGAAATTAACAAAAGACCACATAGAGGAGTTCTTGCTGGAAAAAAAATATTTAAGCAACAGACAGCATGGATTCAGGAAAGACAGAAGTTGTCAGACAAACCTGATTTCTTTTTTTGAAGAGGTATATATAACCTTGGACAGAGGCATGGCAGTGGACGTGGTATACCTGGATTTTGGAAAAGCGTTCGATACAGTTCCCCACACACGGCTCATGTGTAAGGTAAAGTCTACAGGATTGGAAATATCAATTTGTAAATAGATAGAAAACTGGCTAAAAGACAGAGGGCCAGATTCAGGTACCTGCGCTGCGGCGTAACGTATCTCGTTTACGTTACACCGCCGCAAGTTTCCAGCGTAAGTGCTTGATTCAAAAAGCACTTGCCTGTAAACTTGCGGCGGTGTAACGTAAATGCTTTCGGCGCAAGCCTGCCTAATTCAAATGGGGCGTGTACCATTTAAATTAGGCGCGTTCCCGCGCCGAATGTTCTGCGCATGCTCCGTTAGGAAATTTCCTGCCGTGCTTTGCACGAAATTACGGCGCCCGACGTGTTTTTTGAACGGCGACGTGCGTTACGTCCTTTCGTATTCCCGGACATCTTACGCAAAAAAAAAAATTTAAATTTGACGCGGGAACGACGGCCATACTTTAACATGGCTGGTCTAAATCTAAGCCATGAAATAGCAGGCGTAAGTTTGCGACGGGAAAAACCGACTAGCGAAAACATAAGAGAATGCGACGAACGCGCGTACCTTCGTGGATCGCCGTAAACAGCTAATTTGCATACCCGACACGGAAAACGACGCGAACTCCACCCAACGGTCGCCGAAGTATTGCATCCTAAAATCCGAAGGCGTATAAAAGCCGTACACCTGTCGGATCTTAGCCAAAAGCCGTCGTATCTTTGTTTGTGAATTAAAAATAAAGATACGACGCGGCAAATTTGAAAGTACGCCGGAGTATCAGCAGATACTCCGGCATACTTTTTCTGTGAATCTGGCCCAGAATTCAGAGAGTAGTGGTTAATGATCCATGCTCTGAATGGTCTAAGGTTATCAGTGGTGTACCCCAAGGTTCAGTGTTGGGACCTTTACTTTTTAATATCTTTATAAATGATATTGGGTCTGAGATCATAAGAAAAATTTCTGTCTTTGCAGATGACACCATGCTATGCAGTGGAATAACGTCTTTACATGATGTCGCCAATTTACAACCCAACCTCAATGCTCTGTCTAATTGGGCGACTAATGCCGCGTACACACGATCAGTCCATCCGATGGAAAAGGCTGGGGTAGATTCAGGCTTGCAATGTTTTTTGTTGGGGTTGGAGGCACTGGTGAGCCAGCTGAAGGGGGGACAGCCCCGCCGTTGGCCCGGCGGCAGCTTGGGTTCAGGCAGACGGAGGTAGCATGGCGGTGTCCGCGGATGCGGCAGCTGTGCCGGTGGCAGAGGTGTCCGTGGCTAAGGGGAAGAGCGCGGTAGTGGATGGGGCGAGTACCGCGGGGCAACCCGGGGACAAGGCAGATACGGGGGGACTCTGCAAAGAAAAGGGATCTGGTCCGTTTGGCGGACGCGGCAAAGGGGGAAGTATACACATGCTACAAGGCACCTTTGGGTTCACATTAGAAGCAAGAGGTGAGGGAAAAAATTTGGAAGAGCGAATATGTGGAGATATTTGCGCTGTTGCCTCTGGAGAAGTTTAACCTGGACAGGGTTATGCCGGAGAAGTCCAAAAAAGAGGATGAAGAAAAAAGGAGGTATAGGCTTATACCCAGGACTTTTGCGAATTGGTCGCAGGCTTATTCGATCATGGCGAGCGTGATCGGCGAGAAGAACCCCGAACACTGTTCGGCACTTTTCAGTTACCAGGAGGCGATCAGCGAAGCCTACAGGTGTTACGGGGGCACGGGGTGGCTCCGTTAAGATGAGCAGTTTAGGCAACGCAGGGAGATTAGGCCGGACATTAGGTGGGATACCAAGGACATTGGCCTTTGGATGCGGCTTATGTCGGCCCCATGGACGTCCACGCCGTTTTTTCAGGGGGGGGGCGGTGGAACCTCTTCCCCGGGACAATAGGACGGAAAGAAAAAGGGGGTCTGCTGGCAGTTAAACGAGGGTAGCTGCAAGTTTGGGGGGTCCTGCCGGTTCAAGCACGAGTGCTCCGGCTGTGGGGGCAACCACCCCTCTTCCTGTTGTTTCAAGCAAGGCAAGGGACGTCCCGGAGATACTGCGAGTAAGAGGGAGGACTCCGGTGATGGTGGAAAGGATGCGGCCGTTTCTAGGTAGGTATCCTGACAGGGCGGCTACCCTAACATTGGAGAGGGGTTTCTCAGAGGGTTTTAGCATCCCTTGCACTTTGTCCGTGGCTCCGCGCTACAACACCCCGAAGTGGTTTCGGAGAAACTGCGGAAGGAAGTGGCGCTGGGCCGGATGGGGGGCCCGTTTAGCTTCCCCCTTTGGAAGAGTTGGTCGTTTCCCCGTTGGGGGTGGTGCCAAAGAAGGAGCCGAACAAGTTCAGGCTCATTCATCATCTTTCCTTTCCAAGGGGGGGGGGGTCAGTCAACGATGCCATCAGCGCGGGGGATTGTACGGTGTGTTACACCTCGTTCGATTCGGCGGTTGGATGGGTTAGGCGGTATGGTCTGGGGGCTTTGATGGCCAAGTCGGACATCGAGGCGGCCTTTCGGCTATTGCCGGTCCACCCGGATAGCTTCCGGTTGTTGGGCTGCCACTGGGATGGGGAGTTCTACGTAGATAAGTGTCTGCCGATGGGCTGCTCCGTCTCCTGTGCTTTGTTTGAACAATTCAGTTCTTTCCTGGAGTGGGTGGTTCGAGATGTGGCCGGAGTGAACTCCGTGATCCATTATCTGGACGACTTCCTCTGCATTGGCCCGGCATCGTCGCGTATCTGCGCGGTGTTGTTGGCCACGCTGGAACACATTGCGGAATGGTTTGGTGTCCCGCTGGCGCAGAGAAGATGGAGGGACCTAGATCGGTCATCCAATTCTTGGGCATTGTCATCTATTCAGAGGCGATGGAATGCAGGTTGCCGCTGGACAAACTGGAAGGCCTGAAGGCGGAGATTAAGGAGATGCTAGGGTTGCGGAAGGTGCTACTCCGAGCTCTGCAATCGCTCCTGGGGAAACTCAACTTCGCGTGCCGAATCCTCCTGATGGGGAGGGTTTTTTGCCGGCGGCTGTCGGCAGGCACAGCGGGGGTTCGGTCACCCAAACACTATGTGCGGCTGGTGAAGGATCACAGGGAGGACCTGCTGGTGTGGCACTCCTTTTTGGAGTCCTTCAACGGCAGGGCCTTGTGGATGTCCGGTCCGGTCAGCAATTTCGACATGGAGCTGTTCACGGACGCGGCCGGGGGCTCGGGGCATTTGTAACGGCTACCCAGGTAGTGAGAGGGTATCAGCCGTTGGAGAAGTCCTTTTCCCTGGCAAGCTGCGATATGCAGGTACCGCCGGTATATCCCATCGAACGCCCTTTCAAGAAACGAGACGGGGCTACGTTTTGCAGAGTCAAGCAGGACTGATTTTTAATGGTTCACTCTGAGATTTTATACAGTATTCAAGGCACATGAACAATCAAACTGTCCCCACCCACACATCACACCGTGGGGAAGCTTCAATCACCTTCTTTGAACTAATTATAAACATTTCTTCATTACCAGAACTCAAACACAATGATCTCCTTCCAATCCACATTTCTAGACAGGCGCTCCGTCTCCGATAAGTTCATTCCACACATAAACAGTATTTAGCATACATAACACCTTTACACAAGGGACAATGAAATGTCTAGGAGTAGATGAAATTAACACCTTTCAAAAGAATGTGTCCCCACATTGAATAGCCAACAACTTGTGACATCTCCAGACATCCTGCAAACATGGATTATGATTCACTTGCCACCCCATCTCCTGGCTCAATCTGTGCCCAAAAGTCACTCTACAATTAACCCTTGGTATGCCTCACTGCATGATGATTATAAATGTCCCGGCAGAATACATAGTTCCATTACAGCATTCTTTCAAGGCAAGTGGAGTGCTGGCCCTTGGCCTCAGTCCTGGCTGGCAGCGGGGTTCACGAAGAACTTGTTGCTGCTGGAGCTATTTCTGGTGGTGCTGGCGGTGGAGTCATGGGGCGCGGCCTTCCGGGCCCGGAAGGTTTGTTTCCGCGGGGATAATTTGGGGGTTGTACAAGTGATTAATAGAGTGACGGCGTCCTCTCCCCCGGTTATTCGTCTCTTGCGGCACCTGGTGCTACGCTGTTTACAAATGAATATTTTTGTGTACGCGGTGCATTTAACGGGAGTGGACAATGTAGTGGCTGACGCCTTGTCTCGGTTTCAGTGGGACAGGTTTCGGGAGTTGGTGCCAGAGGCAGAGGAGCAAGGGGTCCCCTGTCCAGAGTGGCTGTGGAGGATTCCGTTGGAATTGTCTCCCGTTGGATGAGAAAGTCGGTAAGTGAGGGGACATGGGCGGCCTATGAGAAGGTCTGGTTGGAGTGGCAGGCGCTGGTTTGGGAGGCGGAGGTGGATCTGGCTGGGCCCGAGGTACGGGTTCTGGTCCTATATTTTTTGTCCGGACAAGGGTGTCCGGATTTTACAAAAGATTTTTGGGTGCAGCAAGCACTCAAGGGTTATAGGAAGCAAGGGCGGCAGGCGGATGCCCGGTGTCGTTTGAAATTTTGAGGGGGATTATGGGGGAAGTGGGGACATTGTGTTCGTCCCGGTACGAGGTGGCGTTGTTCCACTCAGCATTTGCGCTGGCGTTTTTGGAGCATTTAGGGTAGGGGAGTTGGTTAGCCCCTCGAAAAAAGTTCAGGGTGGCATGATGGCCACGGATGTGGTGTGGGCACAAGAAGGGGTCACGCTGTTTTTAAGGAGATCTAAAACAGACCAGAGGGGGAAGGGTAGGGCGGTGCAGGTGTTCCCAATTGTTGGTTCAGTCCTGTGCCCAGTTGCGGTTGTGCGGGAGTTCCTGGAAGTACGCTCAGAGGTGGGCGGCCCCTTTTTTGTTGCACGAGGATGGGGCGCCTTTGTCACGGTATCAATTTGTGGCAGTGTTTAGAAAGTGTTTGGGGGCATTGGGCCTTATGGCGAAGGAATTTTCGGCACATTCATTTAGAATTGGGGCCGCAACAGAGGCGGCACGGAATGGTCTGGATGAGGAAATAGTCAAGAGGATAGGCAGGTGGGAGTCAAGGAGGTTTCGGCTATATATAAGACCACATTTGTTGGTGAACTTGGTGTAAGAGCGTTAAAAAAAAAAAAAGGGAATATGGGGTAACACCAATGGGTGGGGGTCGGTTAGAGTAAGGGGGACATGGTTGTTATGGGGGTATGGGATCATCTCCCGATGCGCATGATTGGTGATGGATGTATTGCGTACTGTCTTTCAGGTACAGGACAAGGATTGGTCTGGATAAGGGGCCACTCCTTCGTACATTGGGGGGCTAGGAGAGCGGATGTGCGACCGGACGGTCGACAGCTGGGGGTCCCAAGACAGGAAGCGTGCATAAGGTGGCTGGGTTTTCCTGGGATGATGTGGAGCAGGGTGGTGCCGAAAGTGCACAGGTTTGCACGGTTGGATCGTCCACCAGAATTGTTGGTACTCCACGTGGGGGGAAATGACTTGGGAGTTCGTTCCATGCTGGATGTTGCACGGGACATTAAATTAGATTTTTTATGAATCCGCATGTCATTCCCGGATACGGTTGTGGTATGGCTAGGACATCATGGAGGATGGCTAGGTCAGTGGAGGGGGTGAACAGGGCTCGTAGGAAAATCAACAGAGATGTGGGGAGGTTTGTGATCAGGAATGGGGGACTGGTGGTCAGGCATCCGGAGTTGGAGGTGGATACATGGAGATACCTGCGGGGTGATGGAGTTCACCTGACAGACTTGGGTATCGACATGTGGGATTGGGCCTGCAAGATGGGGTACAGCGAGCGTTGAGGCTGTGGAGGTGCGCCCAAAGGTAAGGAGTTACCTTTGGGTGCTGGTGGCGGGTGTTTGGACTTTGCAGGAGAAGAAATTACCCCAAAGATGGATGCCATTACCCAGTGGTGGTATGGGTTCTGAAGGGGTGTTAGTTGCCAGTCTACCAAGTGTAGCTGGGAGGTTGGTTAATGGGGGCACTGCGGTCAGTGGTCGTCTCTGAGCCAGCTTGTCGGCTTGAGGCCTATGACCAGAGGTTAGGTACTGCAGTGCCCAAAATGTTATAATGTTAAAATGGTTACAAGTTAATGTTTAATAGTGCCTGCAAAGTCCAGCACTAGGGGGGTTAAACTGTTTTCTCAGGTATATGTGTTTACATGTTGTTTATTATTTAATATTTAAAGTTATTTAAAAAAAAAGGAGGCTGCTACGGCCAGTTTTTTACTCCAAGTTACAGTGGTGGTCTCATTATTTATTAAAGGTTAAGGGGGAGTAAAAGTGGTGGGGTCTTAGCAGTAAAAAGGGTAAATTATGGGATACCATAGTCATGGCCAGCTCAGTAAAGTGCTTTAAGAAAGGCCTGGATTATTTCCTAAATGTACATAATATAACTGGGTACTAACATTTATAGGTAAAGTTGATCCGGGGTATATCCGATTGCCTCATGGGGGATCAGGAAGAATTTTTTTCCCCTGCTGTAGCAAATTCAGGCATGTCCAAAGTCAGGCCCGGGGGCCAAATGCGGCCCCCCCTGTTGATTTAATATGGCCCCCCTGGGGATTTGGATATATATATTGTTTTGGCGACAAAAGATATATACTGTATTTACTGGCGCTGCCTTGGAGGGGACAGGGAGGGGGCAGGACGAGCGCCGTCAGATTACATGAAGAGAATCTCCTGTTTACTCAGCAGCGTCTCTATTGGAAGTCCTGTCTCCTGGGATGCCATTGTACGACTGTTCTGTCTATCATAGGAGGCAGGACTTTGTATTAAAGAGGCCACAGGGTAAACAAGACATTCTCCTGTTTGTAATCTGCTTCCCCCTCCCTCTGCCCTCCGAGGCTGCAGATGGGCATCGTTCAGGCTGCATTTTTGGCACATGTAAGGCTGCATTGGTTGCAATGGTAAGGCTGAATTCATGGCAATGGTGAGGCTGCATTCATGGCAATGGTAAGCCTGTGCGTGTTATATGCCGATAAATACGGTATATCCAAATAACACACCCAAGCTCATCTCTTCACCACACACAGCCACAAAGGCAAGACAATTCTTGTTAGGCCGTGTATTAGTGCTCAGACGAACACACTTAGACAGAATTTTAATGGTTTAAAGAATGTCAGGCAAAATAATCGGTGTCGTGGGCTTAGGGCAAAGACGTTACAATAGCGCAGGGAGATTCTTTAGAAACTTAGAATATGCTACAGGTGTTGTGCTTGTTATGGACATTTTGCTAAAGACTGTAAAGTTGTCATCAAGTGCACAGAATGCAGTAGCGACAGACATGTTACAGTCATGCATCCGGGCCCACCCTCAGACAATTCACAGCAGCCTCCTATCTCCAGCCCTGTCTCAAATCATGACGGGGAGCAACAAGGTCATGCTCCAGCTACAGCTAATGTTTCCTCTTCATGCACAGAAGTGTGTGGAGAAGGCTTAGATCACAAATGCTGTGCTAAGATATGCCTAGTCAAGGTATACCCAAAGGGCCAACCTGAGGAAGCTATTAGGATGTATGCCATAATAGATGAACAGAGAAGCAGATCCCTGGTTAAGCCTAAATTCTTTGAGATGTTTGGTATAGATGGACATGCATCACTGTATACTCTCAAAACCTGTTCTGGTCGTGAAGAAACCTTCGGCAGAAGGGCCAATGGGTTCATGGTCTCTCATATCAATAAGGAAGAGGGCATACCCCTATCAACGTTAGTTGAGTGTGACCAGATACCAGATGAAAGGGAAGAAATTCCTACTCCAGAGGCTGCATATCACCATCCTTACTTAAGGCACCTTGCTAACATGGACATGAATGCTGAAATCTTGATCTTGCTAGGAAGAGACATTCTCAGAGTACATAAAGTACGCAAGCAGTGCAATGGACCCGATAATGCCCCTTATGCACAAAAACGTGATCTAGGCTGGGTAATCGTGGGCGATGTATGCTTGGATAGAATGCGTACGTCATCCGAGATCCACTCCTTCAAAACTTACTTGATAGTAAATGGGCGTGCATCCCAATTCAAACAGTGCCCTCACCATTATGAAGTAAAAGAGAAGCCTCTTGACATCATCCAAGTACCTGATGTCACTCCTAACCTTTGTGGTGACAACCTAGGTACCACAGTGTTTTGTACTACAAGTGATGACAACAAAATAGCCTTGTCAGTTGAAGACATAGTTCATCAAAATAATGGACAAGGAATTCTTCCAGGATGAGTCTAACAGCTGGGTTGCATCATTACCTCTTCACGCTACAAGTGTTAAGCTCCCAACCAATCATGAACAGGCTCTATCCAGATTCAACTCAGTTAAAGCGAACAGTAAAGAACAGGCCTGAAATGAAGGACCATTTCATCACCTTTATGAAAAGGATCGTTGACAATGATCACGCTGAACCAGCTCCACCACTTCAAAGACATGCCTTTCTTCTTAGTGTATCATCCACGCAAGCCAAAGCAAATCAGGGTAGTATTTGACTCCAGTGCCAAGCATCAAGCTCGTATCCCTGAATGATGTTCTTCTCACTGGCCCAAACCTAACCAACAACCTTGTAGGTGTACTTATGTCAGGACCTGGGCTTGAACCTGGGACCTCTTCTGTGTCTGGAATTGACTCTTCCCACTGAGCTATCTGGGATGCTGGACAGTTCCCTGCCTGATCTGCTGGATAAACCTATCTGATCCATTAGACTGCTATTGGTGTCTTGATTGTCATTGAAAAAAAGAGAAGGATGAGACAGAGGTCTCAAATAATGTCTTTGAGGGAGAATCAGCAACAGGGTCAAATGGAATGGTAACAAAAACTTTATTGATGAATACATATACAGTTTAATAAATAAAGGTCCAACTGGGGTGGTGCAGAGACCTCCAGTGTGGGACCCGTTCCTCCAATGTACAGTTATCTATAAAAATGCAAAAATGACAACGTTGTATAATAATAACATTATTATTGTCATTGAACCTTGAACCCCTTGCTCCTCCCATGAACTTCCTATAAAAGCCTTGTCTCAGGGGGGGCGTGGCCTGGCACGCGGAGGAGATGGCAGCTTAGCTGAGTAGCTCCGTCGGATCCGTGGCCCTATCTCGTCTCTCTGCACGATTGACGCCCGATGATGAACAAATTGCATCGGCACTCGCAATACACCCGATCACGGTGCGCAACGGCGACCAGTTCAGGGTGCAACATATCCAAAATCTTCAAAAAACAAGCCGCGGTGTTGCAGATTACTGCGGGAGGCAAGATGGCGCTGGTTCACACTGAAGATGAATACAGCGAGGACTCTCAGCCAGCCTCGGAGGACAATGGTAGGAGACCTTCCCGTTCTGACCATCCCCTCACTTATGCGGATATGTCAGGCTTTGTAGCGGACATAAAGGCAGACATAAAGGCATCCTTTTCGGCTGCAATCACAGATCTGAAAACCCTTATGCTGGTGATGCAGGAAAAGATGGCAACGGCTGAGACGGAGGGGAAAAATAGGGACAAGGCCATACAGAGGCTGGACAGAGCGGTGTCCACCCAGACTCTCCAGTTTATCGAGGTTAACAGGCATTTAGAGGACCTCGATAACAGAGGAAGGAGAAATAAAATCAGAGTCTGTGGAACTCTAAGGTCCGGTTGAATCTGATCAGATCATGCCTGTCCTCCAGAGAGTTTTCAACAGTCTCCTTGAAAGACCGGAGGACTCAGCGATCGAATTTGTCAGAGCTCATAGGGCTCTCCGAGCTAGAGGACCTGACACTATGCCGCCTCGTGACATTATCTGCTGTTTGCAGAATTTTGGTCTTAACCACTTACCCCCCGGACCATATTGCTGCCCAAAGACCAGAGTACTTTTTGCGATTCGGGACTGCGTCGCTTTGACTGACAATTGCGCGGTCGTGCGACGTGGCTCCCAAACAAAATTTCTGCGGTTTTTAGTTTTTGCGCTATAAACAAAAATAGAGAGCCAATTTTGAAAAAAAATGAATATTTTTTACATTTTGCTATAATAAATATCCCCCAAAAATATATATAAAAAAAAAAATTTTCCTCAGTTTAGGCCGATACGTTTTCTTCTACATATTTTTCGTAAAAAAAAATCGCAATAAGCGTTTATTGATTGGTTTGCGCAAAAGTTATAGCGTTTACAAAATAGGGGGTATTTTTATGTCATTTTTATTATATTTTTTTTACTAGTAATGGCGGCGATCAGCGATTTTTTTTTCCGGTATTGCGACATTATGGCGGACACTTCGGACACTTTTGACACATTTTTGGGACCATTGGCATTTTTATAGCGATCAGTGCTATAAAAATGCATTGGATTACTATAAAAATGCCGCTGGCAGTGAAGGGGTTAACACTAGGGGGTGGGGAAGGGGTTAAGTATGCCTGGGTGTGTTCTTACTGTGGGGGGGGGGTGGCCTCACTAGGGGAAACACTGATCCTCGGTTCATACATTGTATGAACCGAAGATCAGCATTTCCCCTGCTGACAGGACCGGGAGCTGTGTGTTTACACACACAGCTCCCGGTCCCCGCTCTGTAACGAGCGATCGCATGTGCCCGGCGGCGATCGCGCCTGCCGGGCACACGCACGGGAGTCGGGGGCGAGCGGGGGGGCGCGCGCGCGCGCCTCCGGCGGCGCGCGCCCCTAGTGGCGGCTAGGAGAGAGGACGTCTGCAAGAGACCCATTTCAAAACAGGTTCCGAGGCTCACTGACTTCTATTTCATTGAGGCTCATCATGCCACTAAAGTATGAATGGAACATCTTTGATAGTATGGTCTCTGGTAGTTGCCAACACCCTTGGTAAACAGGAAAAAGTGGAGAATCCCCCAAGGTGGGGCTTTTGAGGCAACAGTAGTTAGAGTAGTCAGGATTAATGCAAAAATATGATCGTTTAATAATGAACAAAATATATATACATATATGACATAGTAGTTTAAAAACAACACATAAGGGGATGTCAATTGAAAAGAGTAGAGAGTCCACAGTACGAATACAGGGCCCTACGCGTTTCAGGTTTCCTTCTTCAGGGGCCGAAGTATGTGTGGAGTCAAAAGTCTATTTAACAACTTTTCTAGAAAAAACAAACAAAATAACATATAGGTTGAAAATGGTAACATGCAATGGAGAAATAGCAATATACATATCAAGTGGCACAGATTAAAAAGCATCATACCACCCAGGACGTTTATACAGCTCTGCACACCCCTTGATGGGACATCATGGGCAGGACGCAGCAAAAACCTCAGATGGTGAAGAGAGGAGTGGAGACTGGCATCCTATATTAAATCGCAGTGTAGCAAGACCTTTGGCCAGAAGTGCCACAACGTAAAAAGTATTTGTGTTATTTTATTTTTTACCTGTCCCAAAGATAAAAGGACAAGATAATATGATAGGTACAAAGCAAAAAATAGCTAATAAAAGCTGAACCAGAGAACTATATATAAAAGGAAAACATACCTGTGATAGAAGGTGAGTATTGAATAATGGCCAGAGAGGTCAGTAGAGAGCTCAATAGCTAGAGGTATGAGAAGAAATGATAATGGGAATTAGGGACATAAAGAGTGTGGGAAAGCATCATAGGGGAGAGGGTAGAAGGGACTAGGAGGCTTGCTGGGAAGCGTCCAAGGGAGAGAGTACTTACATGGGAAAGTTCCCAGTCAATATAAGGTGAGCTGCTGACACTACAGCCGTCCTGCAATGTCTGACATTGTGGAGCGGCAGAACGGCTTTAAATAGGAGAACAAAGGGGAGGGCCGAGTTTGGTGAGAGGCTTCAGTTACTGACATGGTGAAATCCAATAGGTCTATGTGGAAGAGGGGCGGGGCTATAACGTGGTGACGTATTGTGCCCTGTGTGTGGAGAGAGAGGGCGGATATGCCTCGCTGTCCTCACAGAGAAGCCCGCACTGGTAACGTTGCTGCTAAGTGCAGCATTAAGACGCGAATGCGTCATGTGTGAGGTGGATGGGGCGGAGAGAGAGGGCGAATAGTACGCCCTATCATCTCAACGGTGCCCACACTTGCGGCGTCACGACGTGAATGACGTCAGTGCGCCGGAGCAAAGTACAAAGGTCGTGTCATGTGACTGGGGGAATCACATGACCATAGGGCTGGAAATACACTGAGTAAACGGGATAGGCCAGAGCAAGCACAGGGGGAATGTCAGCATAAGAGGTAAAAGGATTAATTAAGAGAAAACAGTAATGGGAGAAAAAATACCATAAATGGGAAGTACCAGGTACACAGGATGTTGTATGTATCAATTTATATATATAGGAATACAGGTATAATCGAACCTAAATAAATCACCGATTCATTAAGGGGACAGCAACATTAAAACATAACAAGGTATAATAATACAGAAATATGGACACAAGGGCCAAAAGAGGTCCAGGGACAGTAAGGAAAGACAGGGGCATTCGATATGTCCCCTGTATGATCCATGTCCCTGTTATAGGCGCAAGTATAGACCCAAGGTCGGAGACACCCGGGGGTGCATGGGGACCAGGTCTGAAAAAGCCGTCTCCCAAGGGAGGAGGAGGGACGGCTTACGTGCGCCTAGCTAAAAAGCGTCAATAAGAGGAATGCCATAGAAACCTTTCTGCGCCTGGAAGCGAGGTCCCCAGGGGTATGCAAAGGGATACAGGAACATTGTGATAAATGCAGGGAAAATCATCAGTGCCATATGGCACTGATGATTTTTGAAAAAATATCAGAGGGAGGAAAATAACAAAAAGTAACAAATAGCAAAAAAATGAAAAAATATTTTGCAGAAAAATCCCCATAGTACACATTAGTCTTTTTCACATCCCCGGAGGAGAAGCCTTCCAAAAAGGGCCTGAAGCTAATCTGCTCATTGAGGCCAGGTGGAAGATTGCCCTCTAGCTCTGCAATCCAGCGGGTTTCATGCTGTAGCAGGATCTTATTCCAATCCCCACCTCTGGGACTTGGATGAATCCTGTCAAGGATTAGAAATTTAACCCCAGGAAAGTGTCCATTGTGTTGAGAAAGAATGTGATGCCCTAGTGGTAAATCGGGGTTAGCGGAACGCATGGCATGTAGATGCCGGGAAGCTCGCTTAAAGAAAGGTAATTTAGTTTTACCCACGTAGAACCTGTTGCATTGGCACGTAAGTAAGTATACTACACCAAGGGTCTTACAATTAGCAAAGTGTCTCGGTCTGTAGGGCCGACCGTTGGGTAACACAATATGTCGCTCTGTGTTAATGTAACGACAAATAGAGCATCCCCCACACGTAAAGGTACCCTTCCTTTTGCAAGGATCCTTCCTGAAACTGTCCTTGAACTCACTAGCCACGAGATGGTCTTTGAGTGAGCAGGCCCGTCGATACGTTATCGCTGGCTATTTCGGTACAAAGGGACCAAAGGAGAGTAAATGCCAGAATTGTTTTAAAATCCCTCTCGTTTGTTGATGTTGAGTGTGATACTTCGTGATTAGTCTGGTAACATCACTGCCATCGGGGGACTTCTTGCCTGACTTGACCAATAGTTGTGACCTAGGTTGTCCATTGGCCCGTTGGAACAAATTTTTAAGGATTTTTTTAGAGTAACCTCTGTGTAGTAGCCTGTCTCTTAATCCAGCTGCCTCCAGTTAAAAAAGATTCCTGGGTGGAGCAGTTGCGTCTGAGGCGTAGATATTGGCTATCGGGAATTGATATTATCAGAGATGTAGGGTGTGCACTGGCGGCGTGTAGTATTGTGTTACCCGCCGTGGGTTTTCTGTAGAGCCCTGTTGCTAGACACCCATCAGGGTTTTTAAACAGGGTAACATCAAGAAAAGCGATTTGAGAGTTGCTTGAGGTTACTGTAAACTTCAGGTTCAAATCATTACAGTTCATGATAGACATGAATGACTCGAGCTCCTCAATGGATCCCTCCCAGATCATGAGGACATCATCAATATATCGAAACCATCCAGATACAAGATGAATAAAAGGTTCTACCAGGGTACTGGTCAAGAATAGTTTTTCCCACTCCCCCAGGTACAGGTTGGCATACGATGGGGCACACGAGGTCCCCATTGCAACCCCCTGCACCTGGAGGAAGTGGGAGCCGTCAAACGAAAAGACACCGTGATAAAGTATAAATTCCAGGGCCATGATGAGGAATTCCCCAAGCTTCCGGTCGACCCGAAAGATGGGAAATAAAACATTCCTTACAGCAGCCAATCCTAGGAGGTGTGGGATGGAGCTGTAGAGGGCCTCTACATCGATGGCTACCAGTATTGCTCCTGGAGATACTCTGAGGTGCTCAATTTTGTTTAAAATATGGATGGTATCCTTAATGTAAGATGAGAGGTGCATTACAAAGGGTTTCAAATGGGAATCGACAAAGATACTCAGGTTCTCCGTCAGGGCGCCACTGCCAGATACAATGGGTCGCCCCGGTGGATTTGTAAGATCCTTGTGGATTTTGGGTAAGCAGTAAAAGGTTGGAATTTTAGGGTATTTGGTACGAATAAACTCCCATATGTCATGGTTCACTGCGCCCTGAGAGAACGCTCCATCTACCAGAGCGTAGAATTCAGTTTCAAATTTTGTGATGGTAGAATTAGGAATGGGAATGTACCAGTCCTTATTGGAAAGGATTTTTACACACATAGCCTTATACTGATCGTTAGTTTGGATCACGATGTTGCCCCCCTTATCGGAGGGCTTAATAGTAAGTGAATGGCAATCTTTAAGTTTGTCTAGTGCCTCGTTTAATTGGTAAGTAACTTGTCTGGTGTTATGTGGTTTGCGTAGTTTCTTGATCTCTGCTGTCGTGAGTGCTACAAAGGCAGCCAAGTTTGGATTAGTTTGTAATGGAGGGAACTTGTCGGATTTGTTTTTCAATGTGTTTAATGGTCGTTCGGATGCTGAAGTAGAAATGGATTCAGACATAAGGGCTTCTATGTCCGATATGTCATCAGAGTCAGAGAGGTCTACCTCATCACAGAGTGATAAAAGTAGATCCATATCTTCCTTGTGCTGTTGAGCACTGGTATGGGAAAGTTCTGTTTTGGGTTTGGAGTAAAGACTCTTGAGTAACAACTTCCTTGCGAACAAGTGAATGTCCTTTATGATTTCAAAGGTATCTAGGGGTGCTACAGGACAGAACGAAAGGCCCTTAGTCATGCCACTAATGACACTTGAAAATCCAAGGGGGTGTCGATTCTTATTAGCAAGACTGCATCATTTGAACTACCTGACAAATTGGTTGATCCTGGAGGCAGATTTGTTTTCCTTAAAGGAATGTGCAAAGGTGTCCCCATCACCCTAGCGAATGCCTACTTCCCTAATACCTCACATTTAACATTCTGCCGCAGGTTAGTCAGAGAACTGGGAGGATTCAGTTCAGGGAGGTTGATCCTGGGGGGTGATTTTAATGTACCCCTTAACCCCGGGGTGGACACGTCCTCGGGAAAGACATACATCACTTACAGGATCCTGAAAAACATTAAGTCACTTCTATATTCCCTAGATTTGGTAGATTCATGGCGCTTCATGCACCCAGATGGCAGAGACTTCACCTTTCATTCCATACCCCATGATCGATACTCAAGGATCGATTATCTCTTCATAACACAACATAATCTCCAGGCTGTTACTGAGGCACGAATAGGCACACAGATCCTCTCGGATCACGCACCTATCGCGCTCACTTTAGATACGTAAGCCCCACACCGCAGACCCAACACCTGGAGACTGAACTCCTTCTTGCTGACAGACCCTTCTTTGCTCCCTACCCTACAGTCAGATTTGATTGAGTTTTTTAAGCGCAATGCGACCCCTGACGCTGATCTCTTAATGGTGTGGGAAGCGCACAAGTGCACCATTAGGGGAGAACTGATTAAAATGGGTGCCACTAGAAAAAGAGAGAGGGACAGGGAGATTTTGCAACTTCTACGTAAAATACGCACATTAGAGTCGGCCCACAAACAATCCCTGACGACGCTTTCAGTGGCGTCTTTATTAGAGGCTAGGAAAGCTCTGAGACAAATTCTTGATACCAAGACTAAGAGATTTCTGTTCTTCCGGCGGAAATTATACTATGAACATGGAGACAAACCAGGTAACTTGCTTGCAAGGGCTTTGAAGAACTCAATTCTCAATAATAACATATCAGGAATACAGGATAAAAAGGGCACTATTGATAGGGAATCAGGCAAAATAGCTCAACATTTTCATGATTTCTACACCAACCTTTACAACCTCCCGCCGCAGCATGGGTCTTCTGGTGGTTCGGGTAATAGATTACAGGTGATCCAGGATTATCTGAAGACATCGGTTATGCTGACACTCAATGCTGATGCCATTTTCCTGCTTGAAAGCCCTATCGATGCTTCCAAACTTCAGCTTGCTATCCGTGATTTAAAATCAGGGAAGAGTCCTGGGCCTGATGGGTTCAATGCCATATACTATAAAACTTTCATGGATATCCTTGTCCCTCCTCTTAAGGACGCTTTAAATTCTTTCTCAAAATAGAGGGAAGTCCCGTCTGATTTTCTTTCTGCATTTATTACTGTCCTCCCCAAGCCAGGCAAGGACCCACTTCACTGTGCGAACTATAGGCCAATTTCGTTGCTGAACCTAGACACCAAGCTTATGGCAAAGATCATCGCCAATAGGCTGAGGCCCCTGCTTCATCAACTGATAAGTCCCAATCAGGCTGGCTTCATGCCAGGCAGAGAGGCTAAAGACAATGGCCCAGATTCACAGAGAGCAGGCACACATTACGCCGCCGTAGCGCAAACAATGTACGCTACGCCAACGCAGCGCAGAGAGGCAAGCATGGAATTCACCAAGCCAGTGCTCCCAACGCTGCGCTGGGTTTCGAAGGCGTACGCCGGCGTAGGTGGAAGTGGGCGTGAGCCATGCAAATAAGGGGTGACCCCATGCAAATGATGGGCCGAGCGCCAGACAGATATGTATCACGGACTGCGCATGCGCCGAGACGTGGACGCATCCCCATGCGCATGCTCACAACAACGTCGGAACAACTGCCTACACTACGCCAGATCACTGCGTACGGCCTGAACGTAACCTACGCCCAGCCAGACATGTCCAACGTAAAATGCGCCGACTTGTGTTCCCTGGTGCAGACCTTTGCATGTCTGTTGCTGGGTTACACCTCCTTTATGGGGAATAACTTTACGCCGGACGTACAACTTACGTGCACTGCGTCGGGCGCACGTATGTTCGTGAATCGCAGTATTTCACTCATTTGCATATTTGAATGGCTAATCAATGGAAGCGCCACCATGCGTCCAGCCTAAATGTACGCCCACCCTACGCCGGCGTAGGCAAGTTACATCGGCGGGATAAAGCATGTTTTTAGGCTCATCTTAGTTTGTGGGTCCAGCGCACAGATACGACGGCGCACATTTGCACTTACGTTGGCGTATCTTGTTATACGCCGGCGTAAGTGCTTTGTGAATCTGGGCCAATGTAACTAAGGCTCTCAATCTAATTTACGCAGCCCGGGAGCGAAAGATCGAGGGCTTTCTCCTGTCGACGGATGCGGAGAAGGCCTTTGATCGAGTAGCTTGGGACTACATGCTTGAGACATGCAGACACATGTCTGGGCCCTCATATGATGGCTTGGTTATCATCCCTATATTTGAACCCCTCAGCCAAACTCAAAGTGAATGGGACCCTGTCAGACAGTGTAATAATCAAAAATGAAACTAGGCAGGGCTGCCCACTGTCACCCTTACTTTTTATTATTTCCTTAGAACCATTTATTAGGAAAATTTTGGCCAATTCTTCTATCAGGGGTTTCCAGTTGGGTGGGATGGAGGTCAAGGTTTCTGCATATGCAGACAATCTCCTGTTCTTTTTAACAAACCCTCACATTTCTATATCGTCTCTATTACATGAATTTGCCGTATATGGTCGATTATTAAATCTCAGAATCAATTGCTCCAAGTCTGAGGCCTTAAACATCACTTTACAAGAACCAACCCTAAAGGCTACGCAAGAAAATAACTCCTTCACTTGGGTCGATTCTGCTATCAAGTATCTGGGGGTCTGGCTGACCCCTAGGCTTACATCAATATTTAACAAGAGGGGAATAGATTGTGCTAAAGAACTCAACACAACCTGACCATTGTGCACAAAAGTGCATGAATAGAAAACTAAATATACCGAATGAAAAAAATATATATATATGTAAATATTAAGTGAATAAAAAATTACAAAGTAATCCCTCTGAATGATCAGACTGATACCAAGTGTTCAAACAACAAATATAATAAAAAATGAAAAATAAAAAATGAAAAAATGAAAAAGATTGTCCAATTTCAAATATATCCAAACAGTGAGAAGGTAAAAAATATATAAAAGAATACAGTCCACCACTGATTCAGATAAGTGTTGATTGAAAGGAGGAATTCCTCAGGGTCACACCAGGGGAAAGGTAAGTGAATGCTCTTACCATACAAGTTGGACCCCCTGTTAGGCCTCGTACAAACGACCGGACTGTTCGCTGAAATCGGTCCGCCGGATTTCTGTCTGATGGTTGTACAGAAATCCGCGCGTACACCATCCGCGGTGACGTGGCTGCGCCGTCGCGGCGACGATGACGCGGCGACGTGCGCGGCCCTGGAAGTTCAATGCTTCCACGCATGCGTCAAAGTGATTTGACGCATGCGAGGGATGGCGGCCGATCGGACATGTACGGTGAGTCTGTACAGACGACTGAACATGTCCGACGGACAGGTTTCCAGCGGACATGTTTCTTAGCATGCTAAGAAACATTTGTCCGCTCGAAAACGGTCGGGTGGACAAATGTCCGCTGGAAACCTGTCCGCTCGGCCGTACAGATGACCGAACATGTCTGCTGAAACTGGTCCGTGGGCCAGTTTCAGCAGACATGTTCGGTCGTCTGTACGAGGCCTAAGATGGGGTCAAGAAGGCATGTACATCCACCCGATCCGATGATAAAGAGATCGGAGATCGTACTTCAACTTCCAGCTGGTCTTCACCCAATCCGTACGGATAGCTGTCTCCTCGGAGCAATCCACTCTGGTCTGTGTATCAGCCTTACTGGAAGTTGAGGAGCCTATAGCCCCTACGATCTCCGATCTCTTTATCATCGGATCGGGTGTATGTACATGCCTTCTTGACCCCATCTAACAGGGAGTCCAACTTGTCTGGTAAGAGCATTCACTTACCTTTCCCCTGGTGTGACCCTGAGGAATTCCTCCTTTCTTTTTTTTTTTTTAAAGTGTATTTTGTGCGTGTACTCGAGAGAGGAGCCGGACTGCAGGAGTTGGGAGTAGGCAGGCCTCCCCCAGAGGCAATCTGCCACCTTTCTCCATGCCCCGGGTGGCAATGGCGGGTGTGTGAGTGGGTCCTCCCACACAGCCCGCCCTTCCTGCTCCGCTTTGAAGCCCAACGGGGCAGAGGGACTCCCTATAAGGGAGTGAGAGGATTTGCCCGCTCAACCAACCCCGTTAGTCCTTCGCCTCTCTTTTTTTAGAGAACGCGTGGTCAAAGTGCGTGCATGTTAACCCAGACCAGGATCCGAACCCCTAGCTGCAGAGGTGAATTGCTTGTAAGCGCAGTGCCAATCGCGTTGAGCCACCACAGCTCCCTCTGCGAATTCCTCCTTTCAATCAACACTTATCTGAATCGGTGGTGGACTGTATTCTTTTATATATATTTTTTACCTTCTCATTGTTTGGATATATTTGAAATTGGACAATCTTTTTCATTTTTTATTATATTTGTTGTTTGAACACTTGGTATCAGTCTGATCATTCAGAGGGATTACTTTGTAATTTTTTATTCACTCAATATTTACATATATATATATTTTTTTCATTCAGTATATTTAGTTTTCTATTCATGCACTTTTATGCACAATGGTCAGGTTGTGTTGAGTTCTTTAGCGCAACCTATTCCCCTCTTGTGTTTTATCTTGCCACATGTACAGTATATCACATGTTTTTTTAGGTGTTGCAGCTTGATTTAATTTATTTTCAATTATTGTACTTATCAATATTCACACTTCATTTAGATTCCTTAGCGCGATATACAGTATTTCCCCTTTTGTTCATTACATCAATATTTGACCTCAATTTTACCCCTCTCCTTAAGAATATTGAAACCGATTTACGAGCCTGGCGCTCGGGATGTTTTTCCTGGTTTGGCAGGGCAGCTATTTGTAAAATGACGATCCTCCCGAGAGTGCTTTACTTGATACGCACTCTCCCTGTCAGAATACCCCGAAGCTTCTTCAGCTCATTACAATCCATACAGATGAGGTTTATCTGGGCTCACAAGCTGCAGAGGTGAATTGCTTGTAAGCGCAGTGCCTATCGCGTTGAGCCACCACAGCTCCCTCTGCGAATTCCTCCTTTCAATCAACACTTATCTGAATCGGTGGTGGACTGTATTCTTTTATATATATTTTTTACCTTCTCATTGTTTGGATATATTTGAAATTGGACAATCTTTTTCATTTTTTATTATATTTGTTGTTTGAACACTTGGTATCAGTCTGATCATTCAGAGGGATTACTTTGTAATTTTTTATTCACTCAATATTTACATATATATATATTTTTTTCATTCAGTATATTTAGTTTTCTATTCATGCACTTTTATGCACAATGGTCAGGTTGTGTTGAGTTCTTTAGCGCAACCTATTCCCCTCTTGTGTTTTATCTTGCCACATGTACAGTATATCACATGTTTTTTTAGGTGTTGCAGCTTGATTTATTAATTTATTTTCAATTATTGTACTTATCAATATTCACACTTCATTTAGATTCCTTAGCGCGATATACAGTATTTCCCCTTTTGTTGATTACATCAATATTTGACCTCAATTTTACCCCTCTCCTTAAGAATATTGAAACCGATTTACGAGCCTGGCGCTCGGGATGTTTTTCCTGGTTTGGCAGGGTAGCTATTTGTAAAATGACGATCCTCCCGAGAGTGCTTTACTTGATACGCACTCTCCCTGTCAGAATACCCCGAAGCTTCTTCAGCTCATTACAATCCATACAGATGAGGTTTATCTGGGCTCACAAGCCAATCCGCATTAAGATGACACTGCAAACTAGACCCAAAGAGATGGGGGGATTGGGTGTCCCAGTGTCAGGAACGTTACTTACCGAGGCCGAGATGCCAAGGGCGGCTCACCTTTGCGACTCGATGTGATCCACCCGCTGGGGTTTGAGACAGAAGGAAGGACGCACCAAGAGGCACCGGGTCCAGTGGCAGGAGGGAATCCAAGGTGAACTGGGAACTGGATAGCCGAAGCTCACCGGAGGCTGTTCAGAAGCACACAGGAGATAGTCCAAACAGAAGGTGCTCAAACAGGAACAAGACTGAAGAGTAATCCAGAGAACAAGCCGAGGTCAGGGGTTGGAGCAGGTAGGGTATCCGAAGTTCAAAGCCAAGGTCAGGGGTAGAGAAGTCAGACAGTCCAAATTTCAAGCCGGGGTCACAGGGTTGGGGAGAGCAGCAATCCAGAAAGCAAGCCAAGGTCAGGTAAACAGGATATCCACAGACAAGGTTTCCAGTAGCAAACACTCCAAACACTGACAACGAACCAGCAATTTGCAAGGAGGAAGGGGCTGGCTTAAATAGGCCGCTCAGGCCACTGATTGGTCCAAAGTAGCACAGGTTCAGAACCAGGCTCCAACGGATAGCAAGACGAATAACACTGAGCAGTGGCTCAGAGGCAAAGACCTGGAACAGCAATGGAGAGGTCCTGGGTTCGATTCCACCCAGAGCCAACTGGGGAATGTGACCGTGAATAATCTGACACCCAGATTACAAGAAATACTACCATGCATCACACATTGCTAGAATTATTGACTGGCACTGCCAGGCTGATCACAAAGACTGGGTCAAGATTAAATCACTTCAGGCTCCCATTCCTCTGCAATTTTCCCCCTGGGTTCCTAGGGTCCATCATCTGCGGCCCTTGAGGACTCACCCTCTAATTGGAACGATACTTGAAATTTTCCATCAACTAGCCAAGAATCCCAAGTTTTCATCACCCCTAGGTCCCCTCACCCCACTAAAGGACAACTTGGGGTTCCCACCGGGCATGGGAAATCATCTGTTGGGAGCCCCAACTGATAAGATACCCCTCTTGGCCATACATTGCTTTGACAACAAAATGATGAAAGACTTGATCCAACTTAAAAGAGACAATGCCATGCTTAAGCTGCCCATGTGGTTATATTTTCAAATTTGCAGCTTTGTCACCAACACTACACATAGGAGACATTTTACTAGGGATCTTTTGGATTTGGAGTCGGTGTGCCTCAAGGGGGAACGGGTCCTCAGGACCACCTCTATTGCCTATGCCTGGTTGCAGGATCTGCTGGGGTCTGGCGCAGATAATTACAGAGAAAAGTGGTCAAAGGCCCTAGATGTGACAATTTCTGAGGCTCAATGGGAAAGAGCTTGCATATTATTCCACAAGTGCTCTCTTAGCACGAGATCGCAGGAGACGGCCTACAAAATTTTGACTCAATGGTATACCACCCAAATGGTTTCCTGACTCATCAGATCTTTGCTGGAGGTGCCACAGCGAGAAAGGGACCTTATTACATATATGGTGGCAATGTGACAAAATAGCACCTTTCTGGGCGAAGATGAAGGAGATGATTTGGCAAATCACGGAGACCAGTCTCCCCCTCGATGCGGCTTACTGCTTACTAAACAGTTCTCACTTTTCCCTCAGGAATTACAATAATTCCCTGTCTAGACACCTACTCAATGCTGCTAATTCGCTTATCCCCCTGCACTGGAAATCCACACAAGCTCCCACTATACTAGATTGGATACGCAGAGTCTCTGTGGTATGTAAAATGGAGGATACTGCAGCCCAGTCCGCTGAACTTGTAAAACGTTACCATGACACTTGGTCTCCCTGGTTTGCTTACAAATTCTCCAAAAAGTATGAAGCTATGATGGGTGGAGCTACATAAGCATGATTGGAGGCCTGGGCCAAGAGATCTTCCTGAAATGGATAGCTTTGGTCTTCCTATCCTCTGCTGCGGTTGGGTAGTCATGACTGTTCGCCCCTGGTGGTCGTCTTTAACCACCAGAGGGGAGACAGATACTTACTCATTGGTGATAAAATATATGTTACAATAGTTATCAGGGGAAAATGCATCTCAGTGTCCACCCATCTGAATCGGGACAAAAAAATTAGACTAGCTGAACTAGAGTCTGACTTCCACCACTGTTCCCTCCAATTCCAATCCTCTCCTACCGAAGCCCATAGAATCCAAATGGAAAAGTCCAGGACAGAACTTGATTTAGCTCTGGCTGAATCGGCTGACAAAGCCATTCGCAGATCAAATCACACCGCCTATACTAAGGCCAACAAACCAGATTCCTTCCTGGCCCTTCGTCTTCGTCGTCCGGAACGGAACTATGTTCCGATTAGACTACGAATAGATAAGCATGCTTATACTAGTAATCCTGTAAAAGTTCTAGCCGAATTCCGAAAATTATTACAAGACCTTTATAATACCCAATCCGCTTTCTCCCCCTCTACTGCAGATGCCCTATTCCAAGATGTTCCCTTACCCACCTTATCAGATTCAAATCGTGAGTGCCTAGAGAGACCCATCACAGTAGACGAGGTGCTAGCCACTATCAAAACTCTTAAATCACATAAACGACCTGGCCCTGATGGGCTCTCGGGCACTTACTTTAAGAAATTCGCCAGTACTCTTGCCCCTCTTCTTGCTAACTCCTTTAACGCTTTACTCCGACAACACTCCTTCGGACGAGACACATTGACAGCCATCATAGCCATGATTCCTAAACCCAATGTAGACAACTCCCTTTGGTCGAACTTCCGGCCTATCTCACTCTTAAATCTTGACATTAAATTACTGGCAAAAGTCATGGCCTTACGCCTTAACCCCTTGATTGGAAAACTGATCCATAAAGATCAGGTCGGTTTCATACCACGCAGACAGGCCAGTGATAACATCAGAAGAGTGGTTCTTCTGCAACATCTTGCTAGAACGCGCAAAATTCCTATGCATTTGCTATCCCTTGATATCAGGAAGGCCTTTGACACGGTCTCCTGGCCTTACCTGAATTATATTCTGACCCGTTGGGGCTTCGGACCACACTTTTTACAGTGGGTAAATTCCCTATATAATCACCCCCAGGCCTATATTAAATACTCCGGTTTCCGCTCGGAGACCTTTTCGATAGGCAGAGGTACTAGACAGGGGTGCCCCCTATCCCCCTTAATATTCGCTTTAGCTATAGAACCCCTGGCGGCCTTGATTAGATTTAACCCTGATATCAAGGGATTAGAGGTGGCCTCCACCTCTCACAAAATTTGTCTGTTTGCAGACGATGCCCTTTTATTTATCACATCTCCCCACATTTCACTTCCAAACCTCATACGAATTCTTGAACTATTCGCTAATGTCTCCGGTCTAGAGGTGAATAAATCTATGGCTCTCAATGTGTCTCTCCCCCTCTCTGAAGTTACCCACCTACAAGAGTTCTTCCCTTTCGCTTGGTCTACCACATCCCTTCCATATTTAGGCATTAAGTTGACTCCTGACCCATATTCCCTTTACAGTTCCAACTACCTTCCTATGTTGTCACATTTAACCTCCCTACTAGACTCTTGGAAACCGCTCTGTGTTTCTTGGTTAGGTCGAGTGGCAGCTGTAAAGATGTCCCTGCTTCCAAAGCTGCTTTATTTGTATAGAGTCCTTCCTATTTCGGTCCCCTCATATTTCCACCGGGTCATTCAGTCTAGAGTCTTTAAATATATTTGGGGCCCTGTCAAGCCCCGAGTTTCTAGGTCTATTCTCCTGCGAGATAAACTTAGCGGAGGCCTGGGTATCCCAAATTTTTCTCGTTACTATCAAGCTGCGCAACTTGCCCAAATTACACTATACCACGCTACGTCGGAAACTCCTATATGGGTTAGCTTGGAAGCAATAGACATTTATCCTCTATTAATTTCTAATCTTCTCTGGTTACCCCCGCTGACCCGTAGTTCACTCCATAATCTGGTTACTCGCCATTCACTCAGACTCTGGGACAGTTTACGTAGTCGTTTTAGATTATTGTCTACCCATGCTCCGCTGCTATCCTTTTTTGGCCATCCACATTTTTATCCAGCCTACGTAGAACCTAATTAATTTCATCTTTGGCTCCGGGCAGGACTACACAGGGTAAGCGACCTTGTCACTGGTACATCTCTCAAATCATTCTCAGATTTACAGACTCTGGCTAAGTTCCCCCCTAGGGAATGTTTTCACTACCTACAAATAGCCCATTTTGTTCGCTCAATTATAGGTGACTGTTCCTCTCTGGACAGTATGTCATGTTTTGAAAACATCTGTCAGTCAGATCCTCATGCCCCTGGTATCATTTCCCGCCTATATAGCCATTTCACTGCTGACTCCACTGACCTCCCCCTGTACGCTGCACAATGGTCCAAAGACCTTCAGATATCATTGGACAAGGAGGATTGGATTGCCATTTGGAATCGCACAAAAACCTCTTCCCAAAATATTGTGGCCCTTGAAGCCAACTATAAGGTTCTGATGCGGTGGTATTTGGTCCCTGCTAGGATTTCCAAATTTTTACCTTCCTACCCAGCTGTCTGTTTCCGTGGATGTGGAGGGAGGGGTACACACGAGCATATCTGGTGGTCCTGTCCGATAGTTCAGCGATTCTGGGCTGTAATATTCCAGATGGCCTCAACCTTAATGAATGATACAATAATACTTAACCCAACCCTAGCTCTTTTGAACCACATTCAACCAGATTACACTAAAGCTCAGGTAAAACTTTTACTCCAACTGACCACGGCCGCCAAACAATCCATTGCAAGGGCTTGGAAGACCCCAACCATACACATTGCAGAAGTTAAAAACAGGGTAACCCAGGCAATGATTCATAGTAAAATAGAAGCTATGATTCTTGACCGGATGGTCCAACATGACAAGACCTGGACTCCCTGGGCGGAACATTTTATACCCCCGGAATTTGATATGACCCTGCTGACATTTTAAATGTTTGAAATAGTTCTAACCATACTGTATTACAGCACTCTGGGGCTCATGCGACCCAGCCGACCCCTTTCCCACTCTATACTGACCTTCCTGGTCCCT